>NC_133618.1:452590232-452944571 GCF_048593235.1 Sminthopsis crassicaudata | reverse complement strand
GAAAGAAAGAAAGAAAGAAGAAAGAAAGAAAGAAGAAAGAGAAAGAAAGAAAGAAAGAAAGAAAGGAAGGAAGGAAGGAAGGAAGGAAGGAAGGAAGAAAGAAGAAAGAAAGAAAGAAAGAAAGAAAGAAAAGAAAGAAAGAAAGAAAGAGAGAGAGGAAAGGAAGGAGGGAAGAAAGGATAAAAAGAAGGAAAGAGGAAGAAAGAAAGAAAGAAAGAAAGAGAGGGGAGGAGGAAGAGAGGGAGGGAGGAAGGAAGGAAGGAAGGAAAGAAGGAAGGAAGGAAAGAAGGAAGGAAGAAAGGAAGGAAGGAAAAAAAAATGAGGAAGAAAGGGAGGAAGAAAAGAAGGAAGGAAAAAAAGGAAGCAAGGGAAGAAAAATGTGGTTTCTGCCTAATGGGAGTCTGTAGTTTAGATGGTGAACTAGGACATACATCTTTATGAAAAGATGTTCAGTCCATTTCCCAAGAGATGTGCTCATAAGCTGTTCCTGGGGAGAGAGTAGAGATCAGAAGTTTCCTAGGAAGTGTAAATTCTATCTTCTCTAGCAATTGCCACCTTCTCCTTTCTTTGAGATCCTGCCACTATACACTGTATAGTCTATAATACTCATTTTGACTCAACATACAAAATAATTTACACTCACCTCTTTCATTTTGCATGACCTCATCTATGCAGTAAGACTGTTCCCTAGCAACAAAGACCTATCCTCCCTGCCTTCTCTAGAATTTAGTGCCAGAAAGTTGATCAGGCAATGGGAAGTGAAATACATGAACCTGGTCACAAGCTCACAAATTCAAAGCTATAAGTGACTACAGTGATCACATAAGTTCAACCTCCTCATTTAACAGATAAAGTAGCCAGACTAGGGTAGGTTAATCAGCAGAGTTGGATTCAAACCCAAGTTCTTTTCCTCCAATCCTGAGGATTATGCCATTATATTACATGGCCTTGGTTCCAAGACTGACTTGTTTTTATCTACTATGCCATGCTTTTCAGTAAAGCTTTTATTCTTCCCATTTTACAGAGAAGGAAACCAAGGTTCACAAAGAGAACTAGCTTATCCAAGATTACATAATATCCATGATCTTCCCACCATGCTCTATTATTCCCCATGGACATGAAGGTGGGAAGGCGGAAGACATGAGAATGCAGTCAGCTTCCCTTAGGGAGGAGCAGTCTTGAAAAGATCTGACTCACCCTTCAGAGCCACAGGAGCATTAATTCCCAGAACAGTTGCAGAATGACAAAGTTTGGATTTTTCAGGGTCAGGGAACCCTAACTTTTCCTTCTAGTGATTCTTTCTATCTTAGCCCTCGGTGATTCCTGTTACCAAATGTGATTGTTGGCATGATGTCTGCTTTCCAGGCTGCTGACCTAGTTTGATTTCCAAGATCCCCAAAACACATTAATTAACATTTTTGATCTGGGGACATGGTGGGCATAGAATCATTCAACTCTGACAATGAGTTGAAATATGATAGGAAACCAATTGATCAGCAGTATGATTTCAGAGAGGCCTAGAGAGACCTACATGAGCTGATGCTAAGTAAAGAGAACAGAACCAGGAGATCATCATAAACAGCAATAGCAAGGTTATATGAGGATTAATTCCGATAGATGTGGCTCTTTTCAAAAATTAGATGATCCAGGCTAATTCCAAGGGTCTTGGGGTGAAGAGAGCATCTGCAACCAGAGAAAGAACTGTGGGAACTGAGTGTAGATCACAACATAACATTCTCACTCTTTTTGTTGTTGCTTGCTTGCATTTTGTTTTCTTTCTCATTTTTTTGATCTGATTTTTCTTGTGCAGCATGATAATTGTGGAAATATGTATAGAAGAATTGCACATGTTTATTGGATCCATATATTGGATTTCTTGCCATATATAGAGGAGGAAAGGCAAAAAATTTTGGAACACCAGGTTTTGATTGAAATTTGCTTGGAAATTATCATTGCATATGTTTTGAAAATAAAAAGTTTTAACAATAAAAAAAAAGAAAGAAACCAATTGCCTCAAATTCAAGGCCATACACAGTAATAATATTAACTCACATTTGTATAGTATTTTAAGGTGTACAATGTACACAACCTCACTCTCTTTTATGTAAGCAATCTGATTTAAAACAAAACAAGGCCTCATAACTATATGGAACTTTACAAAATGATTAGATATCCATGATCTAATTTGATCTTCATAGTCATATGGAAGAGGAAGAAAGTCCATTTTGAGATAAGAAAATTAATGCTTGTGAGTAGCAGAGTTGGATCTCTACTTCAGGTTTCTCAGTTATGCTGCTGTTGTAGCTAGGTAGTACAGTGGATAAAGGATTGGGCTTGGATTCAGGAAGACCTGAGTCCAAAAGACACTTACTAGCTGGGTTATCTTGAACAAGTCATTCAAACCTTTATGCCTCAGTTTCCTAACCTATAAAATGAACTGGAGAAGAAAATGGCAAGCTACTCCAGTATCTTTACAGAAAATGCCAAATGAGATTACAAAGATGCAAACAAAACTAAAAAGTGACTGAACAACAACACTATTATACTGTCAACACAGACTCTTCATTCTGTCTACTGTACACTCCCCTTTTTTCTAGATGACCCCAATCTGAATCCTACCCATGCTACATGCTCTAACCCTTCAAGTCAGAATAACCACTCCTTCCTCTGAGTTTCTGCAATGCTTATTGTCTGTATCAATCATTTTGGAGCTTAATGTCTGTGACAATTTACATTCACATCTTTCCTTTTTGAATGATACATCCACTCAGAAATTTTTTATTCTCTCTAAACAATGAGGATTGCATGATATATCTTGGGAAGTAAAAAAAAATGCAGATAGATGTCAGATGGAAAAGTCTTGACTCCATTGTGTGACTTGATGAAGTCCCCTCCTCCTCCAGACCTCAGTTTCTTCCTCTGTCAAGTGAGGTAGTTGGATGAGTAATATGAGAAATTACATAAGAAAGGGAAGCAAAACGATATAGTGGGAAAAGTATTGGTTTAGGAGTCAGACGGCCTGAGTTCAAATCATGGTTTTACCACTGATTATCTACATGACTTAGTCAAATCATTTAATTATTCTGGGCCTTAGCTGCCTCATTTATAAAAATAAGGGGAGTGGATTAGAACCCAACTTCATAAACTGTGGTTCACAATGGAGTATTGTAATTGAATGTGAAGATTGCAAAATTATGATTTATTATCAGCAAATGTTTAATTTGTTTATTTTATATACCTATATACCCAGAGTCATATAAAAATTTCTTGAATGAAAAGGATCATGGATGGAAAAAGTTTAAGAAGTCCTGGATTAAGATTAAGAAGTTAGAGATCTTCTAGATAATTCAATTTGTCTCCAAACTATGACCCTGTAATTCTTTCAATCCTGATGTCCTGTGTCCTTTATCTTTCAGGCATCCATAGGTAAGTATGTTCCAGGTGACCCCCTTTGGGTTTCTGAGAATTCCAAGAAACCTCCAGACCCCAGACTTCTCCCTCTTTCCTACCCCTTTAGCTCTTTTTAAATCTCTGCATCTAATTAGGATTTCAGAAGGACTGCTTTCCATAGGTTCCAGCTTCTAGTGCCAGCCTCCTGCCTGACCCTCAGCCCTCTCCAGTCTGATCTGCCTAGAGCCCTCTAACCCAGTTTCTTTCGGGAAGCGTCTAGCTTCCTATGGTCCCAGAAGGCCAGTAGGCTAGAGTCCTTTCCAGGGCAGTGGGTCGAGGGGTAGTTTTCAAAATTGGTTCTTGGCTGATAGCTGCTATTTTAGAAGGCTACAAATTTAGGGGAGATGATAGGAGCCAAGACCCCTGTGTCTAGTCCCTAGTTTTGCCAAGATTCTATTCTGGGAGGGGCTTCTAGAAAGTTTCTGCTCTTGTCTGATTTACTGAGCTTCCTCTAACCTTCATAAGCCTTCATAAAATGAGACTACAATCAATATCTGTGGGGTACTATGGAATTTTTGAATCTTCAAAACCTGGATTCAAATCCCAGCTCTTCCTCTTACTAGCTATGTAACTTTACAAAAGTCATTTGACCCCTTTTGGACTCAGTTTCCTTCTCTGTAAAATTAAGAGGTTGGATTAAATGATCTCTGATTCAATTTTCTGGCACCAGGATATGCTGATGAGGTTCTCAGAAATCATTTGAAGAAAGGCATAAAGAGTGTCACATGTAAAAGTAGTATGACATAATAATCATAATAATACAATGTAACAATGAGATATAATATATTAGTAATAAATTACATTTATCTGGGTGTCTCACAAATCTTTGTGCTGCTGCTGATTCTTACTACAATCTTGTGAGCTACGTGCTTCAAGAATGATTATCTCTAATTTATATGTGGGGAAACCAAGGCTCAAAGTAGTTAAATGATTTGTCCAACTATCCAGCCAGAAAGTGTTAAAATCATATTCAACCCCAGGTCTTCCTGATTCTAATTTCCTTATCCTTTTCCTTAGACTCTATCTCAGGGACCATTTTCCATATCCATGAGTCTCTGTTCTTTTCATAGGGCACTTTTCCCTTCTTATTATTGCACCCCTGGCCAACTCTGTTCTTTTGTCTGCTTCGGTTCCTTCTCCTTTCTGCCCAAAATTCTCAAAAAAACTTTATTCTATTTCTCTTGTTTCTGCTTTTCTGCCTCTATTCTCTTTTCCCTATCCTAGGGGCCCTGCTTTCTCTCTCATTCCCTGTCTTTCCCCTCCGGGTCAAACCACATTCAGAAATTGCATTAACACTTTCACATTTGGTAAAGCTCACTCCTCACTTCCACCCTGAAGGTTTTTCCTTTTTTGGATTCCTTCAGGAATTACTCTAAGCAGGAGTTCTTAAACCTCCACTGTATTATAGACCCCTTGGGAAGTCTAGTGAACCTTATAGTCCTCTTCTCACAATAATGCTTTTAAATAGCTAAAATAAAATATATGGGATAAAAGAAACCAGTTATATGGAAATAAAGATGTCATTTTATTTTCCCTTCCAAGCTCACATGTCTCCTGAAATCTATCCATGGACTTCTTGGGGATTATATCTTGGAGTTATAGAATGTCAGACCTGGAAAGGAATCTTAGAACAGAGAATAATTTTAACATTCTAGGAAACATAGAAAATTAAAAATTAAGATTGATCAATAATTCAACAAATATTGTTAAATTTCTACTAATATAATCTTGGGCAATATAGTCACAAATTCAGACTCCCATCTCCTTTTTCAACAATTGAATAGGTCGAAGGATAAAACTACGTGAATATACATGTATATGTATAGATAATCACACACATATAATACAAAGCAAAGTGAGATAAATGTAAAGGAGATATTCAAGCCAAGAACCATGAGAAATGAGGAAAAAGCCACTACTAGCACATACCTACTTCAAAGAAGTTGAAGGGAAAAAAAAAGCATTAGAAAAGAACCAGAAACAAAGTGGGTGTCCATCTCCAGAAAATAATTTTTAAAAGACCTATTAGATGAATTTGACGGGATGTAATTGTGCAGTGATGTCACAATAATATTGTAATAAAATAAGATTCAGTGGTACTTCAGGTACCAGACCTGAAATCAGGAAGATCTGAGTTCAAATTTACCCTCAGACGCTTAATTAGCTTTGTGACCCAAGGCAAGTCACTTAACCCTGCTTGCCTTAAATCCACTGAAGAAAGAAATGACAAACCACTCCAGTTATCTTTGCCAAGAAAATTCCATGACTTGGATCTTCTCAGCAATGTAGTGATTCGAGGCAATTCCAATACACGTGCGATGAAAAATGCCATCCACATCCAGAGAGAGAACTATGGAGACTGAATTTGGATTGAACATAGTACCTTCACCTTTTTTGTTGTTGTGTTTCCTTGTTTTCCCCCCTTTCTTTTGTTTTTTTTTTTCCTATTTGATCTTATTTTTCTTGTTCAGCATGACGAATATGGAAATATGTTTAGAAGAAGTGCATATGTTTAACCATGCCGAAATTGCTTACTATCTTGGGGAGAGGAAAGAAAAGAAAGGAGGGAGAAAAATTTAGAACACAAAGTTTTGCAAAGGTGAATGTTGAAAATTATCTTCTCATGTACTTGGAAAAATAAAATACTATTAAAAAAAAAGAAAGAAAAGAAAGAAAACTCCATAGACAGTATGTCCACAAGGTCATGAAGAGCCAGACATAGACTGAATCAACTCAACGACTATCAGATTAATACAAACAGGAATGCAGAGAAATTTGGGAAGATTTGTTGAACTTATGCAGAAAGAATTGAGCAAACCTATGGAAACAATATGCCCAATGACTATAACAGTATAAGTAAAAAAGAAAAAAAAAGTTGCCAAAAAAAAGTTAGGAAAAAAACCAATGGAGATATTGGAGAAGAGAAAATAAAATATACTTCTTCCCTCACACCAGAGAAGTAGGGGACTTTTGCAATGAAACATTATTTACGTTGTTAGACAAGGTTTCTGGTTTGACTTAATTGTTTTCCTTTGTCACAAGGTGGATTTAAAGCAAGAAGTGGGTGGGACTTGAGGGATGTAAAAATGAAAGACACTAGTAAAGCCTTAAAAAGGAAAAAGAAATGAAGATCACCTTCTCTTGGAATCTCCAGAAGAAAGATCAAACTCCATATCCCAACTCCCTCCCCCTCTTATTCTGAAAGATTTCATAGAGATTGAAGCTTCTGTGGTAAACCTCAAGTGAAGGGAGAGAAGACTGGAGAGAAGAAAGTCTTTCTAGGTCTGGAGGATGGAGAATTCAAATATATGAAGTCAGAAAAGAACAGAAGGAACAGTATATAAATGATAATGCTATTAATGAAAATGGAGCAGTTTAGAGGAGGGAACTGTCTGGAGGAAAAGAGGTTTAATTCACTTTTAGATTTGGGTGTGAAATGTCAATGTCTAATAATCCTAAATTGTAGGATTAAATCTCCGAGGAAAGCTTGGAAGTAGAGATGTAGGTAGAAGAGTTATCTGTATAGTGGTGATGGTTGAAGCATTGGGAATAGATGAGGCAGTAAGCAAAATGACATAGAAGAAAAAAGAAAAAAAGCATTTAGGACAGTACACTGGGCAACACCCACATTTAAGGGGCAGAGGAGAATGAAGAGTCAGCAGAAGAGATATGCTAAAAGTAGAAAGAATCATAAAAGAAAGAATCAGAAAGAAAAGTAGAAGAATCATAAAGAGTATATATTGTTAGGGAAGCTGAGAGGGATTAGAGCAGAAACAAGGCTGTTGACCATAGTCACTGTAAGCATGGATTATCAAGAGAACATGACTAGTGTAGGGGAAATGAAAACTAGATGGTTGAGGAGGATATGGATGAAGTAGAAGTTGAGGCTGTGGACAATTTGGTCTAATAGTTAAGACAGTGGAAGGGAGGAAAGATATAGAATGTATGAAGGTATGGTAAAGTCATAGAACATAGAATGCTTGACCTGGAAGGGACCCTAGAAAATAGAATATAAAACAGCAGGAGAACAGCAGGAGTGAAAGGACTTTTCCACTCTAGTATCCTTACTTCCTTAAGTAATATACCAACTAGTTTCAGATCATGCTGCAAAGGGGGAAAGGTTATAAAGCCTACATCAAAATAGACAAGGCTATTACTGTAGGAATCATCAATATTGTCTAACAGAAAAAAATGATACTGGGTTTTATATTAATTGTTTTTTTGCTTTGTTTTCTTTGTTGTTTTTTTTTTTTTTTGTTTGTTTGTTTGTTTGTTTGTTTGTTTTTTTTTGGAGTTAAGTGCCTTGCCTAGGGTCATACAGCTAGGATGTATTAATTGGTTTTTACAACAGAGATCCAGCAGCTAGAACATTTTTTTCTTTTTGAAAGATTCAGTGAGGATCTAGTTTATAGGTTATGATAATGACAACAGATCAAGCTATCTTATCTCACCAAAAAAATTAAACCCAACATATAATTCTAAAGAGAAATTATCTTAAGACTTGATATCCATCACTGTGAAGCACACAGCCTAGACAAGTGACTTGCCCTTCCAGGAGAAATTTGAAAAGGAGACTTGGCAGGTGAGAGAAAAATGCATAGATTAGATTTATGAGATGCTAAAATAGAGGGAAGATGCATGAGTAATGTAGCTCCCTTTCTGTCCTCACTCCTATTCACTGACACATTAGGTCCCCAGAGACAAAACTGTCTATTTATCCTCTCAAAATTATAGGGGTAAGTCTAGGGGTCAGGGGTTTCTAGTATCATTGCTCATGAGCCCCAAAAGTGTGCTTCCCATTAGCTGCCAAACTTAATTAGCTCTTAGAAAGGGTATTTACTAAGCAGACACAGTAAAGAACTGTTTTTTGCTCTTCTCTCCTTGCACACAAAAAAAGATCCCTAGAGAGAAAAGACTCAAACTTCTAATAAAATATTAGTGAAGTACATGAGTAGAGAATGCCAGAGGGGTAACTCACAGTTCCTGGTTGCAGAGAATCTTTTCTGTTTTGAATAGTCATCAGTTCTGCATAAGTATAACTCCCTGCTAGTCTCTGAGAGTTGGTATCCTTGCTGAGTCCTAAAGCTGTCTTTCCTCAATGTTTCTAGTTTATCTTTGGCATGTCTCTTGGCCGCCAGTGCAGATTCAGAGATGCTGCTCCAAGCTCTAGGGGAGGCTGCTACGCATGCCAATGGGACCTTCAGGCCTTCTAATCTTTCAGAGTTCACCCAAGGTCATAACTTGGTCAATCTTGTCTCTATGTCACTGTGTGCTCAGTGCTCTAATTTTTAGGGAGATCCATTTGCTTTCTGCATATCTCTACCTACTTCCAGATGAGTTATCTGTCTCCTAATAATTTAATCTCTTTAGAAGCAATGATCAGCAGGGAGGGAGGAGATATTCTCTCTTCCCCTCCAATTCCTTGGAAGGGGCCTAAAATCCTCAGTCCCAATTTTGGGGTTTTCTCCTATTTGACTGAAGTAACTTGATGTTTTTACATAATATCCTAAGATTCATAATTTTATTTTCTTTAACCAATCATTAGATAGGTTCTTTTTGGCATTGTATGTCTTTATGAAACAATTCAGTTGAGATAGCTAGGCTTTATGTAATTAATTGGAATAAGGGTGGATCCCAACTATAAGTCATATACTATGATACCACTATCCACCCCACATTGTTAGACTAGTGCATATTCCAACAATACTATTTTGCCTATTGGTTTAATCCTAAACTGCATCCCTCTGGGACTATTCCCAATTTATCCTGTATATATCTTGTTTGTATGAAGTTGTTTTCATGTGGTTCCCACGCCCCACCCACTCCCATTAAATTCTGGCTCTCTTGAGAGTTGGGACTGTTTTTGCCTTTCTTTGAATCTCCAGAACAGTACCTGGCACATAGTAGGCTCTTAATAAATGCTTGCTAATAAATTTTCTCTTCATCCTCAACTCTATCTACTGACTTCCCTGGCTTCTTTTAAATCCCAACTAAAACCTATCTTTAAAGGAAGCCTTTCCCAGCTCTTCTTAATTCCTGTGCCTTCCCTCTGTTAATTTTGCCATTTACCCTGCATAGAGCCTGCTGTTCTAGATCTGTTTGCATGTTGTCTCTCCTATTAGAACACAAGCTCCTTGTGGGAAGGAATTGTCTTCTGATTCTTTTTGTATCTTTTGTATTTAGCATAGTACTTGGCCCATAGTAGGTGATTGATAAATTGTTGATTATATTATTATTTTACTGTATTGTCAGATGATGATTATAATTATTTATTATATACTATACATTTATATAATTATAATAATTATAGGTTATAGTTATAATGCTTATAGATTGTAATTATTTTAATTATAAATTATAAATTGATTGTTGACTCACTGGTGCCTTCTCTGTCCTAAATAATCTTATATTCTATTATTTCCCCAAGCCACTCTGTCAACTTCAGAGACAGGAAAATCTAGGTTCAAATCCAACACAGACTGGCTATGAGATTCTGGATAAGTCACTTAACTGCTCAGTCCCCAAATCTATATTCACAAAGGTAGTTTCTTAAAGGAAATTCCTTTTTAGCATGAAATTACAGATCCAGAATTTAAAGAAAAGAACATTTTGCTAGTTGCCCAATAAAATCTCCAAAGAGGATTTCTTTCCATATGACCTTAACTCTACTTCTTTTCTTTCCTTACCATCTCTGCTACTCTGTTCAACTATGCCCTCTTCTCCATGTGACCTTGTCTAATATCTCCAGCAGTATGTGCTCTCACTTCCCTCCAAATCACCACAGTACTTTGTGCCTTTTATCATATTTTGTTTTGCATGATATTTGTATTTGTCTTGTATTATAGTTACTTTTATATTTATCCTCTCCACCCACCTACATTATAAGTCCTTTTCTTTATTTTCTATCTTTTACTTCCTTGGGAAATATCCAATTTTTCATTTTATAGAGGGTTTAAATGTGGCCTAGAAAGGGACAATGACTTGCCTTCTGGGGTAAGCATCATAATCTAGATGTCCTGACTTTCAGCCCAGTGCTCTCTGTACTACATTGTGGTGCTGAATTCTCATCCAAAAAAATCCCTCTAGAACATTATTTGTGCCACTTGGTACTGAGCACACTGACTAGGTGGGCTCTCTTATATTGTTCTATATTACTGTCTTAAATTTGTGTAATCATATATGATAGTGGAAAGATGGCTGAGTTGGGAGTCAGTATACCTGTCCTGCTATGTCATAAGCTAGTTGTGTGATCTTGGCCACTTTAATTTTTCTGGGCCTCATTTTACCCATAATTCAAATAAGGTATGAAATAGAGTCCCTTCTGGTAATAACATGTTTCTATAGAATATGTTGGGACAGTTAGATGACTTAGTGGATGCAGCAACAGGCTTGGAGTCAGGAAGACTCATCTTCCTAAATTCAAATCTAGCTTCAGACATTTATTAGCTATGTGATGTTGGGCAAGTCATTTAATGATGCTTGACTTAGTTTCTTCATCAGTAAAATGAGTTGGAGAAGGAAATGGCAAACCACTTCAATATCTTTGCCAAGAAACTTTCAAATGGAGTCACAAATAGTTGGATACAACTGAAGTGAATGAATAACAAAAAATAAAACTTGTTATTGTTATTATTTAACTTAACATGCCTGAAAATCTTGCTCCTTAGACAGAACAACTAAGAGAAAGAAATGTGGTCCTCCCTAGCAAAGCTGAGCATAGTTCTGGGCACAAAGTTGGTTGTGGGATCATAGATTTTCATCTGGAAATGATCTTGGAGGTCATCTAGTACAACCCCTAATTTTCCAGATCAGGAAAGTGAGGAACAGAGAAGGTAAGTGACTTTTGCCGAAAATTACCCAGGTAGAAAGTAATAGACCCCTGATTTGTTGAATAGAATTCAAAATTAGTTAGATGGTTGGGAGGGAAGCTTCTAGCCCAGGAAGAAAGGGCAAAATACTGTAAGGAGGCAATGTCTATGGACTCTTTTCTCCCAGATGCTTCACCCTAGAGAGTCACTAGTGTTATTCATTCATTCAATAAACATTTATTAATTGTCTACTTTGTACCGAAGTACTCAGTGTTTGGCCCTATAAGAGATTAAAATAAATAAATAAATAAATAAATAAATAAATAAATAAATAAATGAAAAACATCCCAGCTCTCAAGAAGTCTGTAGTACAATAAGGGATAAGGAACTAGAGGGAGCTTATAATCTCATAAACCAATATTTCTCCATTTGACATTCTATTGTCTTGTATTGTAGTTACTTTTATATTTATCCTCTCCACCCACCTACATTATAAGTCCTTTTCTTTATTTTCTATCTTTTACTTCCTTGGGAAATATTCAATTTTTCATTTTATAGAGGGTCTAAATGTGGCCTACTTTGTCCTAATGGTTTTTTCCTCCTTACTTCTTTGGATCAAGTCATCCTCTTTTCTGGACTGCAAACACTCCTGCTTTCCAGCTTCTTTATTTCCTATTATTTCATCTTCTGTCTTTTCATCTGTTTTTCAAATTTTTCCCAATCTAGGCCTACTTCTTGGGTCCTCAAAGCATCCTTCTCCTACTTTAATGAATGAATAAAAGATTAGCAGAATTATCCTTCCTCTGGGAAGTTTTTACATCTCCCCATAAAATCAGTCAACTAGGATAAGAAGGGAAACAGTGGATTGGGAAAAAAAGTCTTTGCATCAAATAGTCTGATAAGGGAGTGATTTCCAAAGATATGTAAAGAATTGATAAAAACATATATGAACAAAAGCCATTTTCCAGGAGATAAGCTGTGAAACAATATAAGTGAATAGTTCTCAAAAAGAAGAAATGCAAACTATTAACAACCATTTGAAAGACTACTTCAAATCATTAATAATAAGATGATAAAAGATAAAAATAGTCAAGATTGGAAGGGTTAAGGAAAGACAGGCACACTAATACTTTGTTGGTAAAAGTGTGAAACTGGTCCAACCATTCTGAAAATTAATGTAGATGCTAATGTTCGTACCTTCCTATTCTATAGATTCTCCCCACTAGGTATATACCCCAAAGGTAAGAGACAAAAAGTAACATTTCATATACACCAAAACATTAATAATTTATAATAGCATTCTTGTGGTTTTCAAGAATTGTAAACAAAATAGAAGCCATCAATCAGAAAATGGCTAACATAATACAATAGAACATTATTGTTCTGTAAGAAATGATAAATATGAAGAATACAGAGGAGCTTATCTGGGGCAAAGTACAATAAACTGAACCAGGCAAACTATACACAATGACCATAATGATATAAATGGAAAGAACAGCCACAAAAATAAAAAACTGACTGCCCTATAATTATGATGACCAAATTTAACCCTGACTAAGAGATATGGAAATGGACTTTCCTCCATACTCTGCTGAGCTAAGAAACTATGGGTGTGGAAGCAAGCATATAAAGGCCGACTTGGTGGATGTGCTGGTTTTGAGCTTTGTTCCCTCTTTTTTATTCTTTGTTATAAGAATATAACTCTTTTTGGGGGGTTGGTTCTTTTATAGGGCGGATGCATTGGAAAATAAGAGTTCAATAAAAATTTGAAAAAGAGAAGGAATTATCCTTCTTGGCATAGAAAAGGCTTCAGATAATAATAGGGGTGGGAATACACATTTATATAGTGCCTATTATATGCCAGGCACTGTGCAAAGTACATTTTATAAATATCATCTCATTTGAGCTTCCAAATAATTCTAGGAGGCAGGTATGATCATTATCCCCATTTTACAATTGAGGAAACTGAGGCAAAGGTTAAATATCTTGCCCAAGAACACACACACACACAGCCAATGTCTGAGACATGATCTGTACTCAGGCATTTTTGATTGTAGGTCTAGCGTTCAAAGTGACTTTTCTAAGATTATACAGCTTCCAGAAAATAAAGGGGGTGAAGATTGTTTTCCTGCTTCTTTGAAATCTTAAAATAATAGAATCTTACAATCTCAGAGCTGAAAGATCTTAGAGATCAGTCAGTCCATCCTCTCACCCCAATCTGGACTCACTCCTTCAGTTTTGACAGGTGGTCAGCCAGATTCTGTTCAAATATTCCCAATGATGGAAAGCTCACTACTTCCTTAAAATTACCATTCCACTCTGTCTCATACACATACATTCCCTTCCCTACTTCCTGTAACCCGCCTTCTTCTTTATCCTCCTTTCCCTCCCATTTCCTTATTTCTTCCCCTCTCATGCTCCCTCTGGTCTAGCTAGAAACACGTGAACCCCTTGTTCCCCCCCTCCATCAAGTCCCCCTCAGTGACAGGGTGTGAAACCAACTGCTTGGGGTGAGCAGCAGGTTAATTTCCTCTGGGAGCTTCCCTCGGAAAACACTAAGACAATGGCCGGCCGGAGGCGGCCTGCGTAAGCCAGCCCCAAGGAGGGGAAGTTGTAATATTAGTATTTAAGCAGCAGTAAATGGGAGGGAAGAGAGCCCCAAAGTCAATTACAGCCATTACTGGCCCAAGTCCCGCCAGGCCAAGCTCTTGGGACCTTTCAAAATCTCAACCTGAAGGTCACCTGAGTTGCTCTTATTAAAAACAGCAACAATATTGTTTCTGTCTCACAAAAGCAAACAAAGATGGGCAGGCCCTTCCAGGCTTGCCCTGCCTCCCTCCCCTGGTCTTCTCTCACCTTCCCCCAGGGCCTGAGGAATGTCTGACCCTTAGCTAGTGGGAGGTGGGGAAGGCCCCAGTGAGGTAGCTGGAACAGCTCTGGGCTAGCAGTCAGGAAATCTGGGTTCCAGTCCTGGCTGACTATGAATCTGGCATGGGACTGAACAAGTCAATTCCTCTCTCTGGACCCCAATTTCATCATCTGTAGTTTGACAAGGTTGAACTAGCTGATCCCTGCCTACGGTTTCTCCCAACTATGATATTATGGTTCTAAGATCCTTTTCACGATCCATAGTAGATTATTATTTCTCTTTCCTGCCTCTCTAAATTCTACCCATTCTTCAAAGACCATCTCCCATGGGCCTTCCTTGTCTCTTTCAGGACGGCTTTCCCAACCCTGATCATCATGTAACAAGTCCGGAGCCTTCTTTTAATGGACGTGCACCATTTGTCTCACTAAATGAACATGAGCCACTGAAGGGGGCTTGTTTTGTCTCTCCTAAATTATATTTAAAAAACAAAAAACAAAAACAAAAACAAACCCCAGAGCTTAGTAAAATGTAGACTAACTGCTGGATTTTATTTCTAAAAATTGGTCCCAAGACTGGGGAGGAATGAGAAATGGGAATATGGGTTGGAGAAGTGGGGACTCAAAGAGGAAAAAAAGTCAAGAAAGTACCAGGGGAAGTGATGAGGAAGATAAAAATGGACTGATGAGAACATGAAAGGAACTAAGATAAGAGTGAGCTAGGAGAAATGGAGCTGGGGACAGACCTCCCTTCTGGATCAATGCTCTCTGAGCTATATCTTCATTTTTAGTAAAACAGAGTAGATGGAAGATGACTGGATGTCCTGAGATAGAATGAAGAATGGACAGAACATTAAGGTTGGAGCCCAGAAGATCAGGGTTCAGATCCTAACTCTTGCTACTTCCGAGCTTTGTGATCTCAGCAAGTCATTTAACCTCTGTGTTGCTTGCTCAGTATTCCCATTTCTAAAATGAAGTGATTGGGCTAGATGGTCTCTCACTTCCTTTCTATACCAAAACCTACATCTTATGATCTCAAATTTCCCTTGGATCTCTAATAGCCTATGAAATTCTGTGATTCTATTGAATGTCCAGCTAGGTTAGGACGCAGATATCTACATCAAATTCTTTTTATTTACCTGATTTTTGGATCATAGAATCACAGACCAAAAAAAACTATCCCAGCTGTAAAGGACCTTAGAACATAAAGGCATCCTATGGTTCTACAGTTGTTGTTTGTCCTTCATTTTCAAAGAGGGCCATGACATCGGGTGGAAATGCCATGACATGCAAGTGAATTGGATTTAAGGGAGGGAGGGCTATGCAAGGTCACCTGCCTCACTTTCCTCTCCCAGAGCCATCTGGATCCAATGGCCAGATACAGATCAGAAGGAGTGGAGATGGCCCTAGATGAAATGGGAGAGCTTGGCCTTTTTAAGCTAAGGTCTCCAATAGATCTCAAGTTTGACTGAGGCTGCACCCATTCAATGATTAAGGCTGGGACTCTGCTTGGGGTGGGGAGGGGTGCTCCTGCCTGCCTGGATATGTTAGCTGGACTGAGATCTGGGAACAACACAGGATCAACTTTGCAACTTTCTACATGGTTCAATCCTCACTCTGTCCCCCTTCTTTGGTAGAGGAACTCTAGTCCCCAGCCCAACCCACAATGCCACCATATCTCTAGTGCCCTGGATCTTTTGGGTGTGGTAATCTTTAAGTCTTAGACCCACTCCCCTTCCCTCCCCAATCAGGGGACAGTCGGAATTGGAAGTAAACTACCTCCCCCCTCATTATCCTGCCCCCCCTTTCCGGTCTTTGGAAAGCCTCCCAGGAGGGGACAAGCAGGGGGTTCCGGCTCTGCATTCTGAGAGCTCCCCTGGGCCGGGTGGGGGATTAAGGCTGGGAGTGAGGGAGCTGGGGGGGACAAGGGCGGATCTCTGACCAGCTGCCTCGTTTCCTCCCCAGCTTCATGGGTTCCAGGAAATGCAGGCTGCTTTTTTCCTAAGGTAATACCCCGGAGGAAAACTCTGGGGACAGCCTGGGCATTTCTGAATACAGAAGAAGGAAAAGAAGAAAGAGCAACAAAGAACAGAAAATAATAATAACAGCTGTGTGATCTTGGGCAAGTCACTTCTCTGAACTTCAGTTTCCTCAGGTGAAAAATAAAGGAGTTGGATTAATATTCTCCAAATTCTTTTTGAAATAATGCTTTGTGAGATTCCATTCCTGGGGTGCTCTAGCTTTTGCAAAGGAGAGATTCACTCTCAATTTGTGCTAATAATGGATCCCATGAAGTCATCCTATTTGAATCCCATATTTTTGCTAGGCTAGAAGCAATTACCATATGTATTCAGATGCCATCAATTCTTTCTCTAGAGGTGGATAACATTTTTGAAATGACTTGTTTAATATACTTGAATATATCTAACATGTATGGGACAATCTGTCATCTAGGGGAGGGGGTGGAGGGAAGAAGGGGAAAAGTAGAAAACAGTTTTTGTAAGGGTCAATGTTGAAAAATTATCCATGTATATGTTTTGTATATAAAAAGCTATAATAGGGGCAGCTAGGTGGCACAGTGGATAGAGCATCAGCCTTGAATTCAGGAGGACCCGAGTTCAGATCTGGTCTCAGACACTTAATACTTCCTAGCTGTGTGACCCTGGGCAAGTCACTTAACCCCAGCCTCGGGGGAGGAAAAAAAAAAAATCTCTTAAAAAAAAAAAAAGCTATAATAAAAAAAAATCTACAAATAGTTCAAAGACTGGCTGGTCAGTCTTTAAATTAGCTTTTGCATTATCAAGGCAAATAAGGTTCTATAGTCAATAAACAACTGGAACAGCTGGGGAAAAAATAATTTGTTTAATAACACATAGTAAATGTCAGAGCTGGGATTTGAACACACTGAATCCAGAGCAATTTTCACTACACTTTCCTTCATTTGACTCCAACAATTCTGGAAAACTCAGTCAAGAATGTATTTGGGACATCATCCTGGAAGTCAGAAGATTCAACTCAGTTTAGATTCAGCCTCAACTCAGCTTCTTATGAACTGTGACTTTGGGGCATTTGATTTCTCTCCAAGCCTTACTTTCCTCATCTACAGGACCAATATTTGTGCCACTTACTTGACAAGTCCACAGTTAGTAAAGCACTTTATAAACTCTCTAGCCCTAAAGAATTATAGGCTGTTATTTCAGCCACAGCTAGATCAGCTTGGGAATAGGAAGGCAAGGCAAGGCAAGTATCCCACCTGCCTGACTTCTACCTGGGATACTTATGTTTAGGATGACTATGACACATCACTTCTTTTAAATTTGTTTTCTCATCTATAAAATAAGAATAATACTTGTAGTAAGAGGTAGCTTTGAACAATGAATAGAGAAATGAAGTAAAAACTAGGACGTCTATGTGATTCTGGGCAAATGATTTATTCTGACAGGAGGGGTCAAACTCAGATGTGACCTGGAGACATTATGTAGTACAAAATGATCCTTACAGGCTGCATATTGACTTAGAAAAATCACATATTAATATTATGTTCTAGACATTTTTATTTTGTTAAATATTTCCCAATTACATTTTAATCTAGTTTGGGCCATATTCTCAGGAGTGCTGCATACTGTGGGTTTGACATCTTTTCTCTAACTTTCTAAGACTATAAATTGATGGAATGTTGAGGGATTTCTCATCTGGGAATCCTCTATTACCAATGAAATTGCAGGAGACATGCTGGACCCTAACCCTGGCCCTTGACTAGCTTATGCAAATTACTAACACAAACATTTTCTAAAATCATTAAAGGGATACATTAGTATCTTTAGACTTGCTGGACCCACAGAAGGAACACTTGCTTTGTAAACTGTTCCTTGAATCCAGGTAACAAAGTTGAATATTAGTATGGACCCTCAGAAGGAATACTTGCCCTATATACTCAGAAAACTAAGTTGCTATTTTTAATAGATCCTGTGGCTAGGCCACTGTCTGAAAAATAATATGTTTTAGTATTCCTAAAGTGGTTTAGAGACAAAATTTTGATATAAAAGTTTTCTTCATCCTAACCCTAATAGCCAGTTACTCATGTTATTTGGCCTGCCTGCTTTGTCAAAATAAAACCGCTGACTTAAAAAAGGATCCTATTAGAGTGTTCTCACTCTGACTCTGAACCAAACTGCTCTCCCAAAGCAAAACCACAGCTTCTATCCCTAACCCTAACCCTAATAACTGTAGTATTCATCTCATGAGGTGGTAAAAATTTTGGCACACACAAAACAGCCACATAAATGTCAATACTGTTATTGTTTTCACTTGGTCCCAAAAGGCAAAACTGGGAACAATGGTAAAAAGTGTCAGAGAGGTAAATTTGGCAATATACAAGAAAAACAATTACTAAAAATGACAATGCCCTAAAATGAATGAAAATCAGCATATTGTAGTCAGATGGCTAGCTTGGAGTAAGGATGATCCAGATTTAGTGTTGTCTTTGACATATAATGGCTGTGAAAATGGGATACAAATCATCAAACTTCTCAGAATTCCCCAGGAAATCTCTCTATATAACTAATTTACCAAGACTTTCTGATCTGGATTATGGAATTCCCTGAAGCTAAAAACAACAACTATTTCATATTAAATTGGCTAAATTTGTAGGTAGTGAATTTTTCATAAGTGAAGTTCTTCAAATTGAATCTGAATAAAGCAGGAGTGGGAAAAAAGCCCTGGACTGGGAGCCAAGATCTGAGTTCAGGTTTCAGTTCTGCTGCTAATTAGCCAGGTAACATGAGGCATCATTTATAACATTGAGGGCTCTGGACTAAATAGTCTCTCTCTAAAGATCTTTTCAGCTTTAACAATTGGTGTTTTAAGGTCCCTTCCAGCATTGATACAGAAAGGGAGACATGTCCTCAACATAAGATAGAGGAAAGAGTACTCATTTTTTAATTAATGGGACCTGGATCCAAATCCCACTGCTACCATTTACCACTTATGTAAATTTACCATTTACTCTTAGGCAAGTCACTTGACATCTCTATAAAATGAGGTGATTGGACTAGCCAATTGCCAATATCTTCTCCAGCTCTAGATTTATAAATGAATATTCTAATATTTTATGTTCTAAGGATCCTCCCAAAACTAATAGCTTGAATTTTTAGGGTCATTATTATATGCTTTACCTCTATACTCCAAGGTCAATGAGGCCTTTCCATTTGCTGTTCAACTGAAGCCTATTATATAGTTATGTCCCCTATTAAAATATTAACTGTTTGAGAACAAGGATTATTTTGATTTGCTGTTTGCATTTTAATCCTTGATCCAGTGCTTTGTACACAGAAAGCATTTAATAAATTATTTTTCATTCATTTATTCATTCATGCTTTCAAGAAAATTTCTGCTCAGGGATGGGTTAAATAAATACTCTCTGAGTTTACACTCAGCCCTGATGTTCTATGTTGGAAATATTGGTGATGCTATGGTAGTGATGTTTATGATAAATACCTCTGGTTGAATGAGGGTTGGACATAACAAGTAAAATCTCCATTACAAGGCTGCTGATATTAACAAAATTCTTTCCTTTGGTTATCTATCACTAAATTGTATCCTTGGTCAGACACATTGATTTTTTCCACACCTCTTTCACCTTCCTCTCTTTTTCAGTAATGACTCTACAATAATTTTGAGAGTCTCACCACTGATTCCATCTTTATCAAACTAAGAAAATCAGCACAGGATTTTTCCGGGGGAATAATAATGTTGGGGAGGCTGTTGGAGATGATGGTTTGGGGAAACTACAGCTCTCCCTTTAAGAATTACTCCCCATGCACTTAGGAAGCCCAGAACAACTTGGAAAGGGATTTATTACACAGGTAAATAAGTAGCAGAGCCCCAATCCAAACCCAGGTCTACTTTGACTCAGAATCCCATTATACTGTTATCCTCTCACCTCTTTCTGAAGTGAATCCTCTGAGCAGGTGGAAAGGAATGGTAACATGGGGGAAGAAATTCAACTCAATAAAAAAGCCAAGTGTAGCTAGATTCTAAAGGGGGCAGGCGGTACTTTGGCCTTGTCTGCTGCTGTCTGTCTAAACTTGTTCATCTGCAGTTGCCCTGGGGACCACCCCAGGGGTGGGGACCCACTCCCCATGGAGGCCTATTTTTAGTGGCAGGATCGGGGAGAGTGTGGCAAGAGCCAGGAGTGTGACAATGGGGGGAAGGGGGTGGGCCTGCCGTCCCCGCAGCCCAGCGGCCGCCCGGTTTCCTCGATGACCCAGGCCCTCACACAATACTAGGAAAGTGGAGCTGGGGAGCAGCCGGCTGTCAGGGAAGAGGAGGAGGAGCAGGAGGAGCAGGAGCAGCAGCAACAGTGGGCTGACCCCAGCCCAGCCCCAATAATCAGGGAAGGCTCAGGCTGCACTGGCCCTGATGAGCTCTCTGGGTGAGGCCTTCGGACAAGTGGAAAACAGACCGGCAGGAATTGGGGCCATGCTGCTCCAGTGTCCAGCCCTGCCCTCCCCACTCCCCTTCCTCTCTCTCGGAGAGACGTGAGCTTTCTCGTCTTTCGAAAAGGAAAAAAAAAAAAAAAACAAACCAAACACAAAAAAACACCAAGCTCTTTTTTTAGCTCTGGGGCTAGGGCCAGCCACCCCCCCCCCTTTCCCTCAGTTCTTGCCCAGTGTCATTAGCCTGTCCTCCCCCACAATGCAGTCCTCCTTCCACCCAATGAGCTGAAACAAAGGGGTTTTCTCAGGCGGTGCAAGACACCTGCATATGCCCTATAGGATTGAAAGACCCTGGACCCTTTGTTGAAAGGCTATATTCAGCCCTTCCAGATTCTGATTAGTCTTCCCATTTCTGCCCCTTTGGGTACCAAGTTTCATTTAGCAACACAGACTGCTAGAGTTGGAAGGAGTTTAAGGATTAAGAGAGTAGCATCTTGAGATGAAAACAATGATAGCTGAGAATCCATGCTGTTTCTGTGTCTCCTTTTTATCTGTGCTGTGGGAAGTAAGATTTTCCACATAGTTCTGGGTAGCAGAAACGAGTTTAAGGAAGTTTGCAACATTAACATGAGAGTCAGCAACAGATCATCCAAAGAGTAAAAATTTTATTTACTTCTTTGAATTTTTATCCCCAGCTCCTTCCTAGCACAGTGCCTAACATATAAGTAGACACTTAATTGATTGACTGATTAATAAGTGTTACTTGTCCCATTTCCCTCCTCCTCCCCTACTCCCAGCTACTAAAGCTTTCTTCTCTAAGGTTACCATTTATCTATTCTCAGAAGCCACAAGGTGGTTCAAATTTCATCTCAGATTCCCCCTTTTCTGTGAGACTGTAGACTAGTCACTTAATCATTACTTACCTCAATTTTCTCAACTGTAAAATTGGGATAATAATAGTACCCACTTCTCAGGGATTTGGGGAGATTCAAATTAATTTTTGTAAGAGCTTAACAGATTGCTGGGCACATAGCAGGTTTTTAGTAAATGCTTCCTTCCTTCCTACTCTTTATGTATCATATGCATAGCTATTAACTTACATGTAGTATCTTCATTAGAATATGAGCTGCTTGAAATCAGGGCTTTTATCTTTACAGGCCCAGTATTTCCTGTCACAATAATGCTTGCCACATAATGAGATCTCAAATTTGTAGAGACATTGATTATACCCATCCCTGGTTCCTCATCTCTATCTTCCCACATGCTCAAATTCGTTAAGGAGATTTTGTCATAGGAAAAGATGTATCATTTTGAGAGCACAAGCTCTTTGCTCCCTCCCTTTTGCCTATCTATACATTTGCTTCCATGCCTAATTTAAGTTCTCCCTTTAAAAAGCCTTCCCTGACCATTCCAGTTTGAAAAATATGAGATTATGTGTGGTTGCACCCAATGAGACAGTGAAATCCTTGAGAGCAGGTACTCTTTTTTTTTTTTAATTTTTATTTTATTTTATAATTATAACATTTTTTGACAGTACATATGCATGGGTAATTTTTTACAACATTGTCCCTTGCACTTACTTCTATTCAGATTTTTTCCCCTTCCTCCCCCAACCCCCTCCCCCAGATGGCAAGCAGTCTTATATATGTTAAATATATTACAGTATATTCTAGATACAATATATGTGTGTAGAACCGAATTTTTTGTTGCAGGAAGAATTGGATTCAGAAGGTAAAAATAACAGTTTACATTCATTTCCCAGTGTCCCTTTTCTGGATGTAGCTGATTGTGTCCATCATTAATCAATTGGAATTGGATTAGCTCTTCTCTATGTTGAAGAAATCCACTTCCATCAGCATACATCCTCGTACAGTATCATTGTTGAAGTGTATAATGATCTTCTGGTTCTGCTCGTTTCACTCAGCATCAGTTGATGTAAGTCTCTCCAAGCCTCTCTGTATTTCTCCTGTTGGTCATTTCTTACAGAACAATAATATTCCATAACATTCATATACCATAGTTTGCCCAACCATTCTCCAATTGATGGACATCCATTCATCTTCCAGCTTCTAGCCACTATGAAAAGGGCTGCCACAAACATTTTGGCACATACAGGTCCCTTTCCCTTCTTTAGTAGTTCCTTGGGGTATAAGCCCAGTAGTAGTATGGCTGGGTCAAAGGGTATGCACATTTTGATAACTTTTTGGGCATAATTCCAGATTGGAGAGCAGGTACTCTTGATTTATCATATCCCTAGCACTTAACACAGAAGATACCAAATAAAGACTTAAATGAATAAATGTTTTGTCTTTAATTAATTCACTAATTTCCCTCTCAAAGAATCACTAGAATCATAGATTTAGAATTCCAATAGATTTTAGAGATTTGGGATTAGAGATTATCTAGTCTCCCACTAAACCACTGAGCCCAAGTGCTAATTTTTATCTTCTTTTCCTAGATTCTCTTTCTTAAAACAACCAATTCTGGAGTAGCTAGATGGCACAGTGGAGCTGTGTCCTCCAGCCCAGAGTTAATAGGACTTGAGTTTAAATGTGGCCTCAGGCACTTGATAGTTACTTGCTTTGGGATCTTGGGCAGGTCACTTAACCCCAGTTGCTTTGCAAAAAAAAAAAAAAAAAAAATCAACCACCTCATGGCTTCAAAACTATTCCCATGTAGGTGTCTTCCAAAATTTCATCTCTATTCCTAGCTACATTTCAAACTGCCTGTTGAGCATCTCCCCCTGGTATCTGGTTGGAAAGACCCCAGTTCAAATCTGACTTCAGACACTTACTAGCTGGGTGCAAGTCACTTCATCTCTGCCTCAGTTTTCTCAATTGGAAAATGGGGATAATAATAACACCTATCTCCTGGGATTGTTGTAAGGATCAAATAAGAGAGTTTTTGTAAAAAGTCTCTCTGTTATCTCTAACTCAATATGTCCCAAATTTCAGGAGAAACTGGGAAATTCTCTATGAACTAATACAGAGTGAAGTAAACAAAGCTAGGAGAATAATTCATATAAGACAGCATGATATAGAAAAGCAACTTTGAAATCAGACTTTAGAACTAAGATCAATGAAAGATGAACTATAAATCCAGAGAACTGAAGTTGAAAAACTTTAGGACCAGGGATCCTCCTCCCTTAAGCAGGGTCAAAGTGAAGGCAGGATAAGGAGAGAAGAGTCAGACATTTCAGACCTTCTGCCTTAGAAGTGAACTTAAAATATAGAACAAGATGTAAATTTCTAGACAGCTTTAAAATGGGAATTTGCTTTACTCTATGCATATTTGATATGATTATTCTTTTTCTTTTCTTTTTTCCCCCCTCTATTGTTCATTGGTGGGGTGGGGGAGAAGACAATAGGAGGGAAAGATAACAAATGCTTGTTAAAAAAATATATATATACATATATATATATATATATATATATATTTTTTTTTTTTTTTTTTAAAGGGAAACACTGTAGGATAAGATTGGAAAGGCAGGTTTGAGTCATGTTATAAAGGAATTTAAATTCCAAAAATTCGATCTTATTGATAATCAGAAGCCTCTGAAAATTTTAGAGAAGAGGAATGACCCAATCAGATTGTGCAGTGCTTTTGGACAGGAGAAGGAAGTAGGTTGAGGTAGGGAGGTCAAAATAGGAGTCTACTGCAATATTCCAAATTAGAGGTGATAAAAGCTTGAACAATAGTGATCAAGTGAGTGTCAAATATGGGTTGGATACAGAAAGGACTCTGGATGGAAGGTGGGCCTTCTTATGGATAGCAAATCAACATGACTTGGAAACTGTCTGGTAGTTATAAAGGAGTTATGGAAGATGGAATCCTCAACAGAAATAGGGAAATTCTGAATCTGGATAACCTTAAGGAAAAGATGACCACTAGCATGAATAACAAATTCCTCCCAAAATTATTTATTTGAAAACATGCAACATATTTTATTTGACTGGTACTAATGACCATATTTGGCTTATAAATATGATTTAAAATAGTGTGAGTTTAAATGTTTGCATCAACTTCAGGGGATTTGGAGATTTTTTTTTGCCCAAATACAAACCTAGCTGTATTGAGTTTGAGATATCTACAAAGACTTGTAGTTGGAAAAGTAGGAAGTTTATGATTTTTATCGAAGCTCAAGAGGGAAGACTGGTTATACAAAAGGTTGGAAGTCCTCTGCAGAGAGGTAGTAATTGAACTTGAAAAAACAGCTAAGTTTGGAGAGGGAAGAAAAGAGGAGACAGAGACAGATAGACAGACTCAGGACAATAGATTAAGGTATACCTATTAGAGACCTTGATATAAATGATGATCTAGCAAAGGAAACTAAAAAGAGAAATAGAAATAAAACAGTGTCACAAAAATCCAAGAGAAGAATATTGAACAGGGTCAAATGCTACAAAGAGGACAAGAAAGAGGGCTGATAAAAGGCCATTGATTGGGCAATTAAAAAATCACAGGTCACTCTGGAAAGAGCAGTTACAGTTGAATGATGAAGATGGGAACATATTTCAAGGAACTGAATAAGAGAAGAAGTAGAGGGGAAGAGGGAACATAGACACATTTTTCTAGGAACTAGACTATTGAAGTGAGATTTTATAGAACAGCTTGAGAAGATGGTAGAGTTGCTAACCCTTGTGAAATTAATTCCTTGTCTATAGAACAGAAATAACAATATTTTAAATACCTACCTCATAGGATTGTAAAGAAAAAACTTTGCAAGTCTTAAAGTGTTACATAAGTATCGGTTACTAGTAATATAATTATGATTACTATATAATTCATCATGATGAATGGCATTTTATTACTTTATTATAATTATAATTAATATTGATATCTGAATTTATATTACACTCTAAGTTTTATCCACCTTGCTAACTAAACAAAGTATATAGTCCTGATAAAGTCATTCAAAGTTCTCTACAGTCTGTTTCCAGCCTTGTCTGGTATTACTCTGCTTTGTATATTTTATATTCCAGGCAAGGTGGACCAATCTGATACCAGTTCTCATTTTCCTTTATCCTTTCTCTGCTTTTGGTCATGACTGGACTCCCCTATTCTCTGCTCTTCCTTTTCCTCATTTATTTTCTCCATCACCAATTTTTTTAAAGTCCCTCTCATTCTTTAAAGTCCAACTCAGGTGCCACTCCAAGAAGGCCTGATACATCCTTTCTCCTGACATAAAAGGAAACATCCTCCTCAATTTTTTTAGAGCCTAACCCTCTTCTTTGTATTTATCTCATCTCCCTTATGATCTATCTTCCCCCTTTCTCCCACTACAACTAGACTATAATCTGTTTTATGTTCATCTTTTTAATGACAATTCTTCACAAGGCATTTGTGTGTAGAATTAATGAAAGTCTTTATCCATTTCACTTCTTCTTGGGCCAAGGATACTCCTCTCTTAAGCAGTGACAAAGTAAAGGCAGGATAGAGGGAAAGTTAGACATTTGGGGCTATTGCCCAAGGGAATACATAGTGTCACCTGACCTGGACCCAAGCCCACCTGGAGCTCTCTCCCTCTTTGGGTTTTTGGCTCTGTTAACTTCCCCAACAGCTGCTTCTTCCTTCTCCCCTCATCTCTTCCTTTCCACCCACGTGGCAAACCAGGGACGGCTTCTCTTGGCCCTGGTAACATCCCTTTCTGGCTTTATCTTCTCCCCCAGCTGCCCCTGGTGTGCCTCTCCACCCTTCTCAGTTATCTCTTCACTTCCCTGCTCTGCAAAGCAGCCTTGTCCAAAGCTCACTCCCATTTTTCTCCACTCCCCACCCCCTTACCTCCCTACCCCTGCCCCAGACCTTCCTGGCTCCCTTCCCAGAAGCCACCACTCCTTCTCCATTAGGCCTTTGAGAACTCTGCTCCCCCCTTCCACATAAACACATTTAGACTTGTTCCTTCTACTTTAGAGATCCCCCAAATTCTTCTCATTAAAACTTACAATTTCACAAATTCCAGAGGGAGGTCATTTTTTTTTAAACTGATCTCAAAGCCGTATGGGAACAATAACACTGACAACTATTTTTATTGTACTTTTTAAGATTTGCAAAGTACTCTGCTCATAATATCCACTGTAGAAAAGGTAATACAAGTTATACCCATGTCATAGATGAGAAAACTGAGGCTCAGAAAGTATTTTTCCCCAAATTCACACAGTAAATAAATTACATCATCAATTCCAGTTGGGAGATAACCTGTGTAGTTCTTGGAAGACGGTTATACACTCAGTGTATTATTGAGCAGATAATGATATATCACAATTGTCTAATACTCTGGCAAGTTATCTGACAACCCTATAGTGCAATGTAAATGTAAGGTGTGAAAATGCTATGATAAATGGAAGTATTATTTGAAAATGTCAGGGCTACAAAGGAATTTGAAAGTTAACTCACTCAAATAATTTATTTGAGGAAGCCAAAAGACAAAGTAAGTGACATGTCCCAATCTCAGTGCCTTTCGAACACTTTGAGATGGACATCTTCTAGGTATCTCATACTCAGTGTGGCCCGTACAGACTTATTTTTATTCTAAGGCCCACTCCTCTTCCAAACCTCTCTATTTCTGTCACTCAGGTTTGAAAATACAAAATTACCTTTGTCTCTTCATTCTCCCTCACTCCACATATCCAGTGAGTTACTAAGTCTTATGCATTTTCTTCCTTTACACCTTTTCCATCTGTTGCTTTCTCTTCATTTATACCACCATTTCCCTAGTTAAGATATTTATGACTTCTAGCCTGGACTATTGCAAACGTCTAAGTGATCTCTTGACACCAAGTTTCTTTCTACGCTGATCTATCCTCCACATAGATGCCAAAGTGGTTTTCTAATGTGCATTTCTAACCATGTCACTCTTTTATCTGATAAAAAGCAATAGAGTCTTTTAGCTCTAATATAAAAAACTAACCCCTTTTTTTGTTTGGCATCTAAAATTCTTTACAAGTTGTCCCTCAGTCCAGCCTTCCTGTCTTATTCCATCTTATTCAATTTACCATGATCTTTGGTCAAGGCAAACTTGTCTTACGAATTCTACAAATATATCACTTTATCTCTCATCTCCATTTACATTTGCTGTTCCTCATACCTAGAATGCTTTGCCTCATCACCTGCATTTCTTAAAATTCACTCAATATTTAGCTCAAGGAACAGATTCTATATGAAGTCTTTTCTTATTCCTCTCTCCCTACAGCTGGTAGTCTCTCATCCAACAAAAATAATTTTTATTTATACATTGTTTCCCATGATAGAGTATAATTTCCTTGAAAGTGGGGACTATTTCACTTTTGTCTCTGAATACTCAGGATTTGGCACATACTTAATAAATATTTGTTGCTTTAATTATCAAGTATTAATTATTAATTTAATTAATTATGTAAATTAAATAATTGTTAGTGAAAATTTGATGATTTCTTGATTAAGGTTCAGTGGTTAGACTCAAAATCAGGTTTTCTAAATTAAAAACTATAGTTCTTTCTACTATATAACACAGTGGAGAAAAACGTCATTGAATTTCACGGGTCCAAATGAGTTAGCATCTAGCTCAGGTTAAAAAGAAGTCTATAAAGATATTTCAATGAACTAACATTTATTAAACACCAATAACATGTACCAGACACTGTTAAGTACTGGAGAAATAATCCTTATTCTCAAAGAGCTAATATTCTAAAGGGTACACCAATGTATGTACATGTGTGTATATACATATATAATTACATGTGAATAAATATAAAGAGAATATGTGAAAACTCATTAATTTTGGGAGGGAGGGCACAAGCAATTACAGGAATCAGAAAAAGTTTCTTGTAGAAAGTGGTTCAGAGTCTGATTAAAATTGGTTGCTGGTTTCACTATGCATAGTTAGGATGAAGGGGGAGGAGAATAAATCTCAGAGACCTCTTCTCTTTCCTGGTGCAGTTCATTTATAGTGAGGAGGAATAGAGGAGACCAAAAAGATCCAGTCCAGACAATCAAAGTGTTTCTCCACGCTCCATCTACATTTAATCATCCTCTGATGATTTCCTATCTCCTGATGCTTGAGACATTCATTCCCTACTGATTTTGCTCCTTCATGGATTCCAATTTCCCTTATCCTTATAAAACTAGTTAAGCTTCCAGGATCCTCATAGCCAAAAAAGAATCAACTATAACCATCAGTCCAAAAAAAGGGGAGCCTGTAGTGTAATTTCCACCACCTCCCTAAACCTAGACACCTGAAAAATTCTCTTCTGCCCCTGTCCATTTCATATCTTAAATCTCATATCCTAAATTCTAGCCTGAGATTGAATTATAGCCCCAAATCGCCATCTGGTGACACTAATGTGAAATTGTAGTTTTAAAAGGATAAACTTTAAACATGGTAGTGTCAGATTATAGGATCCTAGAAATCACATTGTACATGAAGGGGACTCTAGAGATATTTAATCCAACCCTCTCCTTTCAAAGAAAAGAAAATTATTCCCAGAGACAGAGGCTCTCAAGAGCGACTATTAGATTTTTTTCAGTGTGAACATGTACACTTTGGAAATTGGCAAAAACAAGGCTTGATTTAATTTTGTTGAGGAGCAGTTAGATGGCACAGTGGACAGAATTCTGGGCCTGAAGTCAGAAAGACCTGAATTTAAATTCAACCTCAGACATTTACTTAGGTATATGACTCTGAGAAAATCACAACTCTATTAGTCTCAGTTTTTTCATCTGAAAAATTAACTGAAGAAGGAAATAGCAAACCATTCTAGTTTCTTGCCAAGAAAACCCCAAATGGGATTACAAAGAATTGGAAACAACTGAAACAATTGAAGAACAAATTAGCTTTGATTATTTAAAAGGAATGAGAAAATGTTAATAATGTAAATTAAATTTAAAAGTGTGTCCTGAGAATTTTTTTTTTCCTCAGAGAGACTGTTGTTAAACATTTTACCAGTACACCCTTGCACAAGGAAGTTCAAATATTTGCCCAAGGTCAATCAGGTAACAAATGGTAGAGGGAAAAACTTAGAACTTAGAGACAGACAATCTAAATAACTATCCCAAGAAGTAACAGAGTCAGGAACTAGGGTCAAATGTCTTGACTTTCTGCAGCTCTCATCTTTGATCATCTATGTTCCACAGCCTTTTCTAATTCTAATATTTTGTGTCTCAAGTAATAACTCACCCACTTAGCATCAGTATTTTATAATTTGATGATGTGTTTGTAGAGGGAAGAATGGGACTGGTCTACCAAGGAATGGGGCATCCTTGTCTACTAACAAAGACCTACTACAGAGATGTCAAACACCTGGCTCACAGATCCCATTGCAGCATGCAATGAGTGTGATCCCTGTTTCTAATTGAGTTTGATGTCACTGGTTTATTGCACCTATGCTAAGATTAATCAGAAGATCACTTCCCCTAGACACATCCATGACAGCCCCAGCTAATAAGGAAAGAGTCCAAATGTGTCTGCCACTGGTACCAAAATGTTTCTAGTATTCCTCTTCTGCTTTTTTTTCTTCCTTCCTTTTTTTCTTTCTTTCTCTTTTTCTTTCTTCTTTTCCTTTTCTTTCTTTCTATCTTTCTTTCTCCTATCCTTACTTCCTTTCTGTGTGTGTGTGGCAATTGGGGTTAAGTAGGTTCCCTGGGTATATATCTAGTATATATCAAGTATCTGAGGTCACATTTGAATTCAGGTCCTCCGGACTCCAAGGCCTGCTCTTTATCTACTTTGTCAACTAGTTGCCCGTAGCCTTCCTCTTTTTAATGGGCAATGGCAAGTTGGGGAGACCTCTTCCTCTTCCTCCTCCTTCCCCTCTTCTCCTTATTTCTCTTCTTCCTCTTCTTCCCTCTCCTTTTCCCTCTTCTTCTTCTCTCATATTCGTAACTGAGGTCTTATAAACCTGGAGGATCTGTCATAGACCTCAAGCACTTATATAGGTGTCTTAGTGCAATCTCAAATTGTAATAGCAATTATAGTTTATAGCTATAATAACTGTTATAGTATAATATAATGCAAGCTTTAAGTTATAACTATAATAGCTATAAGCTATAATACATAGCCATAATAGAAATGTGATCTAATGATATAAGCTATGATATAAGATATAATAGCTATGAGCTATTATAACCTAAAACTAAGACTTTGGGACCATCCAATGTAGCTGGTCCTTTGATGCCCTGTAGTCAGCTATATAAGCATACTATGGGGAGACAGCATACAAAGGAAAAAGAGCTCTGGCCTGGGAAGTTCTGGCTTTACATCAATTCACTTTCCCTCTCTAGAACCTTATTTTCTTCTCTGTAAAATTTATGATCACATTCTATATTCTTTCCAAATCTGACATTCTATGTCAAATGATCCTTTGCAGTACTAACATTTTAACTTCTAAATTCCCCTCCATTTCAGCATTCTGTGTTTCCAGATCCATTCCAACTATGACATTCTATATTCTATGTTCTAAGATTCTTTCTTGCTATTAGATATTATACTTGAAGGAGGCAGTGGTCCTGTTGGCCTCATTTTTCCCCTAAAGAGGTGAAATGACAAAAAATTAATGATGGTTTCTTCCTTAGTAGGTTGTTCTAAGACCCAAGTTTCACAATCCCAGGCAATAGAGTCTAAGTTCTCCAGTTCCAACCAGAGGGAGTTTGCAGAGGAAGTAAGGAAGTGGGAGAGAATATAGCACTTAAGGCAAAATGTAAAAAAGAGGACAGACAGATACACTGAGGAAAATATGGGTTCTTGGCCTGAGATTATGTGATGTTTAGGGACACCACGTTCAATCCAGGTTTTCAAAGGGAGACAGTTTAAGACTTTGATGGGTTTTTTGAATATTCTTAGAAAGCCAGGAATGCAGAGTGAGATGTGGTTCCATATATAAGAATACCTGCTTTAGTTGGGTTTAAGATTTTGGGAGAAAGGTGCTATTTAGTGTGCTATATCTTGTTGAACCACCAGATGGAGCTCCAAGCTCTAAGTTACTCTTGAATCATTGCATTGTAAGAGCAGGACCCTGCTTCTATCCTTTTAAAATTCTCTTTAGTTGTGTGAGTAGACAGAACCTGCCTAGATCTTTCAGCTCCCATACTTTTAGCACGTCAGACCAGATTTCTAACTAGAACTATAAAGGTTAATAATATTTTTAAAACTCTTAGGATTCAGCCTCTATGATTCCAATGGCTTTCAAAACTTCACGTTATCAGAAAGGATCACTCATATGCAAATAAAAATACATTTTACTAAAGCATATTTGGAATTAACAAAGTAAATTAGACATCTAATTTGGACAAAATTTACAATATAGGCTTTATTGTACTTTCTTTTTGACTGTGAAAAACAAATTATGTTGATTCTAAAATTCTCAAGTAGCAAGCAATGTTCCTAGAGAAGCCTGAAATCTCAGCTTTTCCACCCACTGTTCTAAACCTGGTGGTATTTCCCAGGCACGCCCTGAAAGCATTCTTTAGAGCTCTACTTTCAAAATCTTATAGGTAAAGGAGGAACTGGTCTCACCACCATCAGGCTCCAGTCCAGCAACATAAACAAAAGCTCCATCTGGTTAACAGGAATAGAGGAGAAAGTTCCCAATCATATCCAAAAATCAACCCCCACACATTGAAAAATCACTCTTCTTCCCTGTATTCTCTTTCTAAATGCCTCCTCTGGACATGATGCTGACATAGGAAGCTGGTTTTTATGTTAAATAGTTTAAGCAAGAAATATCCTTATTTCCTAATTTTATCTAGTGATGGCAGGATTATGCAGAAAAAAAGAGGGAAAAATCCCAGCCAAGAAAAACTTATACATGAAAATTGACCACTATAATTATTAATATTTAAAAGCTCTACAAAACAGATGGGAATTGATCAGGGGATGACTAAACAAATTGTGGTACAGGCATGTAATGGAATATTACTGTCCTATAAGAAATAATGTATGTGATGACTACAAAGCATGAAAAGATTTACCTAAATTGTTGAAGAATGAAAAATACCACATGGCTTCGATGACTACTACTTTATAATATAATTTGAAGTCTGCACATGTTAGTCATCATTCATCCCTCCTTTTCATCTTTTCTCTTAATATTCTAGATCTTTGTCCAAATGAATTTCATTATTATTTTATCAAGTTCTAAAAAAGTGTCTCCTTTGTATAGCATTGAAAATATAGTTTGGAAGTATTGTAATTTTTATTATGTTGGTACAATCTAGCTATGAGCAACTGATGAAAAAATGCTCTAAATCACTAATAAGAGAAATACAAATCAAAGGAATCCTTAAGTTTTATGTCACACCCTGAAAATTGGCAATAATAACAGCACATGACAAGTCAATATTGGAAGGCTCCTGGACAGAGAGGCACATTAATATATTGCTGGTGGAGCTATGAAATGGTATAACCATTTAGGAAAACAATTTAGAATTATGCAAATAAAGTGCCTAAAATATCCATATTCTTTAAACCAGCAACTCTATTATTAAAGGGTTTATACCCCAAGGAAGCCATTGATTAAAAAAGAAAAAGAAATAAGAGAAAATGAAAGTCCCCACATACTCCAAAATATTTGTAGCAGCTTTTTTTTTGATGATAGCTAAGAAATAGAAACAAAGTACCCATCATCAATTGTGGTACATGAATATAATGTAATGCTACTATACTGTAAGAAATGGTGTATATGAAAAAGAAAAGCAAGAACAAATCTATGAACTGATGCAGAGTGAAGTATACATAACCATATTAATAGAAAGAATTAAATGCCAAAAAATTCAAAAGTAAATGTAACAATTTAAAGATCAAAAGGCACCAGGGAGACAAAAACAAAAAACAAACAAACAAACAAACAAAACCAGTTTCTGTCCTTCCATTCCAGAGGGGGAAACAACACGTAGATAAATGGGTGCATACAAAATTCATACAAAATAAGATGGGCAGGGCAGCTAGGTGGCACAGTGGATAGAACACCAGCCCTGAAATCAGGAGGACTTAAATTCAAATCCTACCTCAGACACTTAACACTTCCTAGCTGTGTGACCCTGGGCAAGTCACTTAACTCCAATTGTCTCAGCAAAAATAATAAATAGAAGACAGAGGGAAGGCCTTCTACTAGGCATGACTGAGTACTGGACCTTTTCTAATTTAATCACTACTGACTTCATAAATTACTTAATCTCTCATTGTTTCCAAACAACTCTCTAAAACTAGAGCAGCTAGTTTTCATTGGTGGACATTGTGGATAGGGGAGAAGAGAGATTAAAAATTATCAAGAGTTTCCACAATAGAAGCTGTGAGAAATTCAGATAAAATTAAGAGTTATTAAAAAAAAATTCTTCTAGTAAAAGTTAAATTCCAGAAAACAGGGATCCTTCCTTACCTAAATTTCACCATACTAAAAATGTTTGTCGAGCTGAATTTTATAATCTACATAATACTCATTCACTACATGCCTACTCTATCCCACCTCCACACACACACTCTTTAGTTTTAGATAGGTAGAAACAGTCTTTTCAATGTTGTACCTTTCTTAAATACTGTATTTGGAAATGAAAATCCTTCACAACCATTTAAGTATCAGTTGACTTTCCCCGACTTATTGTATATTATTCTTTTTGATGAACTCTACTATCAGCTCAACAGCTATATACATATATACATGTACACATGTGCATATTATGTAGAACAGAAACTTTAATCCATTGATCCTGTTTCTGTTGCCTTATTTGTATGTCTAAAAAGCATAAACAACTTCCTCCTGTCTCATGGTATTCCTGGTCATCTAGAAGTACTAGACTAGGCCCTTTCCTGGCTGTTTCCTAGCTCCTCCCTAACTTCTTAACTCCTTAGACCCTGCCCTTACTTCCCTCCCCCTCTTCCCTACAACTTTAAAAATCCACATCACTCAGAACATGTTGCTTAATCATATATTATTGTCATATTTGATTTAGCCCATGAGCTGTTTCATGTAATATATGACATCGTTTTGTGACTGTGGCAAATGTCTGTTTTGTGAATTTTTCACATATACTGAATCGCTCTCCCAATATTACTTATTCACACACACACACACACATCTATATATAATAGAACAATAGTTTCATTATCAGATAGACCTGGATTCAAGCCCTACTTTGGATATATACTGGGAAGTAATGTAATCTCTCAGTGCCTTTAAGTATAAATTGCAGACTAGATACTGATTTGTCATGGTAGAGAATTTCCTCATTAGGTTCACTATATCAATGAAATCATTAGTTCTTGTTCAAACAAAATTCATCCATTCATTTATTTGCAAATATTTATTTGATTTGATTGACCTATTCCTAGCACTGTGCTTTGCACGTAATTCAACAAGTATCAATTCAATGCCCTCCACTGCTACATATTAGTCAGCTCACTAGAAGTGGGTTTTGTTTGTTATTTTTTATTTTTGACAGCAGGTGATGTGTTTGATCTGTAATAGCATGGATATTAAGGAAGCCTGGTTGTGAAACTCCTTTTATCTCATCAATACTTTTGTAGGGGTTCTCAAACTACGGCCCACGGGCCAGATGTCCCCGCTGAGGCCGTTGATGCGGCCAGCCAGGTTATGGCAAATGGGCTGAGGGCAGAGACAGAGTGTGAGCTTTTGTTTTTACTACAGTCCGGCCCTCCCACAGTCTCAGGGACAGTGAACTGGCCCCTATTTAAAAAGTCTGAGGACCACTACAGAGTTGCCTCAGGCTCTCACAAAGACATTTGGTCTTAGCTAACCTGTTTCAGAATCACAACTGGAACCCAAGTCTTCCTGCTCCCAAACCAGCCTTCAATCCATTGCTTCTTCCTCCCTTCCCATCCCCACTTTAAATAATTGCAAACATAGCTAGGTCTTGGCACTTGGTCTCAAAAAACTGCAAACTAATGAGGTGGATATTGGAGGAGGAGCCCGAGCACTCGGATAACAAGGACTGAGATGTCCAAGTATCCCAATCTGGGAAGATAAATATCATTTGGCAGGACGAAGAGGGTTAAGGAGGCTTCCTAAAACAGATGTTACTAGTAAAAGAGATGGAACTAGGCAGGAAGCCTCTTTTCTGAAGCCTCCTTGTAATCTTCCCTGTTTAGAGGGCAGAACTATACTGGGAAAAGCAAAAATTTGTGGTGGGGGGGCCATGGTTCAGATTCTGGTTCTGGAACTTGTGACCTAGTGCGGCTTTAGTTTCCTCCTCTGTAAAATCAGGTAGTCAGATCAAGAAGCTTTCTGAGGTCCCTGTGCTCTAAGCCTGTGGTACTGTCACTGGAGCGCAACGAGAGGAGTAGAGTAAGACAAAATTAACAGATTGGCTGGAACCACATGGAGGCTGTCCGTCACAAGTATTTAGTTTAACCAGGCATTCTGCTGTGTAGTAGGGATACAAGGAAGAAAAATAAAAGTATGCCTTTCCTTAGGGAACGTGTTCTAATGGTGGAGAAAACATGCAGACAACTGTGTACACAGAAGAGATACAGACTATATGGAGAAGGCACTGTTAGGGGGCAGGTCCCGGCAGTGCGGGAAAGCTCTCTGGTGGGAGATGGGACTGACTTTGGAAGGAAACCAGAGAAACCGGGAGTGGGCCCGGGAGAGCCCGCATTTCTTTGGCGGAAGAGGGGCGTGGCTCACCAGCATCTGTAACCAGGTCAGTGTTACTGAATGTGTGGGGGACGGTGATCAGGGTAAGACCGGCTCAGTAAGGTAGGGAGGTGGCAGGTTGTGAAGAGTTTAAAGGTCGAACAAGACTTTATAATCGATCCTGGAGACCGTGTGTGACACGGCGGGACCTACAGCAGAGGAAGGCCTCCTTAGCGTCTGAGTAGAAAATAGGCCTGAGGAGAGAAGCGAGAAAAGCTTGGTTCGTTTGTCCCGCCACGAAGTGGTAAGCAAAGAGGACAGCGGGGGTCCCGAGAATAGGGTATGAGACCTGAACTTGGGAGAACCCGACTAAATCTGGTCTCAAACACTGCCTAGCCACGTGGCCTCGTCTGTGAGAGAAGCTGAAACAGAAATGGCAGGTGACCCAATACCTTTGCCAAGAAAAGCTCAAAGGGGGTGACTGGGAGCCTTCGGTGTGGGAGCGGAGAGGAGGGCGTTGTGCAGACTGAAAAGCCCCGAGGCGCACTGAGGAACGGGACTTGCGGGAGCGGCCGGGAGGCCGGCAGTGGCTCGGACAGAAGCAGGGAAGTCTGCATGGGGTGGGGGTGGGGGGTAGCCAGAGAGACGAGCTCTGTTTGGACTGTGCAGTTTGGCGATGGAGCGTCCCTTAGATGCCCGCAGTTAGTGGGGGTGACTTGGAGGACCCAGCAGAGGAGAACCAGGGAAGAGCAGAATCATGAAATGGTGACGAGACCGTCTACCACGGGAGCTGATCCTAGGGTGGGCCTCTTGCGCAGTTACTCCCCTTTGCTCGGCCTGACTTCTGTTGACCTTGTGTTAGCTGCGGGCAGGGTCAGGAGGCGCCGTGCCCGGCCGTGCCCCCAGCCAGCGCGGGCTCTGGCCGCAGGTGGTGCCGAACTGAAAAACAAGGTGTGTCTCATCTTTGGTAAAGTGGAGAAGAAAAAGGTAACATGGAATTCTCTGACTCCTCTGTCCCATGCCCTCTCCCTGACAGCTCTGACCCAACCTCCAGTCCGGAATCTCCGCTGCGAAGTTTTTAGATCCCTAAATGACCCTTGGGAGGCAGCAGCGCCGCCTTGTCTTCACACCTGCCAACCCCACGGTGACAACCCCAGGAGGAGTCAGGAGAGAACGCATTGCACCCCCCAAACCGTGACGTCAGCGCAGGCCAGCGACGTCACTTACCCTAACCTTTATCCGCACCACGTTTTGCATCCTCTCCCAGAGAGTGGGGATTTTTGAAACGGAGAACACACATGAACCTTAAACCTAACCCTAACGCTTTCCGAGGCGGCGCAGGGAGACTACAACTCCCAGAATGCTTTGCCACAAACTCTGGAGGTCGGGATGCTATTTCCTAAGGGGGCGGAGTTGCAGCCTGGATGAGTTTCCGCAGCTGATTTGAGTAGGGGAGGAAGCCGTAGTGACCTCCATCCATCTTAGTTTAGGCCGAACCAAGGACGAAGATGAGGGAGAGGGAACTTAACTTGATTTCCTTCTTATGCGCTATTCGAGGAACACTATAAAGAAAATAATGTAAACTTGTTTCATATACCTTCTTCTCATATTTTGCCCCAAGTACTTCTCTTGTTTCGCCATGTCGTCTGGGAGCATGAATCCACCCCCCCCGAAATAACATGTAGTATGGCCCAATATGGCAGCGCTCACTTAGCCTCAACTGGGGGCGGAGCCGGAAGCGGTCCCACCCCTCCTCCCCGCCTCTCTGCAGGAGGGCGGGCGCCTTGGAAGGGGCGGGGTTCCGCTTCCGGCAGCGGTGGCTGCAGCCTCGCTCTGGTCCCTGCGGCTGGCGGCCCAGCCGTGTGTCTCCTCCTCCGCCGCCGCCATATTGTCTGTGTGAGGAGAGGGGAGAGCGGCCGCCGCCGCCGCCGCCACCACCACAGGTAAAGCAGAGTGGACGAGTGGGGGGGTTTGGGAGTGTGGGTTCGGATTAAAGGAATGGAGTCCGCTCCTCAGCTGACTTCTCCGAATTGCTCCTAGAGGGCCTGCCGCCTTTACACTGTTCCCCCCCTGGGGGGGGGGGGCGGCAGCCTTCGGGGGGCCCTTTGGAGCCGAGGTGGCGGGCGAAGATATCCTGGGTAATGAGTAGTAGTCCTTCATAAAGGGAAAAGGGGATATCTAGAAGTGTTAGGCTGGGGCGGGAGGGGCCTGGGGAGCCCCTCGATGTAGAGAGGCTGGGAGGGGGAGACAGCCTGGAAGGAAAGGGGAGGAGACAAGGGTGGGGCGGGAGGGAGGGGCAGCTGACGGGGGAGGTGGGGGAATGGTGTTGCAGGAGGTGGAGGAGGGAGGGGGAGATCTAGGGAGACCTTTGAGGTGGGGTTACTGATCACTCGGAAGGCAGAGGCTTAGTTGGAGCGAAGTCCAGGATGGGGTCTTTCGAGACTGGGGGGCCCTGCTGTGGAGGGACTAGAGAGGATGGGTGGGGTTGTGGTCTGAGAGATGATTTGGAGATTGGGTGTAGGCCAGGAAAGATAAGGGAAAGGAGTCCATTCCGAGTAGCTCTGTGGCCCCTTGTCTATGTCGAGGGTTAGAGTTGTAAAGGTGGTTACTGATGAACATGTGAGAATTAGGGTTAAGTTAAGGTTTGTGGAGTGTATAGGGGGAGGGGATGGAACAGGAGCAGCAATTTCTTGCTTAGAAAAGTGATGGGATTTAGTAGGGAGGAAATGCTGTAGACTATATTCTTAAGTGGTTGGGGACAGTGTTCAGTCAAGTGAAGTTGCCTTCTTGGATTTTAGAAAAGAAAAAAAGAAAGAAACAGGTGGCTTAAAGGAAATATTTTCAATGGAATTAGCTTCCTTATTTTATAGAACTTATAGCTATTAATAGGTTTAGCCCTCACTTGGATAAAATGGAGACCAAGAACTTGAGAAGAACCAAGACTTCCAAATGTTTTTTCTACTTGCTGTATGACCTGTTTGTTCTTTAAGTCAGTTGACTTGACAGGCAAGTCTGACCTGGAGCTGAATGTTAAAATTTGGCCTGGACTCCAGTGTCCTTGGAAACACCTCCAAGAACTTGTAGCTGTTGATCTTCTCCATTCCAGAATTTCACCTTCAGCTTACCTGGATTGATTTGCCTTGTTCCAACTTTGATGATTTGGCTTCATAATCTTTTGTGGGGGAGGGATAGGGATGGGTAGTAAAATATTGACTTGGAAAACGAATTGCCTCTTATGTTTTCTGTTCGAACAACTGAGTAGAATCAAATTACACTGCAACAAGTTATCTTAAAAAAAGATTTAAAATAGTAGAATTTAAAATGTTGGAAGTAATCTAGTCTAGTCTCTTCCTTTTACAGATGAAGAAATTGACACTCAGAGCAGCTGATTTTACCCAAGGTCACAAATAATCCTACTTTAAGGGTTTTTTAGTAAAGGATTGATGGTAGAGAGGAAAAGAGGCCCAAAGTTGAGGAAGGGATTCATTTATGGGCAGTGATTGATTCTCCTGCTTCTTAAGGGCTAATAACAGCTGGTAACTAATTACTCTCTACAAGGATATTTTTAGTTCTCCTGTTTGCATCCCACTACCTTCCAGAATATCCTTGTTTTCACTTTTGCCTTCATGTTTGAAGATTTTAACTTAATATCCTGCCTCTTCTTTTTAATATTCCTTTTTATTAAAGAATGAATTCCTTTGAGAACTCATCTTCCAAGTCTTTAGTAGATAAGAGCTGAAAAAAAATTTGTTGGGAACAACTTTCTAAAGAACAAAGACAACAAAGAATAACTTTTGAGGTGCCTGTCTGACATGCTTGGGTAGCATCTTGACACTTAAAATATTCTGCCAGCATGAGACAGTCTTTGCTTTCTAATGTTTGTATCACAGTTCAAAGGTAGAAAAAATGATCATCAACATGTGGCAAAATAAAAGTTTAGTTCTGTTTTGATGGAACTTTTAGAAATGGTAGTTTTTTTCTTATTCCATAAGAATAGTCTACTATAGTAGACTTGGTGGGAAAAATTATGTTTAATGTGAAACTTATAGAGATGTTGTCACTTTGTCTCCATTAATTTATATTCTCCAATAAAATTGTTATCGGCATGATCAAGATTACAATTCAATGTCAGCTTTATAGAAATAAAAATTGCAGGTGATATTTTTCCCAATTGGTAAACTTAAGTGATTATGGGAAGAGACCTATTTTTTTACCCATATTTTTTGTATGGACATCCCAAGACTATGATCTCTTTAAAGACCCATGGATTTCTTTTGTCACCTTAGATTCCAGGTTTTGGAATCAGGTCTGAAACCTGCTGAATTATGCAGAATGTTTATTTAGTGTTTGGAGAAATGCCTTTTAAGTCTTAGTTTAACCAACTTGTATAAAAGTGAAAACAAGTAATGAGATTTTTAAGGTAGGGGATTCTGAAATGAGGGAGATTAGACCTGAGTGAAATGGGTTGTAGGAGAGGAAGTAACTAACTAAAAGAATATTTGAAATGGGAAGTCACTATGACCTTCAGCAAGTCACTTTACTTAAGGCTCCAGTTTTCTCATCTTACTTGGTCAGATGGTGTGGGGGGGAGGGGAAGGAAGGAGAGCTAAAGAGACAAGGGTGACAAAGTGCAACCTCTAGTGGACTCCTCAGAATAATATGCATAGAAAGAATGTAGAATTACAAAGGAAACATAATATGAAATAAAGTTATCAGAATGTTTTTAAAATGTAGCTCAATACAGATTAAAAACCCCTGCCAATAGGTAATCTTTAAGAGTTTTTCCTATGGGAATTTTTATGTTACATAGTTAATTAAAGAGGAAGATCTTTGTTTACAATCTCTTAGAAGCAAAACCTTATTTAGTTCCCTCATTTTGTAAATTTAAGAAAATGAGTGAACACTTACCGGGAGGTCCCATAACTAATTAGTTGCAGATCAGTGACTAGAACCCCACTTTCTTTTTCTTGAGGTGAGGCAATTGGAGTTAAGTGACTTGCCTAGAGTGACACAGCTAATAAATGGTAAGTGTCTTAGGCTGGATTTAAACTCAGGTCCTCCTTACTCCTCGGGCCAGTGTTCTACCCACTGCAACATCTAGCTGGCCCAACATATTTTTCATTACACTTGCATTGTGATCCCAAGGCAATGGGGAGGTTTGCACAGGTTTGCCAATTAACTGGTGTAACTTTACCCAGTATTGGATAAGCCTTCTTTTGACAAGTGAGTTTCAAATGTGAAGTCCTGGGATTTTTGTTCCTAGCCTATCACTAGTTTCCTGGGTGACCTTGAGTAAGTTGTTTACCATCTTTGTCTTACAGGAGTGAATTAATAGTACTTTTGAGTGCTAATGATAAATGAAGCTACCAAAGTACAAAGTATTTTATCACTTGGCTATGTTTGTTAATAGTGGAAAATGTGGGCCAACCACAGTTACAAAGAAGGAAGAATTTTTTTCTAAGATAATTATTAATACAAAATTCCCACTAAAGATTTGAGTATGTGAATGCAGGGTGGTTGTTTTCTCTCCTATATTTTTTAATCCTTAGGGTAGATTCTAGCAGATTTCTCTGTTGAGTAGTCATTTCTTATGTCCTAGATTTCAAAGATTGTTAGGCCTTAAAAAAAGTTTGAGTGAAAGATTCAGTGTCGATAGATGCTGCTAGGAGTGGCATTTTGCTGCTTTTTCTTGGATCCTACACATAAGGTACTTACCTAGTAACTGTTGCTATGGTGGGCAAACTTTTTTTTTTTTTTTTAACAACTGTTAATAATATTCTTGTGAACAAAAATATTTATGCCTTTTCTAAAGTAAAAGTTAATCTTCTAGTTTAAAGACATTTGTTACGCAGTTTTATAATTCTGGGTTCTTAAAACCAATCTCTTTTGGAGATACATCTATTTTTACAACTTTTCTGGTTTGGCGATTTCCTGATACATTTTCTTAGATAAATTTTAGTTTGTTAAGAAAAGTGAATATTGTGAATACTCTGAAATTATAATTGTGTGGACTGATGGACAATTCAGAATTTTTTGTAGCAGTATTTTCTACGTGCTAAAATAGCTCCCCAGAAATGAATCTTTAATACTTATTATATATCTTCAAACATTCAGAAATTGAGTCTTAAAGTATGAATCATATTATTCAAATAAAGGGAAATTATATGTAAATATTCTATGAATTTTTCCAGTAAATCAGAGTATACAGGGATTTGCCATAAATGTCTTTTGGACATTGTACTGATAACAATTGTTGTATATCCCAAATGACACAGGCTCAAAAAATGAGTCATTCTACCTTGAAAATCTTCAGTTTCTTCATCTCTAAAAAGAGAGAGTTGGATTAGGAGATCCTAGGGCCCTTCCAGTTTTTAATGTGAGAGAAACGGCAGACAAGGTCTAGATATATCTTCTTACACCCTGGAACATCAGGATTGGAAGTGACCATAGCAAACATAAAGTCCAATTCTTTACTTTTACAGATCTACTAGAAAGGGGAAATGACTTGGATAAGGTTTTTTACTCAAGTGAGTATGACTGAACCCAGCGTTGCAGACTTGACTCTTAAGGTTTTCTACAATGCAGAAACTTTCTGAAGTGTTTCAGCAGCGTAATGTACATGTGGGTATAATTTCTGAAAGGTATTTGCAATTTAAAATTTAGAAGTTTCATGACCTTTATTAATTCAATTAATTGAGACCATTATCAGTAATGAAAGTTACAAAGGATGTAATTCAGTACTAAGATAGATCTTCAAATTTAGCATTTAAATGAAATTTTTTGACATACAGTTCTTCTAGGGCAGTACACTTTAGACTGCTTAAAGAACCATTTATCTCTTAAAATGGATAGAATATCTCATCTCTGACATGGTTTAAAACACACACACACACACACACACACACACACACACACACACACACACATACACATACACATACACACACACACCTTCGTGTACCTGGGAGATCCTTGTACCAGGTTCAGAATTGTCTTATATTGTAGGATCTCCAGGAATAAAACTTGGGAGGTTCCTGGTATATTGTGTGGTTAGTTAGCTGCATTGGTCTCTTGAGGCATATTTCTGCATTAATGTTTGTCTCTTCTCCCTGCCCTATCCTCTGAGAGGATCCACCTATCTGCTTTCTTGTTTACTGTACTTTGTCAGTGTTCTTGGCCATAAATTCCCCAGGGCTGGGACCTGTCTTATTACTTGCTCTTTGTTTTTATAACTCTGTATGTAATAAATGGAAATAGCATCTGCTTCTTTTTTTCTTTTTAAGCTGATTTTTATAACACTATAATTTGCCCAACTAATCCCATTCAGATAAGTAAACCAGGAAGTCTATCTATTAGATGTCTCTATTTTTCCTTATTTCTCTTTTCCCTCTCTCCAATCCCTGACCCCATCTAAACACAGTTTTGGGAACACTCTGGAAAATTTTGAGCTGAACATTGAATGTTGATTTACAGTTAAATTAATCAACATTGAATGTTGATTTACAGGTAGATTTTAGTTCAAGACAACAAATATGAAGCAATTTACTTTGTGAAAGTCCTGGAATTTATTGCTGGAATAGATTCATTTTAAAAAGTACAGCCCCTAGTATTAAGAAATATAATTTGGGGGGGGAGTAGCTAGGTGGTGCAGTGGATAGAACACCAGCCCTGAAGTCAGGAGGAACTGAGTTCAAATCTGATCCCAGAGCCTTAACACTTCCTAGCTGTGTGACCCTGGGCAAGTCACTTATCCCAATTGCCTCAGCAAAATAAATAAATAAATAAGAAATATATTCAAATTTTCAACTGTGTCATTGCAAGGGAGAGTTTTAAATAGTGATGTTAGACTTAAGATTCCAGGAGAGCAAGATCACAGACAAGTGACATCTGAACTGGGTCTTAAAGAGAAGGATTTCAGCAAATAACAATTGAGGTGGAAGAGGGTAGAGTTGTGTATTTGAGATAGAAGGGAAAAACATGGCTAAGTTGAAAGTTGAAAGGGGCAGTTTACTTAGTATAGAATGTAATAAGATAAAATAAAGCTGGAAAGACATTGAAGAGCCAGAAAGTGAGGAAGAGAAGTTTGTATTTTAATAGATAGAGTTTCTAAAAGGGGTGTGTAAATGAATAAGGAATGGTATAATAATACTAGTACACTAAGATTGTTTAGCAGTGTGAAGGAGTGGGTGGGGTTGAAACATACTCTTGTATATTTAGTTATATTAAGTTAAACTTGGATTACTCTTGTTTTCCAAATATGATTTCTCATGCTTCCAAAATTAGAGTTCATTGTGAATATAAAATTCTATATGGTCATAATAATTTAATTAACTGGGAGATAAGTTTGTAGATGATAGTTAAAAATTTGTTTAAAATCCAAAGTAATTTTCAGATTCAATCTTCAAAGAACATTTGTTAAGCATCTTAGGGAAGGAAAGAAACTATGTATGAAGTTAGATGCTTATCCCTATTTTACAGTTGGAAACTGAGGTAAACAGAAATTAAGTGACTTTCCCAGGGTCACAGCTAGTAAGTTTGAGGCCATATTGAACTGAGGTTTTCCTGACTACAGGCTTAGCATTCTTTATGTGTTATACTACCTAATTTTCTAATTATCTGAAGCAGGACACTGCTTAGTGTATGCTCCCAATTCTTTAATTTTCTTATAAAAACAGTCTTTCTTTGAAAGTATTCAGCTTTTACTGTATCAATTATTTTAAACAAAAATTTGTGGTCATAGAATTTAGAGTTGGAAGAGACCATAGAGATTATCTGGTCAATTCTCTTGTTTTACATGTGGAGAAACAGGTTAAGAAAAGTGTAAGTGTATTGTGCCAAGTCATAAAAATACTTTATTAATTTTCTGTATCGGAAATGAAGAAGCAAAGGTTTATAGAGAGTACTTTATTTGATGGTTGAAATTAAGAGGAAAGGCTTCAAAATGTCTGTTCTACCTTCTGAGGTTTTACTTCAATAAGTCACATCCTTTCTCTGGGTCTCAAGTTACCTGACTTACAAAATGAGGTGGTTGGGCTAAATGGTTTTTAAAGATCTTTTCCAACTTTAATGCTATAAATGTAAGAATTGTAATTTCTAAATGTAAATATAGCAAATTTGAGCAGGCAGAAGTTTCCAAGTAGTTAAATGGAATTGTGGCAATTACTTTTTTACAAACGTCACGGGACAAATTGAACTGTTGTTGTTTTTGTTTGTTTGTTTGTTTTGTTTTTTATTGATATATTTTATTTCTTTGATCATAATTATCCAAAGCATATCTCCCTCTTCCCCTCCCAGAAAGCCATTCCATATAATTATAAATAGAGAGAAAAATAGATTTAGAGAGGGGGGAAAAAATCAGCACAGCACAGTACTTTCACCTGTGTACTTCCACCTCCTTTGAGGGTGGGGAGAGGTTGAGTTGTCTCATTTCTTCGTTTGAGTCTTGCTTGATTTTTGTTTTTAAAAAAAATTTTTTTTGCATTAACTTTTGGTTTGGGGGGTTTGTTTGTTTGTTTTTGTTTGGATTTTTTTTTTTCCCTTGCCTGTAGTTCTGTTTACATTGTTGTTACTGTGCATATTGTTTTCTTGGCTCTGATGACTTCACCCTGCTTTAATATAAATCTTTCCATAGTCCTCAGTTTTCATCACACATCATTTCTTACAGTCCTGTTAAGAGTTTCTAAAGGGTGTGTGTAAATGAACAAGGAATGGTGTAATAATACTAGTACACTAAGATGATTATGTTTGTTTAGCAGTGTGAAGGATTGGGGTTGAAACATACTCTTGTATATTTAGTTATATTAAGTTAAACTTGGATTACTCTTGTTTTCTAAATATGATTTCTCAGGCTTCCAAAATTAGAGTTCCTTGTGAACATAAAATTTTATATGGTCATAATAATTTAATAAATTAACTGGGAGGTAAGTTTGCAGATGATAGTTAAAAATTTGTTTAAAATCCAAAGTAATTTTCAGATTCAATCTTCAAAGAACATTTGTTAAGCATCTTAGGGAAGGAAAGAAACTATATATATATAATTTTGCTGAAGAAAATCCAGCACAAAATTTGGGATTGCTTTGTATTTGAGTTTTGTATTGAGTATTTGTATTTTTTTGTGTTGAGTTTTGTATTGAGTATTGTATTTTTGAGTAAAGCAAGTTTGAGTTTTGTATTGAGTATTGTATTTTTGAGTAAAGCAAGATTTTCTTTGTTTAATACTGGTCATACAATAGTAATATTGTGACTTGGGGATGATACTAAAAGAAGAACTTTAGGATTCTTTATGGAAATTAAAATAGATTTTTCATTTTTTAATATTCTAGGTTTCTTGCACTTGTCCTGTAATATTCCATTCACATATCAGTTTGTTTAGCCATTTCCCAATTGATGGGCATCAACTTTGTTTCTAATTCTTTACTGTCAAAAAATACTGTTAACTATTGTTTGTTTTTTTTTTTTTTTTAAGCAATAGCAGATAGTTTTAAAGACTTCTGCTGTATAATATAGTTTGAGATTTGGATCTTCTGTTGCTCTTTTGTTCTGTCTTTCATCATTTCCCTTGATATTCCAATTGAATTTTTTGTTATCAAGTTCTATTAAGCATTCCCTTCATAATTTGATCAGCATAAATTAAAAATGTAAATCAGTTTGGGTAGTATTGTCATTTTTATTATATTGGTACTGCCTAGCCATGAGCATTGAATATTCTTCCAGCTATTTAAAAGTTCTTTATTTTTTAAAGGAACACTTTGTAATTGAATTGATATGTTTTGTATGCTTTTGTAATTTGATCCCCAGATATTTTTTTGCTTTTTATAATTACTTGGAATGGGATTTCCCTTTGTATTATTGCTTTTTGTGTTTTGTTATTATATAGAAATGATCTTGATTTTTGAGGATTTATTTTGTCATTTTCAACTTTGCTGAAGTTGTTGTCTCAAGTAGTATCTTTGATGATTTCCTAGAATTTTATTCCAAGCAAACCACATCTTCAGCAAGTCTTATTTCCTCTTTTCCTATTTTATGCCTTTAATTTCTTTCTTATATTTCTGTTGCTAGCATTTCCAGAACTGTGTCAAATAATGGAGAGTGGGCAGAACTATTGGTTTTTATCTAATTAACTTTTTATTTTGTTTTCATTTTTTGACCTAGTCATTCATAAAGTAACCTAAAATAATTAGATTTGAGGGTAGAATATTTAAATAAACATTCAATAGTTGACAAATAGGAGTTAGTAACAATTTAGGCTTGTTTATTCTTCACTCTTCCTGACTTTTCCTTTAGTCTTAATCATAAAACTTTTGGAGCTGGAAGAGAATGTACTGAATCCTAAGAAAAGGATTTATCCATGGTCTCAAAGCTAGAGCTCTTGACAAGAACTCAGGTCTGACTCTATGTAATAATATATTTTCTAATATACCATAGGCTACTACCCCTTATGCAGGTGTTACTGTATTAAATTAGGAGGTGACAATATTATGGATCAAGATCCCTATAGTAAATTTGCTGAAATAAGGAAAACGCATTTGAAGTTGAAGAGATGTTTCAACTAAAAGGCTTATAATAGATCCTTAATACATTTTTATTTTGACTGTTATCCTTCTATATTAATTTTTTGTAACTGTTGCCTACAAATTGATGTCCCGCAGAAGAAACTATAACTTAGTAGTGATATGTCTAGGCTAAGCTTAAAAGTTAATGTAATGATGTAATGATCACATGCCTGAAAAAGAGTAGATGTGAAATAATTCCTTCAACAAATTACAAGGATTTTCACTATGCAGTGCTGTTAGGTCTTACACGTTATGCTTATTTAGATGCTAAGATTGGCCAGTGTTAGAAACAATTGTGATATTCCTTAAAGGACCATCAATCTTAAGAGTAGTTTAGGGAGAAAACATGTTAAAATAGTTGTAATGACTACAAAATTATCCTTTAGATCCATAATTCAGAGATCCACTAATATTATAGAGGTACAGAAGTGGTTGAACATGGCTGTAAAAAGAAATTGAATTTTGATTAGAGTGAATCTCAAAGCTCCTGCAGTACTAGTAGTAAGGATTGCCATCCAAGGCTTTTGGCCCTTGAACCTTGGCAGTGTTAAAGGAACTTTTGGGAACCTTTTTCTTGACTTAGTATTTCTTTTTGTGTGCTCATTTTGAAAATCACCATTTCTAGCTTGGTTGAGCAGTGCTCAATTTTATCATGGCCATGAATCCCTAAATGATGATAATTACTCTTTTTTCTGGGTACATTAGTTATCATTAGCTCTTGTTCCTGAATTCTCTTTTCCTCCTCCCAAATATGCCAGATCTCAGGTATGCTTTTTTTCCTTCCGGGACATTGGATTTGACAGAAAGAATAGCTATTGAAATTTCTGGTAATTAGAATAGCATGTGAAAGACCTATTCAATCACACTGGGTGTTGTTGGCTAGGTTCCTAAACATTCCTGACTGACATTTCCATGATTCCATTCAATCATGATTTGCATCACCACCTCTCACACAATCTTAAAAATAGCCTGTTCCAAATCAGATCAAGTGGTCTTTTCCCCAGATCTCCCAACTTCTATCTTTCCCCATTTGGAATTAGGTTAGCCAGGCATAGTTTCTTTATCTGGATTACATTGTCAGTTTCCTTTTTAACCAATCATCAGATTTCAAATGTGATTTGTGGCAGATTTTTGTTGCTTTATACATATCTTCCCATGTAACTGTTAAACAAATAATCATTTAAGATGAGAATATCTTTTTGCAATTGCTAAAAATATTTAGCTTTCTATTGCCTTCTGATGAAAGCTCCTTCTCTTTTACTCAGTGTTCAGTGGTTTCCACAATCTAATATCACCTTTTTTTTTTTCTAACCCTATTTCATATTGCTTAAACTTGTCTATTCTAATGCTTGGTCTCCAAGCATCTGTGGGCTCTCCCATCACTGCTTTTGTTCGACTGTTATCTGTTCCTGAAATGCTCTCTTCCCCCTTTCTTTACCTGTTAATTTCTACCCCTCCTCTAAAGCTCTATCTAGTTGTCTCCTTCTCCATGAAACTCCTTTTGATCAAATGTCACTCAGACCCTTCATAAAATTTTATTTTGCAACTATTGGAATTTAACATATCAATTTGCACATTAGTTTTTATCTGTGCTTATCCACTAAAACTCTCCATAAGTGTTCCTAGTCTTTGTCTTTTTAGTAATAAACACAATGCTCTACATACATTTGATATTTAATAAAAGCTTAAGAAATTATTCTAGATAGCTCATGATAGGTACCAACAGTACAAAAATTATAGAAGTAATGAAATAGCACCCCACCCCCAAAATTTAAAAAAAAAAAACATTTTTGACAGACTTTGCTAAAAAAGAAAGGAAAAAGGTGTTTTGTTTTTCCCTTATAAGTGTCATTGATTATCTTTTGAGAAGTCGGTGTGAAGTTGACATTTAACATTCAACAAATCTGGATTTCATACTAGGGATGTAATTAAATTCAGAAAATATTTTCTTTCTTCCCCTCCTCTTTCATTCCTCAGAACACTTATCAGTCATATACATACTTGATCATGAGAAGAAAAATTTTCAATTGCTTAAGTTAACAAATTATTCCACTTCATTCCCTTATCACTTCTAATTGTTCCATAAGAGTGCAATCAAATAATAACGTAGTTTATGAAGTAATTTGAATGGGTTCATTTTAAGTTGTTCTCTGGGTATTCTTTTTGACCTAAGGAAATACAGGGGGTAGCTCTAGGGGCTTTGGTACATTAATATCTAACAGCATATGATTGAGTGGAAAATTACTGACCTTTAGCTACATTAGGAATTGAGTTCATTCCTCTTCCTTTTTAAAGGTAAATTTAATAATATCAAAATAATCACTTGCATGTCACATAAATATCCTATTTTTCCCTCATTCCCTTCAAGAGACAAGAAAGTTATCCTTTACAATAATTTTTTTAAAGTTTTTTGAAATTGATCTATGTTGGAAAAAGTCTGATATTAGCTTCTTACTCATGAGGCCCCATCTCTGCAATGAAATAGAGATACTATCATAATTTCTTTGGTTGTTATAAATTCAAAGCAATAACTTTCTGTGTATGTATATGTGTCAAAGCATTCACTTTCAATTTTTTTCCATTTACATTTTTTGTATTTATAGATTAAGTTGCTTTACCAAATCTCCTTCATTTTGCATCAGTTTTTTTGTCTTTCAATACTTCTCAGTATTCATTTCCTGCCGCACAGTAATATTTAGTTAGAATTTATGCCCCATTGTTTAATTATCCCCCAATGAGTGAGCATTTTGTTAATCTTCCAGTTCCTTACTATCACAGAATTGCTGCTATAAACATTTTTATCTCTTTGCAGCCCTTTTTTTTTTTTCCATTGACTTCCCTGAGTTAGATACAGTAGAACCTCTAGGTCAAATGATAGGGACATCTTTTCTCATAATTTCAAATTGTTTATAAAACAATTAATTAGTTGTACCAATTCATGGCTCCACCAACACTGCATTCATGTGCCTGCTTAACACAGCCTTTCTACCAAATGACTTTTCTACAGTTTGATTACATTTCTATTCAGCAAACCTGTCTACTAATTTTCATTGTACTAGGCATTCTCATAAGTGAGATATAGACCATGATTTCTTGAAGTTGACAGTCTAGTAAATTTTCTATCATTAAAAAATAAATCTTAGTTAAGCTTGAGAATTCTAAAATTTGATTTTTTTAAAATTGAATTGATTAACTGTTTCCATCTTGTTAAACTGAGATTCAAAGGTAGTTTTAAATTTTTATTTATTTATTTAAAATACTTTAGATTATAATTTTCCTTTAAATCAGCTGGTGATCATTATATTTCCATTGCTTGGATTAGGGTAGTTTTACAATTCCCAGGTTTGCAGTTTCTGTTGCTTGATTGTGCAAAAGAAGCACAATTATGTTTTGGTTCAGCAAAATTTGTTTTTCCCCATGTTTCCTCCTCCTCTTCCCCTCCTTCCCAGCCATTTTTTGATCTAAACCTCACAGGGAAAGCATCTAACTTCAAGTCACTTTGAAAAGTAAGAAGCCTTTAAGAATAGTCAGTAAATATTTATTAAGATCCTTTTATGTGCCAAGCATAGTACTAAATGGTAGTTACACACCTGCCCCTCCCCCCAGAAAAAGACAAAAGATATCTTTTTTTCAAAGAGTTTGTGTCTAATGGGGAAGACAACATGCAAAAAAATAACAGCATCTCTAAAGCTGCTGTCAATCATATCTTTTCATAGTTTGTCGTTTTTAAATGACTGGTATATACAGGGCTCTGTGTTTGGGCAGGGCTAAGAATAAGCTGTTTACTCATGGCATTCATGCTATTACTAAAGGGTAATCAGGAGCAAATTAGGTAGCACAATGAATGGAGAAGTGGGCCTAAAGTCAGGTAGATTTATCTTTCTGATCTGGCCTCAGATACTTATTAGTTTTGTGATCCTAAGCAAGTCTCTTAGCCCTATAACTATAATGCTGATTACAACGGAGATCATATAAGACATTGTAGTGCAATGCAAAATTTGGTCTTGAGTCCCAAGTTCATGATTGTCTAGTTGTTAACCTTAAACTAAGTCACCTGAACTTTGGATCTCAGTTTCATCTGTAAAATAGAAATAATAGGGCAGCTAGTTGGTGTAGTGGATAGAGCACCAGCCCTGAAGTCAGGAGGACCTGAGTTCAATATAGCCTTAGACACTTAATACTTCCTAGCTGTGTGACCCTGGGCAAGTCACTTAACCCCAATTGCGTCAGCAAAAAAAAAAGAAAATAGAAATAATAATAATAATATAATTGCATTGTCTTGCTTTAAAGGGTTATATATAGACAATGTATTATTGTAGAAATAGCATGAATTTGGAGTCAAAAAACCTGTTTGAATTCCCTGCATTTGTTGCTTTACCAGTATGACCTTGGATATATTACTCCAGAGAGTTCAGGTTCCTCAATATAATGAAGAGAATTAAACTAGATCTCTAGGATTCCTTCCAGAAATTCTCTAAAACAAGAATATAGATAAAACATATTGTAAATCTTAAAGAGACAATGTAAATGTCACTTATTAAAGAAAAATACAAAGTGCTACGTAACATCTAAGGAATGGGAGGTCATTTATGTACAGAAGAATTAGGAAATAATTTATCCTTTTTAGAAACAGGAAGTAAAAACTTAAGCTCAGAAATTGTATAATCCTTTTAGGCAGAATTTTTAGCAAGACTTAATGACTTCCTTGCCTATTTCAAGGGCCTTGAATATAGCAGATACTTAAAATAGTAAATGAATATGAATGATATTGATTGAAATTTATTCAACATAGGGAATGATATAAGAAGCTTAAAATGAATTTGTGTGCTCAACAAGTTATAAAACTCTGTATACCCTTTGATCCAGCATAAGAGATTTTTTTTAAAAAGGGAAAGGATCTACTATTAAAAAAGAAAAAGTAGCTTTTTGTATAGTGACAATGAATTGAAATTTGAAAGGGTGCCCATTAATTGGGGAATGGCTGAACAAATTATGGCATATGATTGTAATGAAATATTACTGTACAGAATAATGAGCAGACTGATTTCAGAAAGAAATCTGAAAAGACTTAATATGAACTGATGCAAAGTGAAGTCAACAGAACCAGGAAGCATCGAACACAGTAATAATATCAAAGGTTGATAGACTTAAATGACTTAGCTATTCTCTGCAATACAGTAATCCAAAACAATCCTAAATGACTCATGATGAAAAATGCTGTCTGCCTGGAGAGAAACAATTGATAGAGTTTAAATAAATATCAAAATTTTTTCTGTATTTTTTCCCCCATGGCTTTTTAATTCTCTTTAGGCCTCTGTTTTCTTTCAAAACATGGCTTATAGGGTAAAATATTTTGTGTGATTGAACATGTTTGTTGACTGTCTCGTTGTGGAGAGGAATGAAAATTTGAAACTCAAAAAAAATTTTTTGTGAATGTTAAAAATTGTCTTTAATTGAAGAGGAAAATTAAATATTTAAAATAAGGAAAAAAGAGTAGTTAAACACTTTTAGAGTTTGGCAAGAACTTTACATATGTTATTCTCCTTGAGGCTCATAGCTAGGTGATACAGATACTTGATTAATTTAACAAATGCAGAAACTGCATCTGCAAATTTGATTTTGATCACATAGTTTTTAGTTATCATGGGTGTCATGAACACAGCAATTCTTCCTAACTCCAGATTCAAGGCTATTCATTTATACTGTCTCTTGGCCTCTAGGGAGGCACTAGATTATGAAAGGTGTCTTACACTCTGCCGATTGTCCTGTTGTCTCCTTGGAAAGCAATCTTGTGAGATGGTTTTGTATGCAGCATTGATAATGACAGCTGTATGTCCCTTGTGTGAGGCTTCATCATATATAAAGTTTCATATTTGGTTTGCTACAAAATTCTGCCTTACTTCCTCAGTTTTCAATCAGGAATGAGAACTATAGAGCAAAATGCAGCCTTAAATATATAAAATTTCATTATTATGAACCTGGGAAGGATCTCTCAATTAATTAATGGTTTGAATTTTACAGGCTTAGAAGATACTTTCTTCTCAAAACCTGTGAGATAGGTAGCACCAATTGAATAATATTATTAGATTTAGAACTAGAGCAAATCATCATCATCATGGAATTCCCCTGTGTTTTGGATATTTTTTTTATGGGAAGTCAGTGAAGCTCAGCAAGTATGTGATTTGCCCAAGATCTCATAGTATTAGAACCAAGATTTGATGCCAGGATCTTTAAGTTCAAATCCTGCACTTTATTTTAGCTTTCTGCCTCTTCCCTCAAATTTTAACAGATAAGGAAACAGTGTTTAAGTAGTTAAAAAGTTGCACAGCTACTTATAAAGCCAGAAGTTGAACTAAGGTATTCTCTTTATAGGGCAGCTAGATGACATTGAAAATAGAGCACTAGTTCTAGAGTCAGGAAGATTCCTCTTGCTGAGTTCATATCTGACCTTGCTAGCAGTCTGGCCCTGGGCAAGTCATTTAACCCTATTTCTTCCTCTATCAAATGAGCTGGAGAAGGAAATAGCAAAACACTCCAGTATTTTTGTCCCCCTCCCCCCCCAAAAAAAAGCCTTCAAATGAGCTTGCAAAGGACTAAAATGACTAAACAACATTCTCTGTAATTGTCTTTTTCCCCCCCTCTACTTTGGGTTCCCTTTAAACCATTCATAAGTGTTCTAAGAACTAATTTGAAATAACTGGGTGCATTTTGGTTGATTTGGCTTCAGTGGGTCTATGATCTCATTATAGGTACTCCCTATGCTACAAATTACAACTAGTGTAAAGATTCATCTATACAAATCTTGCTTGTGCCCTTTTATAAAATCCCCATGGTGTTATCTTTGTAATGCTTTTATTCTCTCTATATTTTGTGTTACCTTTACATTTAATTTGGCTGTATACTCTTCTTTGTTTTTATGACTAGCCCTATTGAAATACTAGTTTAACTTTTTAAAAGCATTTTTAATAATTTTAAACCAGACTGAGCTCTGTTCTTTTAATAAAAATGCTAGGCAATTAACATAGCATTTGTTTGTATATCCTAGCTTCTTAAGTATTTGAAATATATATACATATATATTTAAAATATCGCACTTACTCTGTTTATACTCTTTAATTTATTTAGCCACTACTTTTTTTTTTTTTTTTAATACAGAAGAGATAATGGTCCACTAAGAATTAGAATTAATAATAAGGTCTTCTTTAAATACAGAAACAGAGTAATGTTAAAAAGAAGTCAAACTTGCCTTGTTTAAGAGACATAAAAACATTGGTTTCTGTGTCCCCGATCTCTTATAATTTTTAAAAATTGTTATTGGTTGGGGGGGGGGTTCTTCTTACTATCACTAGACTTTCTCTCATTTTCCTTCCCCCTTTCCCTTCCAGTGAGCCATCCTATATGACAAAGAATGCTTTTTAAAGGGGAAAAAAATCGAGGAAAAAAATCAGCAAAACCAAGCAGTACATTGAAAAAGTTAGAAAAATATATGCCTTGTACCTGTGGATCTCCCACCTCTGCAGAGGACTGGGGTAGGAGTTGGAGAGACTGTCGTCTCATATATCTCTTTGGGGGGGCATGCTTCTTTGTAATTTTTCAACATTTATTTGATTTTTGTGGTTCTTTCCATTATATTGTAATCATTTTGTATATTTTGCTGGTTCTGCTTACATTACTCTGTCATGCCAGTCTTTCTGTACTTCTCTGTATTCATTATATTTATTGTTTTATAGAGCATAATATCATAATATGTATCACAATTCCCTAATTGGAGGCTATCTACATTGTTGTCAGTTCTTTACTACCACAAAAAGTACTGTTATGATATAAAATGTTGATGTATGTGGAGATTTTTATTAGTGATATCACATTTAAATCTGAAATTTTGTTCTTTGAAACTTTTTAGGTGAACATGTTAGATAAACATAGACTTGCACATTTTAAAAGCATTTCACAATTTACAGAACCCTTTTATCACCAGATCCCATGTGAGCATTCTCCTCATTTTATAGATGAAGAAACTGAGATTCAAAGTAAAATAACTAAAGATCATAGAATTTAAAGTTAGGACTTTAAAAAAAAAATGCAGCTTGGAAAACTGAGGCCTGGAAAATAAGTGGGTTTTTTTATGGCTGGGACAGAAGAGCCCAACTCTTAAATCCATTGTCCTGGGCATATTATATTGCCAAGAAAATATAGCTACCGAGTGCCAAATTCAATTCCCGAATCTAGATTTTTAGATTGTAATCCTGTGCTACCATATGTTATATTTCTTACCTTGTTTGTCATAAAAATGTAGTTTGGTTATAACAAAGAGTTCTTAACAACATTGATTTTAATGATTTTCAGCATTGTTTGCCTATAGAAATATATTTTTCTCAGGATATATTTACTGTGGAATTCTGTCTTCTTCATGAACAGTTGATTCATTGAATATGGGTTTTTTTTTTTTTTTTTAATCTTGCTTTCTACCTAGAACTTGATTTATAAATATTAAGGTTACAATTTGTAAATTGTTTTGACTAATTTATTTAGAATTCTACTGCAAACTAGCTTTAGAATAACTGTACCAATTTCAGGGGGAAAGCTGGAAGGAACTTATATAATCTATTAATAGAACTCAAATTTGCATCAGTAGAAAACTAACCAGCTAAAACTTTGCTATAATTGTTTTTTTCTGTGTCAAACAACTTGATCTTTAGCTACTAAAAATAAAAAACTTGGTAGAACTGAACTTAGAATCAGAAGCCCTGGTTTTTGAGCCCCAAGGTGGATTTCAGTAAATAACTTCCCCTTTCTGAACCTTAATTTTCTCCTATAAAATGAAGCGATTGGTTTAGCACAGAATCCAACTTCCTAATCCACTGTGTTAATGGTGATATTTGTAACCTCACAATGTTATAAGATGAAAGCCCCCTGTAAAAACTATGAAGCGTTACACAAATGTGAAAATATATATTTGTTAAAATACACACACATATATTAGAAGGAGAAAGAAGCAGAGCAGTTGCTGAACTACATGGGAAAATTCCTTCACTAGGGATTTCCTACAAATATGCAAGATCTGATTTTATTGGTATAGGAAACTCCTTAGTGATAAAATTCCCCTTACCTATGAAGATGAGCCCTTAATTTGCAGCTTAAGCAGAAGATAGATTCTGTGGGAAATAACTAGTAAGTCAGTTTAATTGGAATAGAAAGGGGATAATTTTAAGATCAGAACTATAGGTAGTAGGGGCAGCTAGGTGGCGCAGTGGATAGAGCACCGGCCTTGAATTCAAGAGAACCCAAGTTCAAATATGGTCTCAGACACTTAACACTTCCTAGCTGTGTGACCCTGGGCAAGTCACTTAACCCCAGCCTCAGGGGGATAAAAAAAAAAGAACTATAGGTAGGAAAAGGGCTCTGTGAAGAATTTTAAAATTCTAGGCAGATGATTTATGTCATGTTCTAGGGGAAATAGGACTGAAAAGAGCATGAAGTGGTCTGATTATTATTATTATTATTTTTTTATTAATGATAGAGAAAAGAGAATGAAAGACTACAATAAGAGATTTTGCTGAAGTATATTTAGTTCATTCAGGCCAGTAAACTTGCTTTTTTTTTTTTTTTTTTTTTTTTTTTTAAGGAACCTGGATATAGGCTTTTATTTAAAAAAAAAACAACAACAACAACAACAAAAAAAAAAAACATTTATCGTATTATATAAGAAAAATCAGACCAAAAGGGGAGAAAGGCATGAGAGAAGGGGAAAAAAAAAAGCAAACACTATGTTTCAGTCCACATTCCATCTCCATAATTCTCTTTCTGGACACAGATAGCATTTTCTGTCCAAAGTCTATCAGAATCATCCTGGATACATTGCATTGCTGAAAAGAGCAAAGTCTTATCATAATTGATCATCATACATAATCTTGCTGTTGTTGTGTACAATATTTTCCTAGTTCTGCTCATTTCACTCATGTGAGTTTATGTAAGTCTTAGTAGGCTTTTCTGGAATAGCCTGTTCATCATCTTTTATAGAACAATAATATTCCATTACACACCATATAATGTATTATATTACATATAATATTTTTGCCATAACTTATCCAGCCATTCCCCAACTGATGGGCATCCACCCATCTACACTACAAAAAGAGTTGCTACAAATATTTTTGTACATGTGAGGTCCTTTCCCCTCTTTTATTATCTCTTTGGTATACAAACCCAGTAATGACACTGCTGGATCAAAGGGTATGTACAGTTTTGTAGTCCTTTGGGCATAGCTCCAAATTGCTCTCCAGAATGATTGGATCAAATAGAGTAGTCGGATCAGTGGGATAGATTAGGTTCACAACATACAATAGTCAATAACTATAGTTATCTAGTGTTTGATAAACCCAAAGACCCCACCTTCTGGGATAAAAATGCATTATTTGACAAAAATTGTTGGGAAAATTGGAAATTTTGTATGTTATTAGTATGTATGATTATTAGTAGTGTTAGTATTAATTTCTGCCATTAGTACAGCAGGGTTTTTTTTTTCTATCACTTCGCATTTTTATCACATTTCAGGTCATACTAAAGCTACATTATACTGTCAAGTTTATGATTATGGTCTGATCTTTTTAATGAAAAAAATGAAGAGATTTTCTTATAGCTGATTAATTAATAAAGTCATATTTTAAAATTTTAGCCAAAAAAAATGTTCCTACAATGCTCAAGGAATCAATGCTTTGAATGTTTTTTAAGATAAATCATATGGTGCTTATTTCATCATAGAAAAAATACTGGACTACTTTCAAAAGACTCAAATCCCACAAACTGTATACCCAAGGAAAAATTCCCCCCCGAAACAGTTTTCTTAACTATAAGAAATAATATTCATTGCTTGCCTTAGAGAGCCATTGTAGGAAAGGAAATTACTTTGTAAATCATGAAATCTAGCTAAATGAGTAATTTTGAGTTACTAAAATGATGTACCCACAACTATTCTGAATATTGAAACTTAACAAAGGTGGAGCCATGATATCAAAAGAGAGAGAGAAAAGGAAAATATAAATTCTTAGAGTATTTGAACTGTTGCATAACTTGAAATATAGTCCTTGGATGGAAAGCAGAACCAGGAAGAATAGGCTTCAGTTCTCACCTCTGACACATACTGGCATATTCTTTCATCCCTCTCAAGTGCTGTAGAAAATTTAAGATTATAAGTTGTGAAGGTGCTGACCTACATACATAGCTAGAGTTTTCTCATCTGAAAGTTCTCTTCATCAGTGAAATTACAGGTTCAGTTCCTATCCCTATAATTGGGAAATATTTTTTTTAAAAAGTCATTTGCATTAGGTTACTTGAAGGGCATAGTAGCTTCATTATGTTACCCTAGAACCTCTTCAGGCTCATTTCCTATTGTGAAATAAAAATTTTTAGACTTTGTGATTTTGTAGAGTCAAAAGATGAAGTGTCATGTGACAGAAGTAGTAGAAAAGCCAGTGTCCCCATCATAAGTGTAGATGAATAAAGTAAGAAGACTGCAGGGTACACTGGAAAGGGGTCCCAGTGTGACAGGTTGTAAAAATATAAATTTTGTATTTGATCCTGAACAACCACACACTCTCCAAAGTGTTTTTTTATGGAAATCTCACTTGATCCTAATAACAACCCTGGCAAGTAGGTGCTATTGTTAACATAATTTTACAGTTGACAAAATTATAAACATGGTTAGACCTGTATTTTAGGAAGATCACTGACAGCTAATTGGAGAATGAACTAGAATGAGGATAGACTTATTGCAGAAGATGAACCAGAAGGTGATTGTAGTGTGCCAGGTATGAAGTAATCAGTGCCACATCAGTGTGGTGGCTCTGTGTGGGGAAAAAAGGAGATTTCTAGGAAAGATATTGTGAAGGCAGACTTGGCAACAGAATGGATATGTGAGATTAGTCCAAATACAGGGTCAAGAATGAATAAGATTGTAAGCCTGGACTACCAGGAGAGTGGTGCTAGCCAGGACAATAATAGTGAAATTGGGAAGTTGGAAGGATTTGGGAGGGGTATGGGGACGGGGACGAATATTCTACTTTGGCTGGGTTGAAATATCTACCAGATGTCCAATAAACTGGCCATATGAGATTGGAGATTAAAATAGAGGTTAGGGCTGAGTAAATAGATGTGAAAATTATTAAATCCATGGAAATTAATAAGATTTTCCAGTGAGATAGTATAGAGGCATAAGCCCCAGTCAGTCAGTAAACATTTATTAAACACCTGCTATGTATCAGATACTGTGTTAAGATGGAAAAGAGGTAGGGGACAGCTAGGTGGCGCAGTGGATAGAGCACCAGCCTTGAATTCAGGAGGATCTGAGTTCAAATGTGGTCTCAGACACTTAACACTTCCTAGCTGTGTGACCCTGGGCAAGTCACTTAACCCCAGCCTCCCCAAAAAAAAAAAAAAAAAAAAAAAAAAAAAAAAGATGATGGAAGAGAGGTATAGAGAAAAAAGGCAAAATACAGCCTCTGACTTTAAGAAACTCCATCTGGTGGGGTAAATAAACAAATATGTACAGGGTAAGCTATATACATAGGAAAAATAGGAAATAATTAAAAATGGAAGGCATGAGAATTAAGAGGAATCGGGAAAAGCTTAATTTGTTTATTTTTTTAAAATTTTATAATTATAAAATTGTTTGACAGTATATATGCATGAGTAATTTTTTTTATAACATTATCCCTTGTATTCATTTTTCCAAATTTTCCCCTCCCTCCCTCTACTCCCTCCCCTAGATTGTAGGCAATCCCATACATTTTACATGTGTTACAGTATAACCTAGATACAATATATGTGTGTTTAAATCCAATTTTCTTGTTGCACGTTAAGTATTAGATTCTGAAGGTATAACTAACCTGGGTAGATAGACAGTAGTGCTAACAATTTACATTCACTTCCCAGTGTTCCTTCTCTGGGTGTAGTTGTTTCTGTCCATCATTGATCAACTGGAAGTGAGTTGGATCTTCTTTATGTTGAAGAAATCCACTTCCATCAGAATATATCTTCATACAGTATTGTTGAAGTGTATACTGATCTTCTGTATAGTGTATAGTGATCTTCTGGTTCTGCTCATTTCACTCAGCATCAGTTCTTGTAAGTCTGTCCAAACCTTTCTGAATTCCTCCTGTTGGTCATTTCTTACAGAGCAATAATATTCCATAACCTTCATATACCATAATTTACCCAACCATTCTCCAATTGATGGACATCCATTCATCTTCCACTTTCTAGCCACTACTAAAAGAGCTGCCACAAACATTTTGACACATACAGGTCCTTTTCCCCTCTTCAGTATTTCTTTGGGATATAAGCCCAATAGCAGCAATGCTGGATCAAAGGGTATGCACAGTTTGATAACTTTTTGGGCATAGTTCCAAATTGCTCTCCAGAATGGTTGGATTCTTTCACAACTCCACCAACAATGTATTAGTGTCCCAGTTTTCCCACATCCTCTCCAACATTCATTATTATTTGTTCCTGTCATCTTAGCCAATCTGACAGGTGTGTAGTGGTATCTCAGAGTTGTCTTAATTTGCATTTCTCTGATCAGTAGTGATTTGGAACACTTTCATATGAGTGGATATAGTTTCAATTTCATCATCTGAGAATTGTCTGTTCATATCCTTTGACCATTTATCAATTGGAGAATGGTTTGATTTCTTATAAATTAGAGTCAGTTCTCTATATATTTTGGAAATGAGGCCTTTATCAGAACCTTTAACTGTAAAAATATTTTCCCACTTGTTACTTCCCTTCTAATCTTGTTTGCATTAGTATTGTTTGTACAGAAACTTTTTAGTTTAATGTAATCAAAATCTTCTATTTTGTGATCAATAATGATCTCTAGTTCTCCTCTGGTCATAAATTCCTTCCTCCTCCACAGGTCTGAGAGGTAGACTATTCTCTGTTCCTCTAATCTACTTATGATCTCATTCTTTATGCCTAAATCATGGACCCATTTTGATCTTATCTTGGTATATGGTGTTAAGTGTGGATCCATAAGAAGATTGAAATTTAATTAGTCCTTGAAAGATGGCAGAGCAACTAGTAGGCTGAAATGAAGAGAGAGATTTTTCCAGGCATGGGGAACAGCCAGAGAAAATATCTGAGACCAAGACAGAGATTGTCTTATTAGTGGATCAGCAAGAAGGCTAGTGTCAACTGGATCAAAGAGTTTGTGCATTTGTTTAGTATCATCTTATAAGAAAATTAGAATGGTGGGGATAGGAGGAGTTGGAGGACTGAATGGAGGATAGATTGAAGTGAGAGAATTGAGGCAGTTAGACCCACCAACAAGCTGCTTTAGAAGTTCAAGGATGAAAATGATGAGGACCTGCACCAGGATGTGTTAGTATCAGAAAAGAAAAGGAGGCATATTTGAGAGATTTCAAAGGTGAATTCAGCTGGTCTTGACAACAGATTAGACAGGGGTGCAGGGGAGGGGAAGGCAGTTTTGAATCAAGGATGACATCTGGGTTTCTAAGTGGTACTTTCAATACTAATAGGGAAGTTGAAGGGGAGAGAGAAATTGTGTTTAGGGAAAAAGATGAGTTCACTTTTGGATATGTTGAGTTTAAGTGTCTATTGAACATCCTGTTCAAAATATCTGAAAAACAGTTGGAGATGCAAGATTTAGAGGCCATCAGAAGATATGGGCAGGATGGATTTGAGAGTCATAAATAGAACTATAACTAAATCCATTGGAGGTGCTGAGATTTCATAGGGAATTAGTATAGAAGAAAATCAGACCTAGAGCAGATCACTGTTTCGTATCTATAGTTAAAGCATATGACTTATATGAAGACGATTCAGCAAAAGAGATCGAGGAGAGGTCTGATTTGTAATTTTGAGAAACTAATTGGTGGGTTTGACCTAAAGGAAGATTGAGTAAATGATAAAAGGGAACTATTTCCCAAAACTCTGAAAACTCCCTTTATTCCTGTCTCCTTACAACATGGCCTCAACTTATATTTCATATATATATATATATATATATATATATATATATATATATATATATATATATATATATATATACATACACACACACACACACACACACACACACACACACTATACCCTCATGTACTTTATGGTTCAGCTATATTGGCTTTCTTGATGTTCTTCACATGACATTCCATATGTAATCTCATTGTCTTTATACTCAACTGTCCTCTGTTCTTGGAATGTACTCCCTTCTCACCCATGCTTCATAAAATCCTTTATATCATGCAGGAATCAGTGTGAGGACTATTTCCTTTATTTTGGCTTTCTTGATTTTCAACTGCTCTCTCTTTTCTATAATTTGTATTCTGTATATATAATGTATATGTCTCCCCAATAGAATATAAATTCCATGAGAGCAGGGACTATTTTCTTTTTTGTCTTCATGTCTCTCACTGTTTAATATAATGTCTGACATATTAAATGCTTTAAAAACACTTAGTTAATTCATCTAGTTCAGCTTTCTCATTTTGCAAATGAGTAAACTGAGACCCAGAGAGGGAAAGAGGGAGCTTGGCTAAGAGCAGACAAGTAGTAAGTGGAAGAGTTAGGTTCAAACAGATCATTTGGTTAAAAATCTGATACTCTTTTTTCATAACATAAATCTTTTTGTAATATTATATAAGTTTAAAATAATTGTGCTGTATTTAAATAACAATAGCTTTCTGGTTACAAGGTAATTTACTTGCAATTTCTAGTTACATTTTGATAATAACCCTTCAAGATTAGTTTTGCAAGTATGGATTTTACTGATGAAAAAGCTGAGGCCAGAGAAGCCAGTGACTTGAATATGGTTATAATTGGTATATTGTAGAGTCAAAATTAAAGCCTCTTTTTCCTGATATAGTCTAGTGGTCTTATTATAACATGATAAAGCAATGGTGGACTTAGAATCAGAGGACATCAGTTGTCCTAATTCTGTACTTGGACTACCTTTGTGACCTTGCGCAAGTCACTTAACATCTCTGAACTTTAGTTTCCTTGTGTGTAAAATCAAAGTGTTAGTTTACATAGGGTCAGAGTCCTTTGGAGTTCCAAGTCTTATGATCCTAGTTTTCCTTAATTTCTTTCTGTGTTCCTCTATGATTCTTCCTACCCCATCCACTTTGTTTCCTAGATTTCTTGTGTTTAGTTCTCCTGGACATTATTTTTTTTCCATAGATTCTTCTAAAGATGCTGAGCATTGTAGTGCTAGAATCCCTGGTGTAATTTTCACTGCCTAATGAAGGGTAACTATTTGGAATTGGTCTGAATGATGATGCATATTTGACAGTGTGCAAACATAGTTGATTATTAAGTAGTTAACTAGGTGGCCTTTTTTCCAATACAGAATTAAATCCACTAGTTCATAATTTAATCCCATTTGATGGAGACAGAAGCAGTAGGAGTCATTTTAGGCTAAACACTTGAGAATCTGGAGAGTTTCATAGTAATTAACTTTTGGTTCTGCTCTTGGCTAAGGAGTAAATCACTCTTTAACAAGACAGGGGAAAAAAACAAGAAAGAACCCAGAATTTATCACTATTGTGTTAACTCTTGTCTGGCCAGAAATGTACTTTTGTCTAGGAGACAATGAACAGCTAAACAGTGTAAAGTTGAGTTGTGGAGGTTTTTCTTAGTTTGGTAGCTTAACTAAATGGTTGTCTTGGGACTCTTTTGCTGAGGTCCTATTTTGTGATAATATGTACTCCTTGGATGTCAGAATTACTAATAAGAGCTTCTAATTCTAAAACACTTTAAAATTTATAAAACCCTCTCATTACACCAGCCCAGTGAGGTAGATTGTATTTTTGTTTTGCAGGTGAGTTTTTGAGAGGTTGAGTGGCTTTGTCCAATCATAGTGCTAAGGATTTCTAGACCTACTGAAATCACGTCCAGTGTTTTTCCCATTACAATATGTTGTCTTAGCAAAATTGGATCAACTGTAGCACCTAAAGATTGTGGTCTAAGGGAAACAAAGCATGTGGATTTGTCCCTCGTAGAATCTTAGAGACCATCTAGCCCAAACACTTTTCTTGTGCTCTCCACTGAAGAAACTAAGACCAGAGAGAAGTGATGAGGCAGAAATCTTTATCAACCTTTGATTCCACATTCATTATTCTTCCCTTAGAACATGTATGCTCAAATGGAAGGGCCCTAAAGTTTGCTAAGAATTTATATTTATATATATATATATGTATATATATGTGTGTGTGTGTGTGTGTGTGTGTGTGTGTGTGTGTGTGTGTATATATATATATATACATATATACATATATATATACATATATACATACATATATTAGAGAAATAGAAAGAATGTGAAGTAGATGATACAAGTTGTATTATGCCTATTTTATAAATGAAGAAAATGGAAACATAGGCAAGTTACTTTAACTTATCTATGTTCATCTAACTAGATACTAATAAAAGGCAGGAAGATATCTTCAGATCATGAAGCAGTTTTTCTCTGGAAAGAAATACCCAACACAATGACATTATTCACCTTTCCTATAGTAGCCCTTGGGAGAAAGTTGTATTATCTTCTTTACAGATGAAGGAACCTAGTCCAGAGAAATGAAGAGAAGTTTCAAGGGTCACAGACAATAAATGGCAGAATTGGGATTTAGGATTTTCTGATTTGTGACAGCATGAAAGAACATTAAATTTTGAAAAATATGACTTCAGGTTCCAGGTCTCCCATTTGTTAGCTATATGATATTAAGTGAAACAACCAAAGAAGCAATCTGGCATAATATATATAAAGTGCTGAATTTGGAATCTGAAAACCATGATTTAGCTCCCACCCCAAACACAACCTGGGTGATCAAGAGCAAATCACTTAATCTCTCAGAGGCTCCATTTCCAGGGTGATATTTGTTCTATTCTGTCTACCTCTTAAGCTTCTTGTGAGAAAAGAATTTTTTAATACTTTAAATGATGCCAGGCAGGCATTAGCCACTTAAAGCGTACTTGTTGATTGATTACTTCTCTGAGTGTGTTTCCTCAATATGTAGAATGTGGCAATTGGATTAGATTATTTTTGAGGTTCCTCCCAAGGTCACAGTCTTAACACAAATTTAGAAGTGTATAATGTAACTAACAAAGAAAATAGCTTATCTTTTTTTATACTTAGTTTAACTAATTACTACCTAATTACTTACTAGGACAGAAATGGGAAATTAGACCTATTGTTTTTGCATCTCAAGATACTGATCTTTTCAGGCATAGAAATTAGTTATAGTGTCTTGCCAATTTATCACTGGTAAGGCAGAAGTAGTGGGAATTATTCCAAACTATCACTTTACCTCTTAGATACTGACTACTTGGAAAATAATAAGCTACTATTTAACTATTACAAAATACTTACTTTCACAGTGCTTATTGGCTAAAGTATATGGGTTTCCAAAATATGATTTGAATAGATTAGGGCCCCTGTATTCTAAAAATTATCTGACTGTATTTAATCATGGTAATAACTTCAAAAATACAAAGTATTTTAACTGTACCCTCTGATCCACTCAGCAATTCTATTTCACTCTTCTTCAGCTTCTATAAATTTCTAGAAATGAGATTAATGCTATTAATTAGAATGACATTTAGGAGAGCCAAATTGAGATCTTCTGACTCCAATCCTGTTGCTTTCTGTTACCATTATATTGAGAATATTTCTAAATAATTTGCAAATAATTGTCTTATCACTCTAAAAATATATATATATATATATATATATATATATATATATATGATGATTGTTTGTGCCAATGGCTTCAAAGTAAGGATAGGCCAACTGAGAGACTGTGACCAGCCCTAAGGGATGTAACATTAACTAGATGGGTCACATACTATCTGCCTTTGGATAGCTATTGTGCAGCTTCTCTCTGTTTACATTCACCACCCAACATTTCTTACTGCACTCTGTTCCTCTGCTATGCAAATTCCCAACCTTTCCTCTTGGGGAATGTGAAAAGAAAAATTGACTCCTACAGGCAATTATAACCTAACCACTATCTGAGGAAGGACCTGCTGCTATGCAGTAGGAAAATTCCATTCTGTACCTTCACATGCATAACACTAATTATTCACCCATGTCTCCTGTCACACCCCCTCTCCCCCCAAGTTCACTTTTTGAGGTCAGGAATAATGATCAGGTGAGAATCCTTATTCCCCACTTTTCATTTACAGTAGGGATAGCAAGTTGAACAAAATAGGCAAACCTGGATGGAGTTACATTAACTTTTACTCTGAACTCTGTAGTAAAAATTTCTTGACTTTAGGATACATCCATCCTTCTAATCTCCTAGGTTTGAAACATTGGTGTCACCTTAAACTCCTCACTCTCCACATTCAATCAAATAGAAGATCTCGCCATTTCTACTTCCATGTTTCAAATCTGGCCCCTCTTTTTGCTTATATAACCACCATCCTAATTGAAATTCGCATCACTTGTCACTTAGACTATATATTATATTATATTTCTTAAATCACCTGGCCCTAGCACAAAGCTACATTTCTAAAGGTGATGAGATGAGTTAACTAAGACACTAACCTATATAAAAAATGATTAAATAAATAAATAAGACTCTTCAAAGGAGAAAATAACTCTTAACTAAGAGTAAACTCAAAGGGAAAAAATGGATTTTCCACAAGTTGTAGTAATACCTGGGGGGGGGGGGAATCAAACAAGAGGTAGAGGGTTTTGTGTAGTTTCAATGAAATGAAAGCTCTGGAGGAAAATTGGAAAGAGAATAAATAAACTAGTAGAGAACTTGGTAAACCTCACGAGTTAATAAGCTTCCTGACAACTAGAATAGACCAAACTGATATGAGGAATTCTATGGAGCAACAAGAAACGAGAAAATAAAAAATTTGAAAAATAGAAGAAAATAAAAGGTCTGATATTAAAACTGACTTAAAAAACAATCGACTTGGAATGCAGGTCAAGAAGACATAATTAAAGTCATTGGACTCCCTAAAAAGTATGAATTTTTAAAAAAATCCTGGGACCAAAACAAAATCATAAATTAAAACAGCTAGGATCTAACACAGAGAGGACAAAAATGGTTAGGAAGAACCCACCAAGTATCTCCTAAAGGGAATTCCAGAAGAAAAAATCCCAGGAATATTATAAACAAAATCTAGAGCTGCCACATCAAAAATAATACATTCATCCTTAAAGAAGAATCAGAGGATCCTCATTTCTACCCGAAACAACATGTATACAGTTAGATTAAGGGAATGAGCAGGATTTAAAGTGGGAGAATAATAATAGGAAGGGAATAGTAGAAAGCAAAACAAATTTCAGGAAGTAATTTGTAGAATAAATTGTATCTATTTTTTTTAAGCAATTATGAAATGACACAAGTTCATATATAATCCTTTCTAGTCTATGTATATTGCAATGTTCTTTTTAGTGTATAGTTTTTTGAAGTTTTATGAATACTTTTTATAATGACAACACATATTAACAACTTGTCTTTCTATATAAAAACTTCTTTAGAATTCAGATGCAATCTTGACTGTGTCAAAAACAACACTTACAATTCCACTGTACTTCTGTCCAGAGAAAGATTTCTCATAATTTTCATCCCTGAAAACCGTTAACTCAATGCTCTTGCATTTGTCTGTTTAGTGTTAGGAAAGACTGAATGAAAAAGAGCATAAATAGAACATTTTTAAAAAATTTTATTTATAATTTTTTTGACAGTATATATGCATGAGTAAATTTTTTAAAGACATTATCCCTTGTATTCATTTTTCCAAATTATCCCCTCCCTCCCTCTACTCCCTCCCCTTGATGACAAGCATCCCCATACATTTTACATGTGTTACAATATAACCTAGATACAATATATGTGTGCAAATCCCATTTTCTTGTTGCACATTAAGTATTATATTCCGAAGGTATAAGTAACCTGGGTAGATAGACAGTAGTGCTAACAATTTATATTCACTTCCCAGTGTTCCTTCTCTGGGTGTAGTTGTTTCTGTCTATCATTGATCAACTGGAAGTGAGTTGGATCTTCTTTATGTTGAAGATATCCACTTCCATCAGAATACATCGTCATACAACATTGAAGTATACAGCGATCTTCAGGTTCTATTCATTTCACTGAGCATCAGTTGATGTAAGTCTCTCCAAGTCTCTCTGTATTCCTCCTGCCGGTCATTTCTTACAGAACAATAATATTCCATAACCTTCATATACTATAATTTTACCCAACCATTCTCCAATTGATGGACATCCATTCATCTTCCAGTTTCTAGCCACTACTAAAAGAGCTGCCACCAACATTTTGGCACATACAGGTCCTTTTCCCCTCTTCAGTATTTCTTTGGGATATAAGCCCAATAGCAGCAATGCTGGATCAAAGGGTATGCATAGTTTGATAACTTTTTTGGGCATAGTTCCAAATTGCTCTCCAGAATGGTTGGATTCTTTCACAACTTCACCAACAATGCATCAGTGTCCCAGTTTTCCCACATCCCCTCCAACATTCATCATTATTTGTTCCTGTCATCTTAGCCAATCTGACAGGTGTGTAGTGGTATCTCAGAGTTGTCTTAATTTGCATTTCTCTGATCAGTAGTGATTTGGAACACTTTCATATGAGTGGATATAGTTTAAAGTTCAGAAGAGAACAAAGCAATTTTACTACTTCTATTTACTTTTTAAAAAACTAACAGAAGTTCATATGTACCTGAGTTCATCATTTTCTTGAGAAAAGAAAAAAGTGGACAATGCCCTAAATAGACAGGAGATCTTGATTCTACTTCTGTTTTACCAGTCCCTTTCCCTATCTCCTGTCTTTAGGACTTCACAAGATTATTATGACAATCAAATGAACTAATGATGTGGAAACGCTATACACATGTTTTGTTAATAATTGGAATATTCCTAACTCTGATCTAGGTCACTAGATAGCCAAGGTTTCTGGAAATAGATATTCATTTCTGTTTTGTGTCCTGTACATTTCTATATATTCTGTAAGTTTCTCAATTAAGAAATAGTTTTACAACTGGGTTTGTTTGTTTTTTTTTCCCCCTTGTTATGAAGTTTAAAAAAACTGTTTGTCAATAGCTGTTCAAGGTCTATGAGATTAAAGCCACTAATGTCAGTGTCATAAGTGGCAGGTGGGACCCTGGGGGAAAAAAGGGTTCCCAGAGGAAGGTGGGATTCCTTCTAATGAGTGAGCTTATAAATGAATGTGCAGGGTTTTGAGTCTTTGGGGATTCATGTTGGGAAGTGAGGGTGAATCCCCAAAAGTTTGTTAAAGAGTTTTTTTCAGTCATTTGGAATGGTAATGAAAATGTAGCAGTATCTTCAGGGTCTGCAGTGTAAATTGGATAGTTTGTATTTATTCTTTGCTGGCTCATTAGATTATTTGGTAGTAAGTTTATTGTAAAGAAAGGCTCCTTTGGAAGGAAAGTACTTAAGACCACAGAGATGTTTTGTTCTTCTAGTCTTGAGTTCAGCTGCTTAATAGCTTGTGATCTTGGGCACATCATTTAAACATTCTTCTAGCCTTATATCTATGATCTCTCCTTTGATCAAATATATTTTTATTTTGACTATAACAATTCTATATACAAAAAAGAAAGTTTGTATATAAAACTAAATACAGTTTTTTAAAGGAAAGAAGTTTCAAGAAATGGCTGAAGTATATCTGACAGCCCAACTTAGCTTTTATAGAATTGATTTTTAATCTGCCTGGTCACAGTTATACTTATCAATTTATAATTTTATTGAGCTTGGGTCCAAATCCTGGCTTCATCATTTATTGAATATAAACTAATATCTGTCTAGGGACAGAATTTTTTGTTCCAGCTAAAGGAAATGCTATAGCTTAATTTTTGACAAATATTTAGAAAGTACTGTAACTTCAGTGATCATTGTACCTTTACTTAATATATTTATCCTTTGATATTTTCGTAGTAACTTGAACTTTGAGCGTCCATTCTAAAAAGGCATCTACTTGGTATAAAAACTTCCGAATCTAACAAATAAGTTGTATATGATTTTAGGTCTTCACTACTAGGTGCTTCTTCTGATCCTTCCATTTTGGTCTTCCTACTGTGCATATCTCTTCTGGACTCAAAAAAACTTAAATGTTTTCATGGTTACTAGACAGAAGTTATTTAGTATGGTTTTGAAAGTGATGTCTCCCATCTACCTATTCAACCTTATTTTCCACTATTCTCCCTTTTTATTAGTAGCCAAAGATTACTCATTGCTTCTTTATCCATCACCAAATTAATTTTCCCTCATCTGTTCTCATTGTACTTTCTCCTTTTCTTAAGATACTTAAACAAATTTCTGTTGCGTTTGTTGATCTACATAACTTTTCTCCTCAATTAAATTATAAACTACTTGAGCATTTTATCTTTGCATTATATGTGTGCTAATACATCATCAAGGTTATGTTTAAATATTAAGTAATTGGATCCCAAATCCTTTTTTTTCCTGTAAATACAAGACATCCAAGATTTCTTTGCAAAATTAATAATATGGGAAGAATAGTTTCATATAAGGATTGTTTGAATTTTCACATAACAATAAATACCTTGGTTGATACATAAGAGAAATTTGTCTCTCAATCATAGAGCCAGAGGTATTCTTGGGAAGAATAGTATTTGTGAGCCACCTCTTTTCTCCTTTCTTTTCTTTTCTTTCTTTTTTTAAGTAACCCTTTGTTTAATTTTGTTTCTGCAGTTGGAGAAAACAAGGGGTCTAAACAAGGCCTTACCCCTAATTGGCTCTGAATTGACTACCAGAACTTTTAACATCAAGTCCAGCTTTGCCCGCCAACCTGTCTGACATGTCGGGACCCGTGCCAAGCAGGGCCAGAGTTTACACTGATGTTAACACACACAGACCCCGAGAGTACTGGGACTACGAATCACATGTGGTGGAATGGGGGTAATTTTCTCTTCTTGCCTCATTTTAATTCTCCCAAAGGCCCTGACTCTTGATGGATTTCTCTCTATAAGTCTATAAAGCTATTTATTTCTGCAGCTGTAATACACTAAGGTCAAGGCCAGTGTAACAGCTTGCAATATCTCTCAATTTATTCTCTTTGTCCTGAAGAAATAATTTTGTTTCATTGACTCACTGTTTAAAAATCAGTGAATCCTAGTCTTTTGTTTCCTGTAACTTTTGTTACCATAACCCTAATCCTAAGCATTTATCTTAAATATAACTCATAAGAAGTAAATTATACTTCTGTGGAAAATTTTCACTAACCTATTGAGTTTTGAGGATAGTCTACTTAGATATACACTGGGTACTTAAGATACATTAAGAAAACCTCCAAATCCTATTCAAGGTACTTTTGGGATTAGGGAACAGGTATATCTCCTGAATATTGTTCCCTTGTTTATGAAATACAAAATAAAATACCTAAATGCTTGTCAGAAGACTGTATGTGTCCTTAGAATTTGGCTCAAATGTTCACTTGAGCAATTACAGTGTCATTCTGTGTAGTTTGTTTAATTGGTAATATTCAATTACTCCCTCCCTCCCCAAAGTGGTCCATATAAGATTCATATCTTGAGGGTAAGCACAAAATATTTTCTTGGCAAATGAATCTATTCCTATGTGATTTCCATATCCTTTTCAAGTGTAAAAGGACACTTTGACTCTGGCTGTAGGTTGCTAGTAGTTAAGGTAATTTTAAGAGTTTATTGCAACTGCATAAGAAGGCAATAAAATAAGTCTCTTCAGATGATAAGGATTCAAAACCTATACTAGTTAGTAAATGTTGGATGATAATCTAGCATTTCCATTCCTGTCTTTCAGGCTCTGAGCTATTTAGATAATTTCTGTAGATAATGCTTGTGTTTCTACTACAGCAACTTTGATCACTATCTCTTAATTTAAAGTATGCTTTATATTTAGTCCTATTTAAATGGCTCTAAACACATTTTTCCAATTTTTGGCATACTGCCATTTAGTTTCCATGAATTTCTTCATTTTCATGTTATTAGAAGAGTAGAAATGGAATTACTAAGTTTAGCTTGTCCAAATTGTAAAGCATTTATTCCATATCTTTTATCGTTTTCACATTTAAATCCTTTCTGTACATCTGGATCCCTTTTAATTGTTTGAGTAAAATTAGCTGGCCAGAAAGCCAAATAATTGGCTTTTAGAGTCAAACTTTAGGGTACAAAAGAGATCTGTTTGATACTTTTGTGAAGCAAAATCATCCAAAGTAAGAAACAATAGAAATGAACATTTCCTTAATCTCTAGTGGGAAAATAAAGGAAAAGACCTATGTCTCTGTGGTTCATAAACTACAGAAGAGCCTACCAAAATTTACTTTCCTTTCTAGGTTGTAAATGGAGCTTTTTATATTTCACTATTTACCAGTTTTTACAAATGCAAATATAGGTGTAGTCATTTTTTAAAACCTCTTACTGTCTTCCTTGGTTAGAAGAGAGAGATTCTCATAAGAAACATTGTTTCTTGGAAGTAAACAAATATGAAGTCTTTTGAGACTAATAGTGTTCTTTGTTTGCAGAAACCAAGACGACTATCAACTAGTTCGAAAGTTAGGCCGGGGTAAATACAGTGAAGTATTTGAAGCCATCAACATCACAAATAATGAAAAAGTAGTTGTTAAAATTCTCAAGGTAAGTGAAGAGAGAACTTTAACTGTTCAGAGATAATTTGAAATGGAATCTTCTGTTGCTATTTTAATAGTAGGAAAATAATAGACATATAATACCTTGAATTTATATATCACTTGTGACTTTTCAATGATTTTTATACCTGTCATATTTCTAATTGTATGTGAAGTAGGTAAAACAGGTTTTATTATTATGAGGCATAGTGGATGTAAGTGACTTGTCTGAGACATAACTAACTCTAGTTAGTAGCAGAACCAGGACTAGAATCCAGATGTCCAGATATCTGTTGATATATAGGGGACATATTTCTTTTGGGAGGACTTAAATGATAAACTTTAATATGTTCAAGTAAATCCATTAAAATGAGAGAAATAAAAAGTTATTGAAAGTTTAGAGAAGATACATCATTTCTAGCTGCAGCAAGCAAGAAATATTTCACAAGAGGAGGCTATCTTGAACTGGTAAAAAATTGGTAAGACTCAAATAGATGGGGAAAGGTAATATGGAAGAACTAAATTACTTCCAAATTCCCTTTTAGCTTTTAAAATTCAGTATTTTTAAATCATTTTTGGAAACCAAAAATTTCTAGCTGTCAATAAACCAACATTTCTCCTGTAAATAAAAGGAAAATAGTATATTAGCTCCAATCTGTCAGGTGGATTTGAATAGTTAAGATCAGAAACAGAGAGACAGATTAAAGGCTCCTTTAGTAATCCAAGTATGTAAGATGTCAAAATCCTACAAATAGTGGAAGTAGAAAGTTTTTAATCACTTTACAGAATTCTAGGTACTCATTACAATTAGCCAGCATTTCTTCACTTAGAACTCTTAACCCTGAGAAGTGAACGTCTTTTCTGAACAATGTTTTTCAGTGATGAAGAATTTTGGTGTAGCGCTCGCTTTGCTTTTTTTTTTTGAGCACTCTCTCTTTTCCTTCTTTTTCTGGTTTGTGTGTGTGTGTATTTTAATATTGTCATTAGAGCAGCCAGACTAGTTAAAGCAAAAAAAAAAAAAATCATTAAAAATGCTAGTCATATAGTAAAATAAGTTACTTGAAGGCAGAGACTCATTTTGAGAGTGCCTAGCACATAGTAAGTGCATAATAAATGTATTCATTGAAGGCAATATATGATATATGGTACATGGTTACATAGACCAAAGATGTAGAAGTTAAGAAGAAAAAAAAAAGGCCATCAGTTTTGAGTTAGAATAGATGGCTATTGTGGCCCCTTCCAATTAAAAACTTATGTGATTATATGACTTTAACATTATAATCAGGAAAAGATTCATGAAAGAAAGCAGTTGAGTCTAGACCCTATCTTAATGGATAGGGTTCAGGTAAAGGGAAAAGAATTGGGAAGGTGGTTAGGTAGGAATATGGATAGTTTTTTTTTTTACTGTCCCCCAAAATATAGTTATCTGGTAGAAGATTCCGCTGTGGTTAATTAGTAGTTCTTGTTAAGATGGGTAAAGTTGGCTTTGAATTAAGACCATTGAGTTTGAATTGTGAGGAACTTGGAGAATAACTTGAAGAGAAAGGTTGCATTTAATTTCTCAGCTATTAATTTAAAATTTTACTTTTAAAATCTTTAGAAAGAATAGTTACGATTGCATTGGATTTTCATGCGAGTGCTTTACATACCATAGCTGCTTCCAAATGAGCTATGCCAGTGGCATGTGTTCTATGCATGTCTGAATAGAACCATGATAGTTTTATCTGTGCATATTTTTAACATACTGAAATACTCTTGAATAATGTGTTTTACTAACATGACTTTCTTCGTTTTTTAGCCTGTAAAAAAGAAGAAAATCAAGCGTGAAATAAAGATTTTGGAGAATTTGCGAGGTGGTCCCAATATAATCACGCTGGCAGATATAGTAAAAGACCCTGTGGTGAGTATGGTAGAAGTTAGCAAGGCCCACTGAGGTTGGGTTTGACTTAGAATAAAAGTGGCCTCTTTCTGTTTTTCCCTCTGCCCTTAAGTCCTGCTTTTGAAATGCTTAATCAGATCAACCATTTAATCAGATTAGCTTCTTTCTTTCAAAGAGACCTCCACCCACAGACTATTTCTTATTCTTCTAGGATAAGAGACTGATAGCACTGGAAACTGAAATGTGTTAATCCATTTTGCAAACTCAGGTCCGATGCAGATGGGCACGCATTTTGGGCTGCCTAGAGCCTGGTGAGACTTCAGCTCCATGTCTTCTGTCTGAATCCATCCCAGAAATTATCTAAGTGTGGTGATTATCTGAGGGGGGAGGGATGTTAGCACTAGAGGGTTTTCTACTACTGAGGCTGAGGTCGAGACTGCCAAACTCACCACAAAGAGCCTGCAAAACAGTATGCCAGTCAAATATTTCAGTGTTGTTGCTAATTTTTGTTTCTTTTTCTCCCTAGTCACGAACACCTGCCTTGGTTTTTGAACACGTAAACAACACAGACTTCAAGGTATAATATGTGACAGACCTTGTCAGTTGTTGATTTTCAATCTTTTCATGACTTTTCAGTAGAAATGATGCCATCAGAAGGGCCTGCATCTAAGTTGCTGATATGTAGAATATTTTAAGATGTAAAAACTCAACAGTCTTTGCATTTTGCCACTCATTTGATGGTACCTAACAAAAACCTGTTCTGAACTTCTTACCACCCTGACCCACTTGCTGAAAAATTTCCCCTGATGTCTGAACAGAAGAAAGTAATATTACATATTTAAGTTAGAATCTATTCTGAGGTGTGGTTTCTAAGAACATATTATTGTGTCTAAAAGCAATCAAGGACCTTCTTTACCTCAGATAATTATGAAGCTCTCAACTTTTAAAAAGCTCTGAAGCTTTTAAAATAACCTTTAATGCTTGATGTACCAGAGATCAAATCATGTTAGAACACAGTACTTTTACACAAAAGGATTTCCCAGCCTCATTCAGTGACATTTATTTTAAAAGTTTTTAGTTCAACAAAATTCTTTTATGACCAAAGAAATATGACATGCATTTCAAAATTCACATCATTTCTGTAACAGGAATGTTGAATATCAAAAATTTCCTTTGGCATTAAAAAAAGGAAAGAAACATTTAGAATCAAATTAATATTCTTGAAAAGCACATCATCATATATTTATAAACAACCAAAAAATGTCTACCACTCTTTTGAAACTGAAGGAAGAGATTATCAGATTATGCTGTATTTGCTTTTGAATTGGTACTAAAACAAAAGCACTGTTGAATTGGCTCTGCCTGTTTGGCACCATTTTAATCCTACATGTTGGGTGATAATCTGGGTGCATAAGCCCAATCTAAGTGTATATTCCCTATTGAGGTGATTCTGTATGTGCTCAACAGCTTTTTATTAGTATATATATATATCATAGATATAAAAAGGGGATCAGTGTAGCATAGTAGATAGAGCATTGAACTGAGAGTTAGGAATGCTAAATTTATTTAAATCTCAATTTTGATTTTTGGGCAGTTCGTTTCCCATGGCCTAAGTTTCCTTCTTTGTACAATAAAGGGAATAAATTGGGCTATCACTTCCAAAGTTGCATCCAACTTTTAGTAGTTCTTTAGTCTGTATTTTCCCCCACATAATGATCTTAAATAGTTCTTCACTTTACATACTGGGGTAAGAATCTCAAATGTCCTTAATGTGAACTTCAGATGAGGGGAAGCAAGACCAGTAAGTCAGTCAGGCTGGAATAATGTTGCTTTGGAAAGTTCTCAAAAGTAGGACTCAATTTGAATTACTAGAAAGAAGAATGAGGAAATTACCTTCCTATTGGCATTACTTCATCCTGAGTTATTGTATTTGTCTTCAACAGCAATTGTACCAGACGTTAACAGACTATGATATTCGATTTTATATGTATGAGATTTTGAAGGTAAGACTTTTGATGGTGATTTGGGGGATCAGCTTTATTATTCTCAGATGATTTCTATTGTTGAAAGCAGGGTCATTTTGAAAATGGTCCTAAAATTCTTAATTGCCCAACTATTGTACACAAAGCAAGAAGCTACAAGAAAAAACATAAGTTGTTAAAAAGCCAATTCTTCCAAATTTGTATTGTCTCTCTTCTTTCAGTGCTCATGGAAGTTGCTAAGAGGCAGAGTTTAGCTTATTATAAGAAAAAACTTTATAACAATTAGAGCTGCTTCTAGAATTATCAGCTCACTGGAGGTCTTCAAGAAAAGACTTGGTGACTTTGTTTTGGGATTGTTATAGGAATTGAGTTAAAAGGCCTCTGAAGTCCCTTCTGAGATTCCATGTAATGGGTTACTCCTGTTGAGACTAATGAATTTACTATAAAATATAAAGTCATCACGAAATTTGGCCTAGGAATCTCCTCTGTGGTACCAAATGTACTGTGTGAACTTTATAAAATAGTGCATTATGTAATTGATTTCATTGGGTGGGTAAGGCATAGTTTCAGTCTTCTCTTGGCCTTTGGTAGACTTAGTATTTAATGAGTTGCTCTGGCCAAAATTGGTGGCCAGTTTTCTAATGATAAACTTGTCCTTAACCTAGATTGGTCTTTGGATGATAGATGCACAGTTTATTATTGCTTAGCCCATTCTTCAAGCGGTCCCATTTTAGTGTAGGACCCTAACAAAGCTTGTGCTTAACTGGCATAGCTTTTCAGGCCTCAGGATCATTTTTAAGCCATAACATGGCACCTTAAATAAGCCTTTGTTAGAGGGTTGTTTTTTTTAAATCAGGCTACAGAAATTGTAACTAGTTTTTGTAACTGCCTAAAAAGAATTTGATTACAAATTGAAGCAAACATTCCTATGCTATATGTAAAACACTGTGCTAAGTGTCATTGGAAGCAGATGGATAAGATACAGTCCTTATTACCTTATTTTTGTCTTTTTAAAAATATATACATATAAATTTTATTTTCCTTAGTAGGTTTTTTAGTGGAATATCATTAAAATGATCATATCATTAACAATATAGGTTGCGTGGTAGGCTTAGGAGGTTTAATTCAATGAACAGTATGGTTTGGGGTAAAACATGGCAGTTAGGAGGGATCTGGGTGATGTGATAAGTATTGATCATTTCCATTACATTTTATTCATCCTTTGAAAAGCTTATTTTCAAGATTTATTTAAATCTGTTCTTGGAGAGTGCTGATTAAGTGCTAGACTATGGTTCTTAAAATTGTTACCAAAGTACTTTGTCCCAAGTTAGGCCCACTAGATATTAAAACTCTTTAATAGTTCAGAAGAGGTGACCTCTTTTTATATCCAATGAAGACTGATCTGCCAACTATAATAAACAGAACATGACAAGTGTGATATTAAAGGAGAGCATTATAATAGACAGAATACTGATTTTAGAATCAGTAGACCAGCCAGCATCCAGATGGAGACTTGTTGCTGCTTGTGTAGCCATGGACAAGGACTTTGAAAGTCTCTTCCCCCAAGTCAGCTTTAGTTTATCTATAAAAAGAAAGGGGGAAAACTAAGTAATTTCTAATGGCCCTTCCAGCTCAACCAGTGATTCTGCACACTATTTTTCACCAGCTTAAAAAAATTAATTTAAAAAAGGTTATTGACATTTTTTGTTATTTTGTTCCACATTTTTTCCAAATATATTCATCTCTTCTCCCCTTAATTATCACGGTATCTCTTTTTTTGTTTTTTTTTTTTCTTTTAACAAATATTTTCAAAAGGAAAAAATGTATACTATTCCACATCCATAGTCCCTTAACTTTTAAAAGGGGAAAGGGATATTACCATATCTTTTCTAAGACAAGAGTGCTCTCATTCTAATGTCAGATCATGTCAAGAAACAAGCATTCATTAAGCATCTTTGTGTCAGGCACTGTTATAATAAGCTTTTTGGATACAAAGAAAGGCAAAAATTCTAAGCCTGAATATGCTATACTGGGCTCATCCCTGGGAGAGGAGTATAAGCCCAATTTGCCCTTCAGAAAGGGCGATAATTTAAGCAACCTCTGTCAGCTGACTTAGTTGTGTTGACAAGTTCCAAAGGTTATACCACCCTCTGCACCATAGAAATTGGACCCTGCTACATTATGATATGGCAAATCCCAGAATATTTTTTTTATTTAATAAGAAGATAGTGTGAAGTCTCTGGTCTTGGGATTAAAAGGCCTGCATTCTCATCATGGCTGTGTCAATAATTCACTTTGTGACATTTGTAAAAGTATTGTAAAAGTCCCTTTACCTCTCAACTACAATTTCTTTATCTTTAAAAATGTAGGTTATATGTACACTATTTACCTCACTAAACTAGAAAAGAGGAAAAGTCCATTATAAACCTTGAAATACTATGAAAATATGAATCATTTCATTAAATAGAAACTTTTTTTTGGTAGCATGGATATCTGTCAGTCACAGTGATATCAAATGAACAATACTGAAGACTTAGTTTTCTTCTCTTGTACCATTAGGGGAAATTGGACTACATATTCTCTAAGGTCTCCTCTGGCCCTTTGTTCTAGAGCTACTTCCAGCTTTAATGTTTTCAGTATTCTAAGGTCCCATCCAATTCTTAGATTCTGTGTTCCCTTTCATTTTTAACATTCTATGATTTTGATGACTCCCACAAAGATAAACCATTCAAGCAGTCTGAGTCAAAACTATTGAAGAGTTAGCACTTACAAAGGAGTAGTTATTTGCATTTGACTAAAATTTTTACTTAATGTGATTGTTCTTTGATACGAAAATTGATAGGAATCCCATAGTGGATTTAGATTTTTCGAACTGAAATGAGACACAAGTTAGTAATGTACTTTCCTAGATTGATGCTTTTTTTTCTTCTTTTACACATTCTTTCTGCAGGCCCTGGATTATTGTCATAGCATGGGGATTATGCATAGAGATGTTAAACCTCATAATGTCATGATCGATCACGAACACAGAAAGGTATAAAGCAGCAAACTAAAGTTTCACTTGTCTTCATGATCAGCTCCAACATCCACTATCTTCTGCAACATGTTGAAGCCATCATTGCTGGAAATAAAACCTAAGAAGACAGTCAGTGAGATGAACAGGAAAGAATTTTGAGCTAGAAATCAGAAGACCTGGGTTCTTATCCCCAATCTTATCAGTAACAATCTATGAGATCAAGTCAATCCAGTTTATTTTTTGGTGCCTCAATTTCCTCATATGTATAGTACATTTAATAATACCTAATCTGCCTAATTTACACAATTCGCAAGAGTATATGAAAGTGTTTTGCAAATTATTAAATCTCATATTATTCTTAGACCTTTATTTTAGAAAGAATTCTCATTGACTATGTCATTTGATCCTCACAGTATCTTACAAAGCAGACAGGGTAGATAGTATTGCCATTCTTTTAAGGATGAGGCAATTGAGGCATAGAGAAGGTGTAGCTTTTCCAGAGCCTAATATAGAGGTAGATCTAAATCCTAAAACTTTTGATTCTTTGTTTTATTATTGTTAGAATCATATTCTGTTTTTTAAGAGAGAAAAAAAATAAAGATCTTTGGAATTTTTGCATAAGACTTTTTACTAAAGAAATATAAATAAGTAAACTAGTAACTACTAAAACATGTCTCTGGGAAATATTTGAGTCATCTTTTGGCCAAAAGTTGTATAATATTAAGTTTCTTGTGATGAGCAAGTCAGTTATTTTTGGAGACAAGTGATAATTCCTATCTGTTGGGTGCTTTATGAATGATAGATTGCTAGTATAATGAATTAAAATCTAGTGCTATTGAACAGAAAGAGCCTTAAAAATGCTTACAGTGTCCAGAACACTGTGCTGGGCACTTAAAAGTGACAAGTACAAATGGAAGATTCACATAAAGTACTTTGGGACTCACATTTGAGAAGGAAGAGGTTACTATCCAAATGAAAGAACAAGACTGCCTGTGGAAAAAGTGGCAACTGATTTGGGCCTTGAAGCTAGTGAAGTGTTTCAACAAATGGTGCTATAAGACTGTTCCTGATTTGGAGTACAGTAAAGGCAAAGGGTTACAAGAAAGGCATCAGAAACATATTCAGTATGGCTAGAATGTAATTCTGAAGGGAAAGAGTCATACAGAGGTGAAAAGGAACAATCCAACTTCCTGTCATTCAGGCACTGATTCTATACAAGCACAGTTCTTATATGTGCTTTGCGACTGTAATGGTAGTTGAAGTTTTCTCAGTTGGTTATATTACCTCCACTGATTATTTTGTCTTGGAGGGGGCACATTTTGTTGAGGGCTATACTTTTTTCAAAGATCCAAATTTAAAAGGTATTTCTCCCTTCATTTTTTTCTAGCTGCGACTAATAGACTGGGGCTTAGCTGAGTTCTATCATCCTGGCCAAGAATATAATGTACGAGTGGCTTCACGATATTTTAAAGGTCCTGAGCTTCTTGTAGACTATCAGGTGAGAAATAATAAATGAAACTCAGGTTAGTATGCCAACATACATGGCTCTTAATTTGTTCTTCATAATCATGCCTTGCTGCTTCTACCTGCTTCAAAACTAAATCTGATTATCAACAAATTTGGCACCATTATTTGACCTTGTGATCGTAGATGCATAGAATGTTAAGAGTTGTATACTCATTTTGTTCAAACTGCTAAACTCATAAATTCCCCCAAGTAAATTACCTTTAAACAAATGGATTGTTTTCTCAACCTAAAGTCTTTGTAGTGTTCACTTATATCAAGAACTCCAATCCTTCAGCTTTTCAATTCTTTTTAACATAATCCTGCACTAACTATAATCTCTTCCTTTTCCCCTCTGAATCCCTTGGAGAACTAGTTCAACTCTACACTATAGTGTAGACTTTTCTTGAGTCTTTATGTCTTGCCATGCCAAACCTCTGAATTGTTCTTCATTCTTTCATTTGTGCTGCTGAATGAAACAAGAAAATCACAATATCATACTGACTAGTTCCACTGCAATTTTATGTCATACAACTTACTATGTCTTTAGGCTATAAGACAAATCTTTTATTTTACTTTATTTTACTTAGCCCTTCAGCTCTTCTAAACCTTTATAATTCTCCCGTGGCTCCCCATCCTCCCATTCTCTCAACCAAGAACCTTCTCTTGTATTTTACTGAAAAAATTGAAAATATTCATTAAGAGTTCCTTCCTTTTTTCAACTCACATCATCTAGATGGCTTCACCCACTGTCTGCTCCAACCCATATTCTTCATGTGAATATTCATGAAGAATAACCCTTCTTGCTAAGACTAATGTCTCTTCCTGCTGATTCCCTCTCATCTCCACTCTCTCTTATCCTCATTCTGTACCTATTAGTTGCTTCCATAATTCCTACAAACTTGTCCACTCACTTCAGACCTTGATTCCATCTGTCCCTCCTAATTATCATCCCATATCCTTCCTGTGGCTAATCCTCTACTGTTTTTTCTCTATTCAGCTCTTTACATCTAGTTTTCAATCTCATAATTTTACTGAAACTGCTCTCTTCCAAAGGTAATAATAATATTTTAATTGCCAAAGATGGCAATTTTTTCTCAATCCTCTTTTCCTCTGTATAACCTTTGACATATTCATCACTATCTTTATCTTGATACTTCTCTCTAGGTTTTTTTGACACTACTCTCTTAGTTCTCAAATACCTGTCTGACTGTTCCTCTTCAGGATATCTTTGTTCAGGTCATATCTGTGAACTTGAGTGGTCCTCCAGGGTTCTGTTCTGGGCCTTCTACTTTTCTTCATCTCATTAGTTCCCAGGGCTTTAGTTATCAGATTTGCTCATCTAGCCCTACCTAATACTACTGTTGACCTTTAGTCTCACATCTCCCCTCTCCAAATACCTTTGGGCTATCTAGAACTGGATGTTCAGTAGATACCTTATACTCTAGATATCTAAGTCAACTAATTTTTCTACCTAAATCCTCCCTTCCTTCTTTAATAATTTTAAAGACATCAGCATTCTCATCCAGGCTTGCAGCCTACCTATTATTATTACCTCATTCTCTCCATATCCAAGCTGTTGCTAACACTAGTTTAACATTTTTTATACTCTTTTTCTTCTCTGACATTATTACTACCTTGATGAAGACACATTACATTTCATGCCTAGACTGTTGTGGTAGTCTGATGGCTGGTCTCCTTGTAGTTAGTCTCCCCCCATTCCAGTCCATCCTTCACTTAGCTGTCACAGCAATTTTCCTTACCAAGAGATCTGATCATTTCACATATAAAACATATCCTCAACCCCAACAAGTAAACTTTAATGACTCCTTATCATTTTTAGCATCAAATATAAAATTCCATATTTGATGTGCATAACCCTTTATAACCTAATCTCCTTTCTTTCACCTCATCTTTTTGATTTTCTTTCCATCTTTCATATCTTCTTTGATCCATTTCACATATGAAATTCCACTAACTTCATTGGACAGAATACCACATGAAGAACCTGATGGAAAGGATGAGTTTGTATTTGATCTTAAATTTATGGAGGTAAATAAGATATTGTAGTTAAATCAATATAGTAACTACCAAATTTAAGTTAGAAATGTGAATCTTTAGTTAGGCTATATATACAACACTCTGTTGTTTTCTTAATTCTATTCTATTTAGCTCAGTACCCCTCCTCCATAATAAATTATGGTCAACTAACATTTTAAATTTACCAAATGCTTTTTAAATTGTAAATGAAATTTAATGCACAAATCTAGGAGCCTTGTTGAAGATTGGACTAGCTTAGTCATGATCAATGCCAAAGAATTTCTGTATTCTCTGCTCTTTTGTGCAGATGTACGATTACAGTTTGGATATGTGGAGCTTGGGTTGTATGTTGGCAAGCATGATCTTTCGGAAGGAGCCGTTTTTCCATGGACACGACAATTATGATCAGGTGATATGCTATATAATATGTTTTCCATCAGGAAAACAACATTTCCTGGTCTGAAATTTGTACGTATCACAATTAATGTCTCCCTAAATATTTTAACAAATTTTATGTGGAGTATTTAAAGGGCTAATTACTATGAGAAATTTTTTGTGAGCCTTGTCCTGTCTCTTCATATAGAAGAGTGAGGTGGCTGCTTTGATAGAACTAGGAAAGGAAACTTCTGTTGTTCTACCTCCACTAATGTATCTCACCTAATGTAATAATTGTTCCTGTAAAAATACAGTTGGACAAGAAGCATGTCTAAGCGCATGAAGTAAGCAGTGAGACAATAGACTTGCCTTCTTGGGGGAAATGGGAAAGTTAATACCACTGAACTCTTGTTCAGCACTAACTCTTATTGACCAGTTAATTGCTCTTATGACAGAGATATGCCCGTCTTCATTTATAGTATCATTTAATATAATTCACCTCATTTGATCATCATGCTAGTCTAGTGATATATAGGTCAAAGTCCAGAGATCATAGAAATTTAGGTTGTAAGTAGACACCTTAGAGATCATCTACTCCAGTCTTTTCATTTTATAGCCAAGATAGAAACATAAGAAGTGAATAGTAGAACCAGGATTTGAATGTAACTTCTCACTTCAAAATTAGTACTCTTACAATCCCCATTTTACAGATAGATTTGCTCAGTCTCACAGCTAATACAAGGGATATGTGTAGGGAAAAATTAGTACTGGATTAAAAATTAGGAAACTTGGGTTTTAATTCTGGTTTTGTCATTAACTGGCTGTGTGATCTTGAATAACTTATCACTTGGTCACTTTCTTACCTATGAAATAAATGTATGCAGCTTACATCTTAAGCATCATAAATATAGCTTATCTGAGTCTAGGGTATGATTCACTTTAAAATAACTTTTAAACAAATAGCTAGCAGATATGATGAAATATGTCTGTAGAGCCTAACCACCTTGTGAGAATGTTTGGGACCTCCTGAATCTATAAATAAAGTACATTCTTATTCATGAGTCCATTGGAATAAAAACTGAGAGCCACCATCAGTGATTAAAATCTGGAACCATAAAAATATTTGTACTGATAGAATACATCCACAGAATAGTTCAGTCTTTTGAATGCTGATATTCTTACTTGATCAAAATTGTTTTATGAAAAAAATCATGAAAGGATCAGTTACTGATCCTAGGATTTTTCCTTTCTCTTTTGACCATAACAGCTATTTTTCAAGTATTCCTAAAAGCATATATTTAAAAAAGGGGGGGGGGGAATTGGTCCCATGTTTAATTTGCCTAGCAAAATATCATGGCTAATTATTTTCCAGGACATGAAAATCTTCCTTTTCCTACCACCTCCCTTAGAAATGTGGGTAGTTCCAGTAGGTTTTAGAAAACATTTGATTTTTTTGGTTGATGAGTCTTTCTGTACATGCTTATATTGTGTTTTGTTTTGTTTTTGATATTTAACTTAGTTGGTAAGGATAGCAAAGGTGCTGGGGACGGAAGACTTATATGACTATATCGACAAGTACAACATTGAACTAGATCCACGTTTCAATGATATCCTGGGCAGGTAAGTCAGCAAAGGAAAGATAAGTGTGCTTTGGGTTGAATAGCATTGTCCAGCCTTCAAGTAACAAGTATTATGTTTGGAAAGGGAACAGCATGGAGTGGCAAGAGCACTAGACTTGGGAAAAGGCATGTAGGCATGGCACAACCACTTCTTCTCTTTTTGACCTTGAGCAAATCACTTCTATTAAGTTCTAGGTTCTTCTCTAAAATAAATGGATTAGAGTAGATGATCTTTAAAGCCCATTCTAGCTCTGATGTCCCCTGTTAGGCTTCATATTCAGTGAATGAAATAAGGGGCAACTACATGGGGGAGTGGATAGAGCACCAGCCCTAAAGTCAGGAGGACTCCAGTTCAAATCTGATCTTATCCTCCTAACACCTCTCAGTTATGTGACCCTGGGCAAATCACTTAACCCCAATTGCCCCAGCAAAAAAATAAAACCAAAAAAAGCTCAATAAATTGTCACATTGTCATCTTCACATAATCTGCTTCTTCAAAATAAACAACTGTCCAAGAAGAAGGAAAAAAAATTAAATCTGCTTTGAATTACAACAGAGTACCTTATAATCTTACTAAAATGAAAGGTAGATTTCTTTTTTTTTTTTTTTTTTTTTTTTTAATTTTTTTTTTTTATTTTATATATATATATATATTTTATAATATTATCCCTTGTATTCATTTTTCCAATTTACCCCCCCTCCCTCTATTCCCTCCCCCCGACGACAGGCAATACCATACATTTTACATGTGTTACAATATAGTCTAGGTACAATACATGTGTGCGAATATCATTTTCTTGTTGCACAATAAACATTAGAATCCGAAGGTACATGCAACCTGGGCAGACAGATATTAGTGCTAACAATTTTCATTCCCCTCCCAGTGTTTCTTCTCTGGGTGCAGCTACCTCTGTCCATCATTGATCAACTGGAAGTGAGTTGGATCTTCTTTATGTTGAAGATTTCCACTTCCATCAGAATACATCCTCATACAGTATTGTTGTTGAAGTGTACAGTGATCTTCTGGTTCTGCTCATTTCACTCAGCATCAGTTGATTTAAGTCTCTCCAGGCCTCTCTATATTCCTCCTGCTGGTCATTTCTTACCGAGCAATAATATTCCATAACCTGAAAGGTAGATTTCACAAGAAATAAGGCCATTGCAGAAATTTAATATATTGACACCCTAAAGTAACTTTATTATTGATTCCAGCCATGTATACATGAGAGTTTTTCCTCCTCTCTCCCCTCCATCCCCATCAAAAGCATGTATTTCATATGTTCAATTTATTTTGATGCACCAAGTAGAGTGAATGGAGTAAAACTATCCTTGGAGTCTAATAGCAGCTGTTGCTGATTTTGATTGCTTTGTTTGCCACAGGGTTAGTTGAGAAATGCAACCTCTCACCAACAGTTGTACTTATCTAATTGTTGTCTTCCTTTGTTGCTTTGTAGACACTCCCGCAAGCGATGGGAACGTTTTGTTCACAGTGAAAACCAGCACCTGGTCAGTCCAGAAGCCCTTGATTTCTTGGACAAACTGCTTCGATATGATCATCAATCAAGACTCACTGCAAGAGAGGCCATGGAACACCCTTATTTCTGTGAGTAAATCCTGTGATTCCTGTCACCCTAACAAAATCCTTATGAGTAATAACTTTGATTTGACAGATTGAGCACTGATTAAAAGAGTTCAGAACAAGCCAGTAACATTACATTTATTGTTCCTTTCATGAAAACAATAATGATAAAGCTGGCTTGGTACAATGTAAATAAATATCACTGAACCAGGAATGAGGTTCACTAAGCTTTCTTTTGTACAGGCTCTTCCACTCTTGAGCTTTGTGGCCTTTTGGAAGTCACTTATGTTCTCGAACTCCATTTTCCTCTCTAGGATCATTGTTAAATGAGAAGAAGTAGATGATAAATAAGAATCCGATTTCTAACTTTAAATTGCTATGCATCTATGAGAAATAAGATGTATCAAAAATGTAAAATTATGATTGTGTTTTTTAAAATGTATTATAATTTGAATTTGAAGAGGATGATAACCTACAATGTTTGAGTGAAACAAACTATGAAGTGGAAATTAAAAGACTTGGTTCTGCCATTACCTTATCTTCTGGTCTTGGCAATATTAATACTAGTAGCTGATAAGTCTTACCTTTTTAAAATAAATAATTGTTTTTTATTTTCAAAATAAATGCAAAGATAGTTTTCAGCAATCCCCCTTGCAAAACCTTGTGTTCCAAATTTTTTTCCCTTCTTCCCCTACCTCCTCCTCCCCTAGAAAGCAGGTACTCTCCAATGTAAATTAAAGATGTGAAATTCTTCTATACATATTTCCATAATTATGCTGCACAAGAAAAATATGATTAAATGGGGGGAAGGGAATGAGAAAGAAAACCCAAAAAAAAAAAGCAATCACATAACAAAAAAGGTGAAAATAGGGGCAGTTAGGTGGTGCAGTAGATAGAGCATCAGCCCTGAAGTCAGGACCTGAGTTCAAATCTGGTCTCAGACACTTAACATTTCCTAGCTGTATGACCCTGGACAAGTCACTTAACCCCAAGTGCCTCAGCAAAAAAAAAAAAAAAAAGGTGAAAATATTGTATTGTGATCCACATTCAGTCCTCATAGCCCTTTTTCTGGATGCACATGTTTTTTCTTTATCACAAGATCATTGGAACTGGCCTAAATCATCTCACAGTTGAAAAGAGCCATGTCCATCAGAATTGAATGTAATATAATTTTGTTATTGCTATGTTATGTATCAATTTTAAGGTTTCCAAATGTGCTTTTCTCTGAATCTCCGTTTTTCCCTCTAAAATAAAGGGGTTATATTGGAAGATTTGTAAGGTGTCTTCTAGTTGTGACATTGTGTTCCCAAGAGTTAATTTTAGCAGCTCTTCATATTCTATAACCTCCAATTAACTTCTTAGGTTCTACAAGTTACAGCTTCTATGAAAATATTGTTCAAGGGAACATTGTATATGGTAACAGCAACATTGTGCAATTATAAACTTTGATAGATTTTGCTCTTCTCGGTAATAACAATAATCTATAATAATTCCAAAAAGCTCATGACAGAAAATGCTATCCACATCAAGAGAAAGAATTATAAAGTCTAAATGCAAATCAAAGCATATTATTTTCACTTTTTTTTCTTTTTCATAGCTTTTCCTATTTTGTTCTGATTATTCTTTCACAGTATGGTTAATGTGGAAATATGTTTAATGTGAATGTACATATATAGCCTTTAAAAAAGGCAGGGGAAGGAGGAAGTATAGTAACGTCCCAGCCGGACTATATACACACCTCCAATTTCAAATTCTTTTTTAAAGTTATCTCATCTTGCAAAGATAACTGGTCTTAAAACAGGCATCAGATTTATAATTACATCATGTTCTAGACATTTGAATCCTTAAGTTATTGTAAAACTAACCTTACCTCTCTATTAAGTAAGACTTTCCTTTTACTTGTATCTGATTCAGGGGGCGTCTCCGAATTTTATCATTCAAGTAAATGACTTGAAAAACAATAAATAACTATATATATATATATATATATATATAAAGTCTTGAGGTTTATATGTTATCTCATTCTGTCCTCACAATAACCCTATGAGTCTGCTACTATTATTATCCCCATTTTTTCATATAAAGAAACTGAGATATAGAGAATTTAAATGATTTGTCCAGGGTCACAAAGCTATTAAGTTCCTAAAGCAGAATTCAAATTTGGTCCTTAACTTCAAGTCTTTAAGTTCTATGCACTGTGCCACACAAACTGCCATATATAAATATTCATATATGTAAAATGATCACAAGAATGTAATAATAGTTAAAGGAATAGTCGAAATCTACATAGCTCTTTAAGGTTTGCATTGTGTTTTACACACATCAGAATTTTATTTTCTCAGTTGAACTTGTAAAACAGGTACTATTATCGCTATTGAGTCAGATAACAGTTAAATGGCTTGCCCAAGTGTCTGAGGTAGGATTCTCTAATGAATGCCATGCCCTGTGTAAACAGAATAATACCATCAATGCAATGAATATAAATACTATGCCTTGATTAAACTTGGCTCCTGAGAAGAATTTGGAAAATGTATTTCTTTCTTTCTTTTTTTTTTTTTTTTTTTTTTTTTTTTTACAAAACTCAGGATGTGAGTGGAATGTTGTATAAACTCTTAGTCGCAATTGGTTTGTTTGGTTGCCTGAACTACTTTTTTCTTTTTAAAATCTTTGTTAGAAAGAGAGACAGACAGACAGACATGCTAAATAGGAAAGATAAAAGGAAAAATATATTTAGAAATGATGATTTTATTTTAAAAAAATCAAGAATTTTTGAAGAATTACTTAAAAGTCATAAAACCTCAAGAATGAAGACCTCAGATGGCATAGTACAAATTAGAACATACCTGTTAAGTGATCAATCTGTATTTGAAAACCTCTTAACAGTGGGGAATGTGTATCTATTTTGAGATAGCTTTGAGTATTAAACTTTTATCAAGCCAGAATTTATCTTCAGTTTTCAGCAGCAAGAGATAGTTCTTTCATTTCAGGAAGAAATGGAAGAACAAATTTGCTACTTCATACATAAAATCCCTGGACTGTATTCACACAAAATAGAACTCAAACACATTATCTTCTTCACAGATCCAATTGTGAAGGACCAGGCTCGGATGGGCACATCCAACATGCCAAGTGGCAGCACTCCTGTCAGCACCGCCAACATGATGTCAGGTCAGTTCTTCTGGTATTTTATCTTAGGGAAGAGAATTGTGAATTTTTCTTACCCATCCCTTCTGGATATTGTCATTAGTAGCATCAACAAATGATTCCTGAAAATCATCTTTAGAAAGGAGTAATTAATTATCAAAGGCTTCGGTTCACTAATAAAAGGTAGAGAAAATTATATGACTTTAAAGGAACAGATAATAAATTTAATTAATAAATAAAATTTTTAATAAATAAATAATTTATCAAGGAAAGGGGAAGAGACATGATGGTGTTTCCTCTTTAAGCTTCCTCATTCCTAGAAGGGAGCAGAGAATGAGCCAGGCTATTTATTAAACAGGAACTTCATTGCTTGATATTGTTGGTTTTCTTAGCTAAGTGAGTGGAAAGAACCTTTATAAAAAGCAGGACAAGATTATTTAAAAGAAGCCATAGCTTAAGAGTGTTACTGTTTATTATACATATGTTTGGGGTTGGGGATGGATGGCCACCCAGTCTTATTTCACCTAGAATATATCATCCATCTTATTTACTCTGATGGATGGTCTTTCTTCTCTTTCTATTGCAGGGGCAAAGTAGCAAGACTTGCTTCGAGCCAAGGCCAAGTACTAGTAAATTAGGAATAGAAATTATCTTAGTTTGTCTTGTTCATACAGGTCATTAGGATGAGAGATGTATACTATCTATCTTGACTCTTCATAAGGTTTTATTAATTGTATTCACTTTCTCTTAAGTACTTGTAAAAAAAAAGCCTTTGAGAACACATTTATTGTTTTGTGTCATATTAAGAGAAATTAGAGGGATGGTTCCAAGCAATGCATGGTGTAGTTTCATGACCCCCCCCCCCAAAAAAAAAAAAAAAAAAAGCAAACAAACAAAAAAATAGAGGTTGTGTTCTAGTGGGATTTGGGGGAATAATAGAAGTAAAAATAATGTTTAGACTAGGTTAGATAGAATAGAGGAAATACACACATCCTTAGCAGAACTAAAGCCATAATCCAAATTGTATTTGAACCTGGTATCTTGTAATAACCTTGTTTATTCAGAGAGACTCTATGGTTAAACACCAAAAAGAAAGAGAAACCTATAAAGCCCAAATTTAGAGATTATTGATTGAGAGAGCTTGATAATTTCAAATATACTGATTAGAGGTAAGGGGACATCAGACAGAGTTCAGACTACCAAATTCCACTGATTTAGAGGTTCCAAAATATAGTTATTTGAAACATTCATTGATTCATTCATTGATATTTAGTAGTATGAGCCCAATCTTAATGAAAATCTCAAGCTTTGAAAGAAAGATTCCATGAACACTTATTGACAGAAGCTTCTACCTAGTCAGAATCCTAACTTATTTTCTGTTATTTGATTTCAGGGATTACTTCAGTGCCAACCCCTTCACCACTTGGACCTCTAGCAGGCTCACCAGTGATTGCTGCCGCCAACCCTTTGGGGATGCCAGTTCCAGCTACCGCAGGCGCTCAGCAGTAATGACAGCCTCTGTCTCCTGATGCCTGAGCAGAGCCGGGCGGGGGAGGGGGTTCCACTCTTCATCTCTCCCCTTGATGCAGTTGTGCCTGGCAGGGGAGGGTATGGAACACTTCGGAGGCGCCGTGTCTGAACAGTTGCTTGTGGATTTATAGTAGTTCAGTCATTATAAAAAAATTATTATAGGCTGATTTTTTTTCTTTTTTTCTTTTTTTTTTTTTTTTTACTCGAACTTTTCGTAACTCAGGGGATTCCCTGACAAATTACCTGCAGATGGAATATTTCACGGACGATTCCCCCTTTCCCCCCCAACCCAATCCTGATCCCAATTCTTCATCTCAAGAACAATGATGAACCTACCCTTTTCCTGGCTGTTGCATTTAGCTGGAAATCTCTTCCAGTTCCCACCATTACTCTTCCACCAGCCCACACCTTGGGAGGTCTGTTGTCTTTGTGCTCTTCTCCAGAGATTACCAAAATACAGCTTTTCCAGGGAAGCAGGAAGGGGAAGGAGGAAGAGGGCCCAATTCTTCACAGTAATGTACTGTTCACTTTTAACACTCAACTCCAGAGGAGCTGGAATCCAGTAGGGTACACTGGCCCAACCAGTAGAATATAGTCACGTAGATGTTGAAAGTTTACCCAAAGTGCACACAGGTACTAAAAACCTCCATTCAATATGAATCATGTCTTATTGACCTAACCCTCAATCCAGCTCACTTGCATGTAATTTTAGTTTGAAAGTTTAGTTTGAAAATTAAACACTTTCTCTCCCTTCTTCCTAACTCTCCAGTCTTCTTCCTTTATTCCCCTTCCAGTCAAGGTTCCCTAGTAGAGTTGACTGTACTATAGGTAAGATCTTTTTTCACCTAGCAGATGAGGGTGGGGGAGACAAGGAGAAACTTTCCCAGATTTTTTTACTTGCAATTTTGCATTAAATTTGTTACTGGGTATATAACCTCTTGCCTTTTTAAAAAAAATAAAATAAAATAAAAAGACAAACCCAAAACGTTATTTATACCAATTTCATGCTAGTGGCTATTAAAAAGCTAGAGCTGATAGGACATCAGACCACACCAAGTAACATTTTGAGGCTTCTTTTCCCCCCATTTGCCTCTTTCCCTCACGTGCCATCCAGTGAGAACACCTGTGACCTCAGTCTCATAAATGTACACTGAGGGGCAGGAACAAAGCAAAGTTTCTCTAAATGAAAGTGAAGCAGTAGATCTGTAGTTGTGGAACAATATTAACCATTGACAACAACAAAGCACCCTTGTTTCAGCCCTGCTCCACATTCCTTGCTGTGTGTATATATATATACTACTTTGTCCTTCCTATGTGAAAGATCCAGTGTTGGAATTCTTTGGTGTAAATAAACGTTTGGTTTTATTTATCAAGGTTAGATTTAAGTCCCTGTGTAAAGGTCTTGCTGGATGGGTGTGTCACTTTACACTGAAAGGGCCTGCAGCCAGCCCTGTATGGATTGGAGGAAACAACCTCTTCCATTTTCTCACCCACTTTGAATGATTTATCATACTGGGCAGTGCAGAGAAGCCTTCTAGAAACATCAAGCCAAAATGTTGGGGAATAAGGACCTTTGCCATAAAACTCCTTTTGTGTCTCAGCCATGCCAGGATTTAGGATGGGAAAAGGGTGTGTGTGTGTGTGTGTGTGTGTGTGTGTGTGTGTACGCGTGCGTGTGTGTACGTTTTGTGTATGTGTGTGTATATGCGTATACATGTGTACTCTCCACTGTAACTTAGCCACTGAGCTTTATTGGGTGCACCATTGGAGAAGCCTAGTTTTTTAAGCACAATGACAAAGCATCAGCTCTGGATTTTCTCCCCTTATCCCATTGCAATAGCTGCTTTTTTTTTCAGGGTCAGGAATTCTTTGCCAATCCTCCTGAAGTCCTAAAGTCTATTTACCCTGACCTTCACTGGTTCCACAAGCCTCTCACTGAATGTTGTGTGTGAGCAGTTGCTTAGGTTGTTCTATTTAATAAACTTATCTAACTTTATAACCCATTTTTGCCTCAGTGAATGTACTGAGGTGTAGTAGTGGTAGTAAGTAGTGAGTACTGGTGTGGAGGAGCAATAGGGTTTAAAGGAGAAAATCGTGGCCTCCTTTTTATCTCACTATATGAAGCCAAGGGAGAGCTGAAGGGGAGAAATTTCTTAGTGCACATTAGTGTACTTTTATTCCCCATGACCACTTGGAGCAAATATTTATTATACTTTTACTTATTTAGGCCCTAAAATGATGTGAAAACTACCATGTTGACTTTGTGCAGGAATAGATGGCACCAACTATTGTGCCAGGGATGCAACTTGTTGATTAGGTTTTGCACTGAATTGTGATTTTAAACAGGACTCTTTCTAAGGAATCCTCCTCTTTTTCAAAAGAGGAGGAAGAGTTGTCAATATTCATTTCCTCCTAGTTCAGAATATGTAGTTGTAGCTGAGGTTGATGAGGGCAGCTACAAACAGCTGGAGGTTTTAACACCCATCAGCCTTACAAGGAATTGAAATAAGCCTGGAAAGAATGCCACCCATGGGCTTTTATTTAATTTTTTTTTTTTTTTAAAACAAAAAATAATTAAGCAAAAAAAAAAAAATGCTACTTTAGAGCCACTGCACATGCATGAATCTGGAAAGAGGAAAGAGAGTTTAACACAAGAGGCTGGGTGGGTGGGTGGGCAGGTGGGCAAGGGTTTGCAGAGTAACAACTTCTGTGTTGTAAATTACCTCATCTGTACACCTTGTATTGGAGCACATTTCTCAGCACTCCCTGCGTCTCTGCATTGCATTCAATAGCAGGAAATTGATGCCAATATGTGGAAGTTCTGTTGGCAATTACTTAAAGGGTTTTTTAAAAGCATATTTTTTTAACCTTGTTTGAAGTGCGCCCCCTCACCCCCTTTTTTAGTTAAGTCAGAAAAAAAATTTCTTGGTTGTAATTGTATTGTAATTGATCTAACTAAAAACCTAACTGTGCTGGGAAGTTGTGCCATGGAGGTCTTTAATTTTTTTTTTTTTTTTTTTTTTTTTTTTTTTTTAATAAAAACATTTAAACAAATGAAATGTCCCCAGAGCCTGAGTAAATACACTTTTCTCTATCCGACTTCGCATGCAGAGAAAGTGCACTGGATTGGAAAGGTAGCGTTTTGAATAACCATATTAGATAGAGAATGCAGAGAACTTGAGTTCTAGGCCCAATTCTGCTACTGAAACCTTGGGCTAACATCACTTTTCTCTTCCAGGCCTCATGTACAACCATGGAACAAGAGATTCTTTAAAGCTTCTTTTCAACTGACATTTTATGGCTCAGATTTTAAATAAGTTTTGTCTGGTTTGATAAAGGAAAAAAAAAAGATACTATTGATGGAACTTGGGGATGGGAGTAGTTGAGGCTTAAGACTACTTGTTCCATACTCACATTACCTTGTGTTTAAACTCCTCCCTGGAATTTTACCATGCTATTGGATCAGTGCTTAAATGGGAAATGTTTAGAGAGTTTGTTAGCCTCAAAAAAAAAAAAAAAAAAAAAAGCTTCAAGATATAGCAGTAATCTAAATCCAGCTCAATTTAAATTAAGCATTCAAGGTTTTGAATATTCATTTTGTATACTTACTAGTCCTAACAATATTATGGTTCTTGCTGATTGTGAATGACTTTATTAGAAACTTAGTTTTAAGCTATGTTCAAACAGGCACTCAAAAATAATTCAGAATTTGGTACCTGATGTTTTGGATAAAAATATTAGATGGCTCAAGTCTTGACTGTTTCTTACTGTGTGACATGGACAAAGTCACTGCCTCTGGATTACTAGCGTCTATAAAAATGAAAAGTGGACTAGATACTGAAGGAGTTCTCCAATCTCTAATGTTTTTGAATACTATTAATAAAACTAGATCTTCACTTTTACAACGCAGTGCTAGAAGTCATAACTATTGGAATGCAATTGGTATTATTGGTAGAAACTTTTGGGCTAAATGCATTTTAGTTCATGTTAACTGAAAAGTAGTACTTGTGAAACCACTTACAGAAACTTAATTATTTTAGTTTTAACTTTTTTCCAGGTACTTACCTACACTTTTAGTTGATCATGGTCATTAAGTCAAATTAAGCATTTTTTAAGCATGTGTGCCAAATATTGCCAACTTTGGGAGGAAATAACTATCCCTGCCTTTATGGAATCCACAAATCCGTATTTCAAAATTATTAGAGTGTAACAATTCAAAGCAAAGCCTGAAGGGAACAATTTGTTTTGTTTTGTTTTGTTTTAACAGTGAAGAGTGCAAACCTAAAGAATATATAGGAATTCAGCAAGTGAAGAACACTAAACAGGCATGAAGAATCGTGAGGTGAGGCAATATGGCTGGAATGCAGAGGTCATTGAGGGGAATTAGGAAAATTTTTCAAAACAGTAGTGTGAGATCTTTAGATTCTTGATCCCATCTAAATTCCAAGATTATACCTATACTCTTGAGTTTCTTCAAAAATCTTTATGAAATCTTTTAAGAGCAATGACCCTCTCTCTCTCTCTCTCTCTCTCTCTTTTTTTTTTTAATAGTTTATTTACCAGATATATGCATGGGTAATTTTACAACATTGACAATTGCCAAACCTTTTATTCTAATTTTTCCCCTCCTTCCCTCCCCACCCCAGATGGCAGGCTGACCAATACATGTTAAATATGTTAACGTATAAATTAAATACAATATATGTATGCATGTCCAAACAGTTGTTTTGCTATACAAAAAGAATTTTGACTTTGAAATAGTGTACAATTAGCCTATGAAGGAAATAAAAAATGCAGGTGGACAAAAATATAGCGATTAGGAATTCTATGTAGTGGTTCATAGTCATCTCCCAGAGTTCTTTCGCTGGGTGTGGCTGGTTCAGTCCATTACTGCTCTTTGGAACTGATTTGATTTAGCTCATAGTTTAAGATGGCCACATCCATCAGAATTGATCATCATATAGTGTTATTGTTGAAGTATATAATGATCTCTTGGTCCTTCTCCTTTCACTCAGCTTGAGTTCATGTAAGTCTCTCCAGATGTTTCTGAAATCATCCTGCTGGTCATTTCTTACAGAACAATAATATTCCATAATATTCATATACCAATTTATTCAGCCATTCTCCAATTGATGGGCATCCATGCAGTTTCCAGTTTCTGGCCACTACAAAGAGGGCTGCCACAAACATTCTTGCACATATAGGTCCCTTTCCCTTCTTTAAGATCTCTTTGGGATATAAGCCCAGTAGAGACACTGCTGGGTCAAAGGGTATGCACAGTTTGATAACTTTTTGAGCATAGTTTCAAATCGCTCTCCAGAATGGCTGGATGTGTTCACAATTCCACCAACAATGTATCAGTGCAATGACCCTCTCTTAATGTCTTTCCAGATCTAGTACTAACAGAACCATGAAGTGGTTGCTATGTACAGGACACTATGCTATTCTAGGGCTATAAAAGCACCAATGAAATAGTCTCTGCTGTTAAGATTACACTTTACCTGGGGGAAAAAACAATTACACAAATAACAATATGTGAAAAACTGGGGGAAGAGGATTAACAATTAAAGGGAATCTGGAAAGACTTTGTAGAAATGGGAAAGGGAGGTGAACCTGTGTATGGGCTAGGCTGGAGTGGTGAAGTATCAAATTTAGAGAAGAGTAATCCAGTTGGAAGACTGAAAAATGGAGGGATCCAGATTGTTAACTTGGAGAGGGTGGGGAAGAGTTATGTGTTAAAAGCAGGAAGATTACTTTTGCAGCTTGGATAGAGAATAGATGGTAGGAAATATTCTAGATTCTGTAAGAACTTTTCTAAACCTGTTCCTAATGAAATCCCTAAGGAGATTGTTGTGATAAGGATCAAACACATTAGAGTCATGATAGGTTACAATTATTATTATGTTAAAGAAGCCCAGTTTTGGCTGCCTACTCTTGCCCTCCCCTCTACCCCCAGTCCCCAACCCATAGCATTGCCTAATATCAACCATATCTACTCAATATTTTCTTCTATCCTTCCCTTTGAATAAATGCTTATCAAATATACTTCTCTGAAGTTTGTTATGCAGAATTCCATAAAGTTAAAACTTTTAAGATTTATTTCATTTTTTAAATTAAAAGTGTTTTAGATGCAGATCTAATTTTTTTTTTTAATTCATTTTTCCAAATTATCCCCTCCCTCCCTCCACTCCCTCCCCCCGATGGCAGGTAGTCCCATACATTTTACATGTGTTATAATATAACCTAGATACAATATATGTGTATAAATACCATTTTCTTGTTGCACATTAATTATTAGCTTCCGAAGGTATAAGTAACCTGGGTAGATAGACAGTAGTGCTAACAATTTACATTCGCTTCCCAGTGTTCCTTCTCTGGGTATAGTTATTTCTGTCCATCATTGATCAATTGGAAGTGAGTTGGATCTTCTTTATGTTGAAGATTTCCACTTCCATCAGAATACATCCTTATACAGTATTGTTGTTGAAGTGTATAGTGATCTTCTGGTTCTGCTCATTTCACTCAGCAACAGTTGATTTAAGTCTCTCCAAGCCTCTCTGTATTCCTCCTGCTGGTCATTTCTTACAGAGCAATAATATTCCATAACCTTCATATACCACAATTTACCCAACCATTCTCCAATTGGACATCCATTCAACTTCCAGTTTCTAGCTACAACAAAAAGAGCGATGCAGATCTAATGTTAAAAGAATAAATGATATTTTACTTGTGTATAGTTCTAGGAAGTTTTCTAAAACTTTGTACATGAAGTATAACATTCTAACACACTTATTAGGCATCTAATATCTATCCCCATCTTACAGATGAAGAAAACTGGGGCCTAGGAAGGTAGATTAGTGTGGTTGATCTGGAAAGATTAACAGAATAAATATAGAAATCTAAATGTGCCAGAATAGTCTTGATTATGGTTATTCTAAAATGGTATAAATGCTATGATTTGTGGTTGGTTTGGACATTTGTTTTTCAATCTTGCTCTCAATCAATACCTAACAAGACTTTGCATATATGATAAGCACTTAATAAATGCTTGTTAAATTCAATTAAAATCAAAGTCACATTGGCTTCATTGTTTTAAATTATGGCTAAAATTATATTCAATTCTCTTGAGCATTTCTTGGAAAATTTAGTCACTGCTACAAATAGTTATGACACCTGGAGACATGGGTTATTTTAAACCTATTTCTGCCATCAGTTTTCTCTAAATTTTAAGCTCTCCTCTCTGATGTCATTTTTCCATGAGGGGTCAGATTGGTATTCTGTAAGGTTGACCTCTCAGGTCAAAATGTTATATACATTGCCTTTCAGCTCTGTTTTATGTTATCTAACATAACATTCCAGTTATGACATTCTACAGTATGATTCTAGCTATATTTCCCCCAACCTTATGTAAAACTGCTTTTTTATTCAGTGATTCTAATGAGTTGCCTTTAATAGCAGAGTCTAAGCATTAGTTCCTCTAACAATTAATTTGCCCAATCTACTTGTAAATCACAGTATTTCTGTTCTATTCAAACTGGAAAAATTCCCAACATTGCTTAGCATAATTTGAGGAGCTAAGGCTACTTTCCAAGTTGAATAAATGTCATGGATGTTGCAAGAAAGTCTTAGATACTAGATCCAGCCCTATAGATCTCAAGCAAGGCACTTCACCCTGTTTGCCTCAGTTTCCTCATCTGGAGAAGATAACAAACCACTCCAGCCAGTATCTTTGAGAAGAAAATCCCAGAGACATGTAGAATTAGACACAACTAAAAAAGCAACTAAAAGATAAAAGTGTCCTGTGAAGCAGCTCAGTGACTCAGTGTCTAGAGCTCTACAGTTAGAGTTCTAAAATTGAGTTAAAAAACATACTGTGTAACCCATCCCTACCTTAATCCACTGGAGAAGGAAATGACAAACCACATCAATACCTTTGCTAACAAAACCCCTCAAGGGATTATTGGACTCAATTAAATGATTGAACAAGTGTCCCATGAATTCTGGATTTCTTCCCTACCAATTTAGCACCCTTTTAACTTCAATTCAGTTATTTAAAACATTTACCCAAACATATTCAACTCTTTCTAGATTTATCTGATCAAACCACTGGGAGTTATTTCCTATTAGTAGGAAATAACACTACTGACAATTCAACTTGTTCTTTAAGGCTTACAAAACACTTGCATCATCCATAATTCAATTTGCATGGTGCTTTCAAGTTTGCAAAAAAGTTCTTTCTTGACAAAAACCCTCTGAATAAGTACATTTTTCAGATGAGAAAGCTAAGGTTGAGAGATTAAAATGATTTGCCCAGGGTTACCCAACTTTTTTAAGTATCAGAGCCAGAATTCACACGTCTCTCCTGGCTCCAGGTCTTACCTATACCAACATTTGTATGGGGTTTTAACAATTTGTGAATCACCACATGTTCTCATGTTCTCAAAAGTCCTGAGAAGTCAGATAGCAATGTAAGTGTTGCTATGTCATCTTTCAGACAGGTTCCCCAGAGAGGGGAAGGAGGCCAGCACCTAGTAAGTGGCAGAGTTGGGATTAGAGTGAAGCTTGGAAGGGACCTTACATATTATCTCTTTGTAAGAGATTGCATATTTGGAGAGACAGGCAGACAAACAGAAGTCTTGGAGTCCTGAGATTTTAAAACTGGAAATCACCCAGACTTGTGTTGTGGGTCCTCTTTTTTTTTTTTTAACAGAAGAGGACATTGAAGCTAGTCAAAGGACCAAGATTCCACAGCTGATAATTAGTAGAGCTGAGCCTGAGACTTAAAATTCATCGTTCTTTCCAATTGTACCCCAGAGAATTAGGAGAGAGAGGTAGTAGTCTTTTCCTAAAGGGATTTGGTATTTCTGAAATTGTTCCACTGTTGCATCACCTTCCTCTAACACAGTTTTTGTGGCTTCTCTTTAAAAAGAAAAGAGACTTGGTGTGCTGTTTTCTGATCTAGTGTTGCAAATCATGGTGATCTGTATGAATAATGCAAAAGAGGACCAAACTTGGGTATATTAAAACAATTCTTAGAATAGAATTGGGGCAAAAGGGAAAGAACATTGATATGATAAACAGGATACCTGTGTTCTAATAGTCTCTGTTCCACATCTTCATAGCTTTGTTACTTGGTTAAATTACAGCTCTGATCTTCAGTTTCTCCATTTATAAAATGGAGGTACTTTCACTCACTACCTCATAGGGGTGATATGACCAAATTCAGTAGGGTAAGTCAAGCTCTTATAAAACAGTAGTGGAATGAGAGTTTTCCTTTATAGCTAGCTATTTATGTAAGCACTGTAAGAGTTGCATTATTAGAAATCCAGATACTAAGGTTCAAGTTCTAACTTTGACACTGACTCATGGTAGGCCAGTCATATAATCAGTGGTAGGACAGGGACTACAATTTGAAATCTAGTTCCTAATCCAAGACTCCTCCCACAGCTGTTCCTAATCTCCTTTCTCTAAATACATTGCAAAAGGGCCACAGGGTTTTATTATATATTTTGATATGTTTCAGTTTGGACTATTCAGCCTTTTTAATTGAGGTCTTTGTATCTTTTCATACAGCACCCCCACCTGGCAGATTTATAGCATGTTTTTGAAGGATTTACTGGTACTAGGTATAGTATGCTGCTGACTATAATAGAAATTGTAGCTTCAAAGAAATATCCAGAGGGTCCAAAGGAGGTTTTCTGTTCACACGAATAGAGATTATTTTAAAACCAGGACAATCTTGTTTACACTAAAGCACTTAAATCCTAGCATTAAAAAACCATGAAAATAAGATCTAGATCAAGAACATTAGTCAGAGTTGAGTCTTAGAACACAGACTATGAGAGCTATAAAAGGTTAGCATTAAAGGAGAAATTAGAATATTAGAACATAGAATCATATGTTTTTGGACTCCAAACCTAGTATTTTTCTACTAGATTATGTTATGTCTCATCAAGAAAAGGTTGATACTATCAACTCTTTCTAGAAATGGATTTTTATTGTGTCATAACTATTTTCTGCCCTGGACAAAACTAATCTGATGTCTAATATGTCCAGCTCTGGGAGTCACATTTTATGATGTATTGATTTCTCTGAGGTACAGAGAATAGCAGTGAATATGGTTGGTGAGAGGGCAATGCCATATGAGGATGGGTTACCAGAAATGGGAATGTTTTGTTTTGCATTATTGCACATGTATAACCTATTTAAAATAGCTTGCCATCTTAGAAAAGGGAATAGAGGACGGAGAGAACTTGAAATTCAAAATTTTAAAACTAATAGAGAAAATTGTTTTTACATGTACTTGGGGAAAATAATTTTTAAAAAAGAAATGGGAATATTTAACTAAGAAATTACTTAGGAGGAGGCATATCAAGAAAGATTGCAATGTTTAGAATCATTCAAAGCCTACTGTTCCTTCTTTAGCTCCAACCCTTGCTTCATAAGTCTTAAGTGTTCTGGTTAGGGTTAGGGCAGAGCTTAACAACAACCTAGCTGCCCGGGGCTATGTGCACTTGCGAGGCTGCGGATGGAGAGTATCTCTAGTTAAGTCCCTTTTTGCATGTACAGATTTCTATTGGACAACAGAAGGATTTTGTCTATACAGGAGTAGGAAATTCCTGATGAAATTCCTCTGGTTGCCTGTGCTGCTGATAGTACTGAGCATGCTTAGTTCATTTCTAGGCTCAGAAATGGGGGAGGGGTGGAACGCGCAGTGTGATATAGAACTAGTCAGTGACTGAATTACATCACATGATCGCGATAGCCTTAAAACTGGAAGAGTCCTCAAAAGTTCCTCCAGAGAGAAAAATCACTTTCCCAAAGTTAACACAAGTTGCAGACCTTGTATCTCTTAAGGTCTCTCCCAACTTTGAGGTTCTGGCTCGGTGTCCAAATGAGGAGATTCCAGAGTGAAGGACTTTAGGTATGACTGAGGAGACCTGGATTCTAGTCCTCATTGTCAGTTACCGTACCTTTACCCGAGTTAAGTTTCCCTCCTTTCTCTCTCCCCTATGTGCTCGTAAAGGGTGGAGGAGGTTTTCAAATACAATGGAGGAAAACTGAGGTCGGACAGTTCGTACAGAGTCATCTGAGGGCTTTAATATACCACGTCATCTCCTCCCAAGTCACCCACTCTGAGAATTCAGCCTGTGTGCCCAAAGGCAGGGGATAGGAAACAAGGCCTCTGCTGGCCCTGCGATTTATCCATGTCCCTTTGCCTCTCTGGGCCTCAGTTTCCACAATCTGAGGGCCGTCTAATCCAACCTCTACACTTTCGGATACCACTGGCAGGACTGGGTAATGCCGGCTTCCGCCTCCCTACCGCGGTGCACCCTGGGTCAACTTTAGCCCTTCTCTGAAACACCAAGAACCTGTTGGCTTGTCAAGGAGACCCTCCGGGGACGTGTATTCCCTAATTCATTAATTTATCCAACCTAGTTCAATATTTTTTGTTTAGTGGTCGGCGCGATCACGTGGTGGGGGCGGGGCGGTCACGTACGGGCGGCGCGAGGTCGCGGTGACGTACAGGGGCGGCGCTCGCCGAGGAGCGGACTGGCCGAGGCGAGCGGCAGAGGCTCCCCTGTAGCCGCCGCTGCCGCCTCCGCCGCCGCCGCTACCATTTCCCCGGCCCTGGCACCACCACGGGCGCGGGGAGGAGCCGGGGCCCCGGGGCATGGCTCTCCCGAAGGCAGGGGGTGATGGGCTTTCGGCCTGGTCGTCTCGCAGCGGGGACGAGAAAGCAGGTACCGGGGGCCGGAACTGAGGCCTGAGGGGGGCGGGACGGAAGGGACCGGGCTGCTCCTGCTGCGGCCGTGGCCTGGGAGGGCAGAGGATGAGGCCGAGAGGGAGAGAAGCCCGAGAGAGGACGAGGAGGAAGGGGATCTCGGGGGAGTAGTGGTGCTGCTCTTGAGAATGCTGCTAGGCTAAGGCTGCAAGGGCTCACATGGAGAGATCCGGGGAGAGGAGGTGCTGCTGCTGCTGCTGCCGCCGCCGAATTAGGAGCACTGGAGTTGGGGACGAAGTGCTGCTGTTGCTGCATGGAGAGTGGTGCTGCTGTCGGTGGTGTCTAATGTTAGGGGATCTGAGGGCAGAGTCTGATGTACTTGGGGGGGAGCGGTCCTGAGGAAGGGCAGTGATAGTGCTGCTGCTGGCTGAGGAGAGAAGGGAGAATGGGTCTTGATGCCCCTGGGGCCGAGGACTGCAGGGAAAGAGGTTCTGAGGGAGAGGTTGGCAGTTCTCCTGTCAGCAAAACAGTTTGGGGTGCAGGGTTTGGGCTGTAAGCTGAGGGTGCTAGTGGCTGTGGCGATGGGGGTTGTGATGTCTGGAAAGGCAAGGATTCAAACGGATTAAAAAGAAGAAGGAAAGAAGTAGATTTGGTTATATGGCCAGTAGAGCTTTCAGCTTCCTATAGTGCTCTCCTCACAAGTGTCTTATCGGGTCAGAAAATGGGCACTAAATTACCTGCCCGGGTCCTGCAGTGCTGTCTCTAGGAACTTTGTCTCCGTGTACTCACCGTCCTGTACTCTTCTCCCTGTATTGTTTAAAGAGAGAGCTTGAGTTCCTTGGGAAAGAAGCATTTCAGTCAGTCAGTCAGCATTTCTGTGAAGCTCCAGAGAGCCTTTCATCCCCAAGCAAGGCGCTCACACTCTTTAACAGAGGAGATAATGTACAAGTAAGGATAAATAGGAGGGGTGCCTGGAAATTCCTCCTTTTTTCCTTTTTCTGAGGCTGGGGTTAAATGACTTGTCCAGGGTCACACAGCCAGGAAGTGTTAAGTGTCTGAGGTTGGATTTGAACTCGGGTCCTCCTGAATTCAAGGCCAATGTTTGCTCTACCACCTACCTGTCCCCCTGGAAATAATTCCTGCAGAAGAGGTGGTGCTGGAAGTGAGGCTTCAGGAAAGCCAGGAAATGGAGATGAAAAGGGAGAACATCCTAGGCCTGGGGCACACCGGCAAAAAATGCCTGTAGCCAAGAGAGAGAGGGGTTGGCACGAGCTTGGACTTGAGGATGACCCTGAGGGTGGAGCATTTAAGTTTCAAGCCTGGTCATAGGAGAATGGCAGATAAAGCTCAATGTTAAGAGCTAAGTCTGATGGAAGACAGTCCTGAACAGAGGATACCAGCAACTAGAAAGAACTATAGAAGGTTTCCTTCAGAAGGTGGGAGCTGAGCAAAATGTTAAAAGCCAAGAAAAACTAGTTGATAGAAATGAGGAGAGACGGACAGATGGGGAGGAGGGGAGAAAATTCTAGGCTTGGCAGACAGACAGTACAAAGTCTCAAGATTTGGGAGATAGAATACTGTGTTTGAGGAATAACCAGTAAGCCAGAAGGATTTTGCTGGAGTAATGAAGTTCTGAAGAATGAGTTTAGAGTTGTCATTCAGGAGAGCAACAGGACCCTGGGTACCATTAAATTGAGAATGATAATGTGAAAGGTATAGGATTAGTTCCTAAACTTTCTGTGTTTAGTCCATTATCTAAAGCTAACAACCTCTTCCTTTCTTCCAGACCAGACTACTAATCCAACTCACAACTTAACTGTTTATTTTAACTACTGCATAATTCAGTGAGGAATTAATAGTAATTTAATGTATCCCTTTTCAGAACCTTCAAGATACATTATTCTTGGGTCCCCAATAGTGATGCTTTGTTTTGGTTTTTTGTCCAGGATAGACAAGATAATTAATTTATCTGTGTGTTGCTTTGTTCCCTACATAATAACTGTACCTTATTGCTCTGGAATCGTTGTCTGTTCTCTTTCTCTCTTTTATTTTCCCCACAGTATGATAGTTCAGAAGTAATTCTTACAATATGTACTGACTCTCTATGCCCTTTAGCATCATAACTTTTTGCTTTATCTTATGACTTCCATTCTTGTGATATAGTTGGCTCCTTCCCAAATTGTATCATTCCTTGTGCTTTTTTTTTTTTTTTTTTTTTTTTTTTGGCAATCTTGGACTCAAAGATGCCAGATGTAAGCTCTGTACACACGCCTCTTTTTTGTGAATACTGGAGTAGGAAAGTGGCAGGAAAATAGAAAGTTGAGATGAGATTTAGCCTCTGCTTTCAAATGGAGTCTACTGTCCAAAAGGGGAGTAAGTCCTAAACCTAGGTAACTAATACACATTTTTGTATAACAACATTAAAGAGATACACATCATAATACCTTTAAGAAATCCAGATGGGGAGGAGATATTATTAGATGAATTCTTTAGTAAAAGTATGCTTATTATATGCCAGTGCTAAGCACTGAGGATCCAGAGAAAGGCAAAAAACAGCCCCTGCTCTCAAGGAGCTCACAGCCTAATGGGAAAGACTACATGAAAAACACATGCAAAAAAGATATATATATATATATATAAATAAATTGGAGATTATCAACAGATAACAGGTACTAGCATCAAGGAGTATGGGGAAAGATAGATTTCTGTAAAATTTGGGATTTTAGCTGGTTCTTGAGGGAATTAAGGAAACAGATGAGGAGAGAGAAAATTCCAAACATGAGGACCAATCATTGAAAATGCTCAGTCAGAGAAGCAGCAAGCTGGTGCAGTAAATAGAGCACCAGCCCTGGAGTCAGGAGGACTTGAGTTCAAATCTGGCCTCAGACACTTAACACTTCCTAGTTGTGTGACCCTGGGCAAGTCACTTAAAGACATTCAATTTGAGATATCCAGTAGGCAATTGGAACTGGTAGTCTGGAGGTTAGGAGAGAAGTTAGAGCTAAGTACAATCGTCTAAATAATGTTCATAATTGAATCTAAAGGAGCCAGCGAGTTTACCAAATGAAACAGTATAGAGGAAAAAGAGAAGAAAGAAGAGGTTAGAGCTAACGAGGAGATCCACTTTTAACCTGAGTAAAGTCTCCAGCAAAGGAAATTGAGGAAGAAGAGTCAGATAGGAGGAGCACCAGAATATTGTCACAGAAATCTAGACAGAAGTAAGTATGAAGAAAAGGGTGATTGAGTGTGGCAGAGACTATGGGAGAGGTTAAGAAGGATGAGTTCATCAGAAAAAAACCTTTAGATTTGTCAGATTGGAGAACTTTTGGTAACTGGAAAGAGCGGTTGGTAATTTTGGAAACAGCTGAATGATGAGGTCAGAAGACAGATTGTAGAGAATTAAGAAGAGAGTGAAAGGAAAAGAAGTGGAGGCTTCAATTACAGATAGCCTTCTTAAGAGGTTTAGCCACAAAAGGGAAGAAAGCTGTGGGTGGGACAATAGCTAGACGAAGAAGGATGAATTAAATGAGATTTTTTTGAGGATGGAGGAAATATGGGCATGTTTATAGATATTAGGGAAGTAGCCAATAGATAGGGAAAGATAGAAGATAGGGGAAAATGATAAGGCAAACTTCTGGAAAAAGTTGAAATGGAATGGGGTTAGTCTTGGCAAAGAGAAAGGCAGCTCTTCATGTGAGACAAGGGTGAGTGACATAGTGGTAAAAGGCATCTGGAAGAGAAGAAGGGAATGCTCTAGGCAATGGCCTTAGTTATGATATTAAGTTCTCAGTTGAGAGCAGAAAGAATTGTAAGGCTTTAGGAGGGATCAAAAGGTTTGAAGAATTGCTTTAGTGAGTGGGAAAAATGAGTGAATGAAGAAGAATTTCCTTGCTTCTGAGAGCTCAGTTTAAATTGTTTAAGAAATTGTCCAGTGCATTGATGCATTGTTGGTGGAATTGTGACTCCATCCAGCCATTCTGGAGAGCGATTTGGAACTAGGCTCAAAAAGTTATCAAACTGTGCATACTCTTTGACCCAGCAGTCTCTCTACTGGGCTTATATCCCAAAGAGATCTTAAAGAAGGGAAAGGGACCTATATGTGCAAGAATGTTTGTGGCAGCCCTCTTTGTAGTGGCCAGAAACTGGAAACTGCATGGATGTCCATCGATTGGAGAATGGCTGAATAAATTGTGGTATATGAGTATTATGGAATATTATTGTTCTGTAAGAAATGACCAACAGGATGATTTCAGAAACATCTGGAGAGACTTACATGAACTGATGCTGAGTGAAATGAGCAGGACCAGGAGATCGTTGTATACTTCAACAACAATACTATATGATGATCAATTCTGATGGACGAGGCCCTCTTCAACAATGAGATGAATCAAATCAGTTCCAATAGAGCAGTAATGAACTGAACCAGCTACACCCAGCGAAAGAACTCTAGGAGATGACTATGAACCATTAGATAGAATTCCCAATCCCTCTAATTTTGTCTGCCTGCATTTTTTATTTCCTTCACAGCTTAATTGTACACTATTTCAAAGTCTGATTCTTTTTGTACAGCAAAATATCTATATGGACATGTATACATATATTGTATTTTATTTATACTTTAATACAATGGTCCTCAAACTTTCTAAATAGGGGGCCAGTTCACTGTCCCTCAGACTGTTGGAGGGCCAGACTATAGTAAAAACAAAAGCTCACATTCTGTTTCCGCCCCTCAGCCCATCTGCCATAATCTGGGGGGCTGCATCTGGCCCACGGGCTGTAGTTTGAGAACCCCTGCTCTAATATATTTAACATGTATTGGTCAACTTGCCATCTGGGGGAGAGGGTGGGGGGAAGAAAGGGGAAAATTGGAACAAAAGGTTTTGCAATTGTCAATGCTGAAAAATTACCCATGCATATATCTGGTAAATAAAAAGCTATAATAATTTTAAAAAGAAGAAGAAGAAATTGACCAGTGAACTCAGCAGAGTTTTGTGATTTTTTTTTTTCTGTTATCCTTCAGAAGCATAACTTGGAGTGAAAGCCAAGCATTTAATAAAAGTAATACAAGATTGAGACTTTACAAGGCAAGATGAGTAGTACAGTAAGAAGGAAAGGGACTCTAAAGAAGATATCAGTGTAGAGTTGAACTGGTTCATTGAGGGAGGAGAGGTCATGATAGGGAAGGGAGGAGAATGCTACCACTGCAGTATGATGATCTGGGAAAGAACTAAAGATGGAAAGATTGGAAATCATGGTGACCAGGGCATAGGAGCAGGTGATTATAACAGATTATGATAACATAAGGGAATGTCAGTTCATGAACATGGAAGTGAGATTTTATGGTGGATGTGGTGTTTGGGCTTTCAGAAGCAAGTAGAAATTCAATAAGCATAGAAGAGGAGAGATAGCATTCCAGACATAGAGACTGACAAGAGCCAAACAAGTAAGAGGGGAAGTAAACAGGATCTTTTCTGGGATAAGTAAAAGACTATTTGGACTGGTATATGGAATATATATAAAATAAAGGAGAGGCTGGTGCCAGGTTATGGAAGGCTTTAAATGTCAGGCAAAGAAAGGTGAACTTTACATGGTGAGCAATAGGAAGGCACTTTGGACATAGTAGTGATACGACCAGATCTGTGCATGAGGCAGACTGTTCTAGCAACCAAATGAAAAAAAAAGTCTATTTTTTTTAAAAAGCACTGAAAATAATATACTTCGTTGATAAAAAGAACCTCAAATTATTTCTTTTTCTTTTTTCCTCAGGTACTTTTAATGCAAGCCTATTTATGTATCCCCAAAAGGACGACATTATATTTTGGGGGATGGTGGTAGTAGTATGTTTGTTTTGTTAAATTAGAGCCCAACTTAGAATATCTAAAAATGGGGTCCTATCATAAATCTGATGGCCTGTTATTCTCTCTGAAACTTCTTTATAAAATGAGTCTTACTTGAAGAGGAGGGTTTTTTTCTGGCTCTTCCACACTTCGTTGTTTTGGTTAGGAGCAATGTTGGCTGTAGTGTCTTGAGTTTAATTTCTGAGTAAAAGATATCAGATTTTTTTGATAAGGTGTAATGTAAGCATTATTCCAGAAATCCCAATGGAATTCTGTGCCCTTTAAAAGAACCCATTTAGTAATCTTAAGACATTTAAATATCTAGAACTGGTAACTATGTGAACATTGTTAGACATTGTTTTCTTTCCCTATATATTCCCATATAGATGTTATGCTGTTTCACCCAGGTGATTCTAGAAACACCTGTTTTTTGTGGAGGTAGAACTCTAGATTGTTTTTTTTATCCAGAGTGGAGATGGCTCAATACTATGCCCTCATCCCAGGAATATTTAGGACCGTTGTTATATTGGCCCACTGTGAAGAATCATTTTAATAGAGAATGAGCAAGCATAATATGTGTAGAATTCCCACTTCCTGGGAATTACTTAGATTTGTCCATTACCAGAGGAAGCTTTATATTTTGTTGTGGTATCTTTAATTAATTTAGTCACTCTACTAATCCATTTTTTTATGTTAATGACCACCACCATAAGTAAACTGTAGTAGAGATTTTTGTTTACACATTTCTCTAATTTTGGGGACCAAAAAAAACAGCTGGAAATTAATGTTTACTATCTCCAGGTGAATTGTAGACTTTTATCCTAAATCCAAATTTTTATAAAATTTTGAAGTTAAAAATTGTGTTTCACAACTTAAAGTCTACCTGTAGAACTTATTTTAATATTAAATTGTTGGAAGCTAATGAATTTTATTTTCTCCTATGCATCTAAAGAATATCCATCTTCTCATTTCCATTTTAAATGAATAATTTTAACATTATTATTTGTACCTATTACAATCCATTTGCCATTTTTCTATTTTCTCAAAAGAATACTTTTGGACGCTTGTATTCCTGAAAGTGTTTTGTTTCCCAGTCTTTTTAAGGCAAGATCATAATATGTGTGTGTCGTGAGCAGTAAGATATTTGTAAGGGAAGAAAGAAGTGATCCCACAAAATCAAGTCTTCCCCATACATCCTATAATGTTTACTCCTTTTGCACAATGGACTTTGTCAAATATTCAGTTATCTTGTAAGCGAGATAGTACCGGGACCAGAGCTGGAAGCTACAGACAACATAAGCTGTTTAACTTCTCTCTGGAGAGTACCTACTAATTTGAAATTTGTAAACTAGAAGATGATAGAACATTTACTTTTGGTTGAGTTTGCATATTATCAGCTGGGAGGAAGAGAAGATAACCTCCTCATTTATCATTTGTACTTCTTTGCTAGACCAAGTTTCTTCCCAGGAAAGGGATAAATCCATCTAAATTAAGATTTCCATTTTAACTGTATGAGAAAATGTCTCTTATCTCCATCCATTTCCACCCAAAAAGGAAAGAAAAATATAACAATCTAATCATGTCATTCTCCTACACAACCTTCTATAGCTCTGTTACTACTGAGTAAAATAATAATCTGGCATTTTAAGCCTTGACAGCCTGACTTCAACTTTCTTTTTCTGGCTTATTTCACAACACTGCTCTTCATGTCTCCATCTCCTGTCAAGCTCCACTACTCATTGCTTTCTTAGAAGTTCAGTCTGTAGAATGCTAAAGATTCAGAAAGACCTGAGTATGAATTCTGCCTTAGACTTTTATTATCTATATGAGCCTGAAAAAGTCACTTCTGTTTCCTCTTCTGTAAATTGAGAATAATAGTAGCTCCCTACCTTATAGGGTTGTGTAAGTATCAAGCATGACAACATGTATAAAATACTTTACAAATCTTAAAGTATTATATACTTACAAGCTATTATTATTTTCTGCCCTTTCTTGCCTTCATTCTTTTGTGCTTGCTGTCCCCCCATCCCTAGAGTAGATTTCTTTACTAATAGAAAGCTGCCAGTACTTTCTCTTAGGCACAGATCTGACCACTTTACTTTCCTATTCAATAAACTCCAATGGCACTGTTTCCTCTAGGATAAAATATAAATTTGCCGTTAAGTTTTTCAAGTCCTTCACAGTCTGACCCCAGCCTAACTTCCTAACCTGACGTTACTCCTTGTCAGTACTTGAAGATCCAGACCAGCTGGTCTTTTTCTCTGGCCTCTACATACATTGCTGCATCGCTCACCTTTGGGCCCGTGCCCTGGCCATCACTCATGCCTAGGCACATTTTTTCCTTCTCACCTCAGAAAACTTAGACATTGCTGCTCTTGCTATAAGTAGTAATCTCAAGCATCTCCTTTGGAAAGCTTTTTCTGATCTGATCCCTACATTCATTTCTCTCCCTTGATAGAATGTAAAATACTTGAAAATACAGATTGTTTCATTCTTTATATTAGTATTCTCAATGAACTACCATTAGGGTTTGGCAAGATCTACATTAGAAGTTTTTTCCAGTCTGGTATATTTGTACTCCACTGTTTTGACTTTTGAGAACCCATTATCACCTCCATGACATGATGAGGCACATAGTAGGTGTTTGATAAATGTTGAGTTGGAACAAAACAGAATCTGGAAATAATCCAGTTGGAGGCTTTTTTTTTTTTTTTTTTCTTAGAACTATAGAATGGTTCAAAATGTTTAATATCTTGCCAGAATGGTTGCCCAAATTTGTGGAAATTCACATGATTACAAGCATATGTTAGGAATACTAGGTAAGAACTCAGGTTGTCTGGACAATTACAAGGTGTGAACTCAGGTTGACTTGACAGTTCTCTTGCTCATACCTTTGGTTTGGGCCTTTAAAGGGAGTTTACATCTTAGGAATTCTAAGAGGAGCAAGTTCATTGGTTGGAGTACTTCTTCCCAGAAGCTCTTGCATTATCCTACACCCATTCTCTGGGAGGATAAAAGAGGACAGCACTCCAGAGATAGAAGAAGTCTCTGCACTACATCAGGCTTGACGGGGCTCTCTGCAGGAAGGGAAGTCACTTCTCTGGACAAGAGTTAAGGGCAACTGCCTGGAGACAACGGTTCTCTACAGGAAGAAGAATCTGTCTGAGAGATTTGAGTTGACACAGCAGACCTCCCAGAGAGCGATTGGCAGCGTCTGGAGACAACAGCACGCTACAAGCATATCCCCCAGATATGTAGCAACAGTTGTTTCCACCTCCTCTCCCATCTAATACAGTGCTACTATATTATACTAGTAAGCTGGAGGGAATGTTAGAATTAATTGAGGACAAATTTCCTTTCCTACTTTTAGAAAAAGCTTATAAGATGTTTTTCAAACAATATTTAGTGTAACCAGTTAAAAATTGTTATTATAATCAGTATTGGTACCCTTTCTGATTCATGGAAAATAAAGAATACAATTAAATTCTTCGAATAAATAGAATGTTATAGAGTGTGTTGGTGGACTTAATTTCAACCTTGCTGTTGTATCATATCAAATAAGATAGTTTGTAAAGTGCCATATAAGTGGTCAGCTGTTATTCCAAGGCTTTATTAAAATGTAGAACTTACTCTTTGACTTAAACCTCTTTAGTGTATGTATCTATATGTATCTATATCTATAAATCTAAATCTATCTATTTATCTACATATAGATTGATAGATATACAAGCAAATCAACTTGGAAAAAACCTAATAGACATCTGTACTCAGAAGACAAATAACTTCTTAATCAAAACACCTGACTAAGTCAGGTGCTGTGCTGACAAAGGGAAGTAGGGCACTATTTTCAAGGCTATTAGGTTATCATGAAAAGTAGGACAAGGTGGAGAAGGAATTCATCTGTCTAGATCATCATTTTGCCTCTACTTTTGACATCATGACCTAATGTCAAACCATTGTGTTGCCTTAGTTTATCATCTGCCAAAACTTTGGCATATAATAAATAAGCAACACTCATGTTTTTATTCATATTCATAATATAGCAGCTTCATTTCATGAACACTCAACTGTTGTGTAAGTACAAAGTAGAAGTAATATAGCATAAAAACATTCTCTAGTTACAAATTCACAGCTTTGTCTCCTAACCTGTCACACTACATTCTCTAAATATTTGTTGAATTGAATTAAACATTGTACAGTTAAACCAGATTGCTCCCTTCTTTAAATAAACAGAAGTTATTGTGTCTGCATTTTATCAATTCATTCCTCCTATATAGAAGAAACCCCTTATCAAAGTTGTAGAATATACATTATAAATGAGGAAATTTTACTAGATGATCCATCCAGATTCATTGTACTGCTTTGTGACATCTCTTGTTTTGTTGGTTTTTATTGTGCAATTTTTATGTCTTTTTTGATATATAATGACTTTGTAATCATAGGCAAAACACATTAAGATAATAAATAAAAGGGAAGTTAGTTGCCAATTTAGTAGATCAGTAGAATTTCTGCACAGTGAGTTCTACACCAATGTAAATTTCAAACCAAGTAACAGTTAAACCAGATACCTTAAGATAATAGAACCTATGTCAGATTTTGTTACAACTTTTGGATATCCTTGTAGGGGTTTTAAAATTGTGAATATATCCTTTCTGAAAATTTAAGCCCTTTGTATGTTCTGTCTAAAAAATGCTTTGAAGTCTTACTATAGATCATAAAATCACTTATCAGAAAAAAAAAAGTATGTATGTATATGGATGCATATGTACAAATACCTATGTACACACATCTGTTTATTGCGTACATGCACGCACATACCATAGAGAATGAAATTTTTATCTTAGAAACATAAACATTTATAAAAAATAATATTACATACACATACCCTTCCCCTCTATGCTGTACATTAGCTACCTATTTTTACTACTCCCATCTTAGCTTTGCCTGGCTTAATTCAGAGATAACATCTTTTTTTTTTTTTTTTTTTTTTTTTTTTTCTTCTGTAGACTATAATTCCAAAAAGAAAAGGAAAGCTGCAGAGATTCACCAAGCCCTGAACAGTGACCCTACCGATGTGGCTGCACTTCGACGCATGGCAATTAGTGAAGGTGGGCTCCTGACAGATGATATCCGCCGTGAAGTGTGGCCAAAACTTCTCAACGTCAACATAAATGACCTTCCTCCTCCACCAGGTATAGGGAAAACAAATTTATAATGGGAAAGGAAGGACAATTTCAGAGGGTTTTTTCTCTGTTGCTGATATCTAGAAGTAAATATGATTGTCTTAGGATGATTTGTTTGGTGGTGTCTGTGGAAAAAACTGTAAATAATAATTGCTACTACTATCAGAGCTACTTCACAAATATCTCTATTATACCATCATTGAATCTCACAGTTATAAGGGACTTTAGAAGGCCTCTAATCCAACTTCTCTCAATATTAGGAATTCTTTCTTTAGCATTCTGGACAAGTGGTCATCTGACTTCTAAATATTACCAGTGATGAGGACTTCAGTATTGTCATGATGACAGTAATTATTAATATCATTAGTTCCTGGGTAGCATATTCTATTTTTGGACATATTCTTTATGAACAGACAATTTTCAGATGATGTAATCAAAACCATTTATTGTCATATGAAAAAATGCTCTAAATCACTATTGAATAAAGAAATAAAAATTAAAACACCTCACACCTCTCAGATTGGCTAAGATGACAGGAAAAGATAATGATAAATGTTAGAGGGAATGTGGGAAAACTGGGGCACTGGTGCATTGTTGGTGGAATGATCCAACCCGAATTCTGGAGAGCAATCCGGAATTATACCCTAAGGGCTATCAAACTGTGCATACTCTTTGACCTAGCAGTACCACTATTGGGTCTGTATCTCAAGGAAATCATAATGAAAGGGAAAGAATCCATGTGTGCAAAAATGTTTGTTGCAGTTCTTTTTGTGGTAGCAAAGAATTGGAAAATGAGTAGATGCCCATCACTTGGGGAATGGCTGAACAAGTTGTGGTATATGCAGATAATGGAATATTATTGCTTTATTTAAAAAAAAATGATGAATAAGCTGATTTGGAAAGATTTACAAGAACTGATGGCTGAGTAAAACAAGCAAAACTAAGAATACATTGTATACAATAACAGCAAGAATGTGCAATGATCAGCTATGAGAGACTTGGCTCTTTTCAATGGTTTAGTGATCTAAAACAATTCCAATAGACTTGGGACAGAAAATGCCATCTGCATCCAGAAAAAGAACTATGGAGCTTGAATGTAAATCAACACATACTATGTTTACTTCTTTTTTTTGTTTGTTTTTTTCTCTCCCATGGTGTTTTCCTTTTGTTTTGATTTTTTTCCCCTCCCAACATGATTCAGAAAGCAATATGTATTAAAAATAAATAAATTTTTTTAAAAATTTACTTCCTTATGACTTCTTGCCTAGTTATGGTATCTGTATCCAAGCAGGACCATTCTGTTCCCTCTCTTATTGTATTTCTTATCTGACAACAATCTCTTCCCTCCACAATTCTTGAGGGTAAAATTTGGTTTCCTTACTGTTTTGTCAGTAACATTCTTAAGTATTTAAGTCTCAGAACTAAGCAATGAATTCTAAAAGTGGTTTCATAAAGAACAGCAAGACTCTTGCCTTCCTTATTTCAAACACTACTTTTTTAAATGTAGCTTAATAGTATATTGTCTTAAATAATAATAACTAGCACTTATATTACATTTTAAGGTTTTTAGAGCACTTCCGCAAATATTATCACTTTCTCTCCTCATAATTGCCCAGGAGAGTAGTGCTATCAAATAAGATAATTCTTGTAAAGTGCTTAACACATTGCTTGGCACATAGTAGGCAGTATGTAAATGCTTATTATTATGCCTTTCCCCCTTTTACAATTGAGGCAACTGAAGTAGAGATAAAATGACTTGCCCTGAAAATAATCCTATTTGATCCTTCCATCTCTATCATCCTTTACCTCTTCTGCTCTTTGTAGCTAAACTCAAGAAAGCTGTGTACAATAGGTACCTCTACTTTCGTTAAGTCCTTAAAATTCAGCTTTCAACTTTAATATTCCACCAAAATTTCTCTCTTCAAAGTTACTGATGCTCTCTTAATTGCTAAATTCAATGGCCTTTTCTCAATCCTTATTCTCCTTGTCTTTTCTGTAGCCTTTGACATTGTTGAGTAATCTTTCTTCCTTTAGAAATGATGTCTTTAGATTTTCAGGATATTAGTTTCTCCTAGTTCTCCTCCTACCTATCTAACCTTTCCTATTCTTTCTCTTTTGCTAGATTCTCTTTCAAATCATACTCTTTAAACTGCAGGTGTCCCTTAAACATCTTTCCTAGACTCCCTTCTCTTTTCCCTCTATACTGTCTCACGTGGTGATCTCATCAGCATCCTTGATTTAATTACGGTCTCTAGATTGAGGATTCTCAAATCCTATCCTGCTCCATTCTTTCTACTCATCTCTAGTCTTGCACATCCAGTTACTCTTCAGACATCTCAAACTGGTTTCCTAGTAGACATCCAGTTACCAAGCATACCCATAACAGAACTCTTATCTTTCCCCTTGAACCCTCCCAACCCTTCCCACTGGAAGGCAATACCATCTCCCAGTCCCTTGAAACCCAAGACACATTCTTTTCACTATCTCTTTCCTTCTCCTACCCATATCCGATCTGTTACCAAGACTTGTTTATTTCACCTTTGCAACATTTCTTGAATACTCTCTTTTTTTCCTTTGACACTGCCATCACTCTGGTATAAGCCATCATTATTTCATACTTGAAGTGTTGCATTAATCTTCTGATGGATGGGTCTGACTGCTTCAAGTATTATCCTACTTCATCCTCCATTCAGCCTCAATGATTTTTTTTTAAAGCACAGATCTGATCATGTCACCTTCTTACTAAATAAACTCCAGTGACTCTCTATCGCCTCTAGGTTCAAATACAAAAATCTTGTGTTTGGCATTCAAAACCCTTCATTACATAGCACCCGCCTACTTTTCCAATCTCAGACTGTTACATACTCTTTACTTCAGTGATCCTGGCCCCCTGGCTGTTGTAGAAACAAGACACTCCATCTTTCAGCACTGGACAATTTTTCTCTTGCTGTGCCCATTGCTGGGATGTTCTTTTCAGCTCCACCTGCTGATTCCTCTGGTTTCCTTAAATTCTTAACTAAAATCCTGTATTCTACAGGAAGTCTTTTCTAATTCCTCTTAATTCTAGTATTTTCCCCCTGTTTATTAGCTTGTCTATATTTGTTTGCACATTGTCTCTCCCAGTAAATTGTGAGCTCCTTGAGGACAAGGACTGTGTTTTCCACTCTTTTTGTATCTCCAGCACTTACAACTATGCCTGGCACTTAGTAGGTGTTTAATAATTGTTTATTGATTGATTGTCCTAGGATCACATTGCTAGTAAGTATATGAATCTAGAATTTAATTCAGGTATTCCTGAATCCTGATCCAGGACTCTATCCACTTCTACCACTAGCTTCCAAGTATTGATCAGGCTTTACTTCTCACTTCTCATTTGGACTTTTGCAGTAGCTTCCTAATTTAATCTGTTTATGGTTTCTCCTCTGCCTCTAATCTGTTTACTATACAACCACCAAATAAATATTTCTGAAATATAGACCTGACCATTTCCCTCATATACATTTAAAAATCCTAAATGGCTCCTTAGGGTAAGTAAGTAGCCAAGTATTGGCTCTTCTATATCAAACTACTTTATCACGTTTTCTTGTAGACATATGTTTTACTTTCCAGTTTTCCTCTTAGCCTGACTTGGGTTAGGTTTGCATCTAGGTCTTATCCTGATTTCCCAATCATCATTTCTACAATCTGGCCTTTTTGATTGGCAAAATCCCTTCTTTACCCATCCACACCTCCAAGGACTAACCTCTTCCAAGAAGAAGAAAAGTTTAAAGACATGAAGAATTAGAGATCATTACAAGGTTATATATACTCTAATAGAATATATGTTCCTTAGTGGGACAGGGAGTGCCTCATCTTTGTCTTTTTATTCACAGAACTTAGCACTTAAAAGGCATATAATAAATTCTTATTGATTGACTTTGCTAATTGGTAGAAAATATAAAAAATTATATTATAGAAAGAAGTTGATAGATTATCTAGTCCAACTCCTATTTTTAAGTATGAATCTCCTATAGATAATGTCTCCTTTTCCTTCTTTCCTTCCTTGTTCTCTTCAGTTGAACAATAGTTCATTTAAAAAGCATCCATATGTATGCAAGGTAATTTTTTTTACCCTAAGTAGTTCCAGTAATTCTAATATTCTATCAACTAAACTATATCTCAGATCTCATAAACTATTGTGCCACTTACTTTAGGACACATGCCTAATACAGAAACAGGTGGCAAAGTAGAAAAGAAAACTATATATGCCTTATCCCATTACTATAGTATAATAGAATTTAGAGGTAGAGGGATGCTTTAGAAATCATTTTATCCCAACTTCCATCTTTTAAAAGACCTAGAAAAGCTGAGCAATTTATCTACGATCACAGAGGTACTAATTAGAATCAGAATTCAAACCCAGTTCCACTGACTTTAAATTCATTATCTTTTCTTCTGCTACTTCACACTTTCAGAAAATTGATTCAGAGCAGTACACTTTTCTAATCAGGGACCTTAACTTCTTTATATTATGTAAACCTTGGAATCTCTTCCTCTGATCTCTTAAGTTTTTGTGGTGGAAATATTTCCTAACCAGTCAGGTGCAGAATTTCCATCTTACATGTATTGTAAGATTAGTTTGTGTATATGCATATAAGAACTATTTGCAAGTGAAATAAGGGATTTTCTTCCTGAGGTCTTCAGAAAGTTCTTGATTTAGGTTTTGTTTGGAAATTTACACTTATTATAGCTGGTCAGAGGACTGACTACTTTTGTATTACTCCAAGTTTTTTGGCAAGTTACATGGATCTCCTTCATTTTGTAATACCTTTATTGTCTAATCAGTAATGAGATGGGGGGAAGATCTTTTTTTAAAAAATTATATGATATCTATTTATGTGATATTCAAAATGTTTTCTAAACCTTTTGGGAAGAGATGATGATAACCCTTTAAAACCCAGGGAGTAGTAGACAAATGAAATTAACCCTGTATACTGTCTCCCTTTACTGATAACTTAATTTGATGGAAAAGAGTAGAACTAGGTTTGAATGGTAGAAATGTATTGCTCTATAAAAATCAGGAATTCTGCCAAAGACAATGCTTGTGTCTAGAATTTTATTAAAGGCCATTAAGAGAGTAGTACAATTATCTGGGATAAGTCCTGAAAAAATATACACATTCTATACTAACGCACAAATTAATAATTAAGTATGCTGTGAGACCGTCCCAGAATGGCAAATTTTATTGGCCACAGCTCCAAATTTTGCACATGGGTCTCCATTAAAGATAACCCAGCTACTACATAATTGGCGATGGATTTCTGAAGAAAAGGTTTCTAAGGTTCCTCTTAAAGGACCAACAATCTTTACAGACGTCTCCAAAGAAAATATTTGTGCTGTATACTCTCATGATTTAACCATAAAGAGAGTAGTCAGGACTCCTTTTCAGTCCACTCAGCAGAATGAATTGTTTGCTATCATGCTAGCTCTTACTTATTACCCAGGAGACGTAAATATAATTACTGATTCAGATTATTCAGTAGGTATAGTACAAAGAATTGCCACAGCCCAAATAAAATTTGCAGCCTCTAATATTTATCAGCTCTTTAAGGAACTTCAAAAGCAAGTGAGAAAGCATCCAGGCAAGATTTATATCTCGCATGACCACTCACATAGTGGACTTCCAGGTCCTATTTTTGATGGAAATTCAAAGGCAGATAGCCTTTTAACTATGTTAGCCAGTACTCCTTTACTTCAGGAAGCACAAGAATCTCATTCTAAATATCATCAGGCTGCTCAAGCTTTACATTTACAATTTGGAATAACAAGAGAGGAAGCTATGAGCATAGTAAAAAGCAGTACAGCTTGCCTTCCTTTCCATGCTCCTACAGTCCCTCCAGGGAAGAATCCTTGTGGTTTGAGACCCACTGAAATCTGGCAAATGGATGTGACCCATTCTAAATCTTTTGGTCATCTGTCTTTTATCCATGTGGTGGTAGATACCTTTTCAGGATTCACTTTTGTAGTGCCAACAGCAAAATAGACAGCCCAAGTGGTCACTGAATTCCTTATCCACACATTACAATTATGGCTGTGCCACAAGAAATAAAAACAGATAATGGACCTGCATATAGTTCTAAACATTTTGCGCACCTTTTATGCGCGGTATAAGATTTTACACACCACTAGAATTCCTTTTAATCCACAAGGTCAGGCAATAGTAAAGAGAAGAAACAGAGACATTAAGACACTCCTCCAAAAACAAAAGAAAGGGGGAGCCTTCTCTAGGTAACCCTAGAGAACTTCTAAATTTAGTTCTCTAAACCATTAATTTTCTAATTTTTGACAAAGATGCACTGGCTCCGGCAGACAGGTTTTATAACCCACCAGAAGGGCAGTGTCCAGTGCGAGTAGCTCCACTGTCCTTAGATAATCGCCAGGTGATGTGGAGAGACCCAGAAAGTGGTGAATGGAAAGGACCAGATAGGTTAACTGCCTGGGGGAGAGGGTTTGCTTGTATTTCTTCAAATTAATTTGTGTGTTAGTATAGAATGTGGATATTTTTTCAGGACTTATCCCAGATAATTGTACTACTCTCTTAATGGCCTTTAATAACATTCTAGCCACAAGCATTGTCTTTGGCAGAATTCCTGATTTTTATAGAGCAATACATTTCTACCATCCAAACCTAGTTCTACTCTTTTCCATCAAATTAAGTTATCAGTAAAGGGAGACAGTATACAAGGAATCAGATGGGTGCCAACGAGTCGTATTCGCCTTGTCTAAGAGAGAGACAGAAAAAGAGAAAGACCTCAAAACAAAGGAGAAGATCTAAGAAACATCTGACACTGAAAGAGCATGGCTGATAAAGAGACTGTTAAAGATTCCCTAACACAAGATAAGACTGTTAAAGAATTTTAAAAGCAGCAGGAATCATTGGATTTCCTAACACAAGATGAGACTATTGGAGGACTTCAAAACTTGCAGGAATTATTTGATTTTTGGCACATGAACTAATGGACAATGGACTTATGGACATGTATAAATTCTCAATTTATGATTTATTTAATCATGTTATTTATTACATACTTCTAGCATGTGTTATGTTACTGTGTGTTTATGTAATTTATGTAATAATGTGTAATACCTCCCATATTGATGGATTTATGTTTCAAGGTCATGACCACCCTATTTTCTAAATCAAAAGAAAGGGAGAGATGTTAGGTTATTACTAAGTGCTAAGTTGGTACTTAACAATTCTCTAGTTCACACCTTTGGTTCCGGCCTATAAGAGGAGTTTACCCCTTTGAACTTCTGAGGAGGAGTTTACATATGAAAAGGAGTTTACACAACCTTTAAAAGGAGCAAGTTCATTGGTTGAAGTAATTTTCCCACAAGCCCTTGATTTCTCACATGCCCATTCTCTGGGAGGATAAAAGAAGACAACATTGAGCAAGAAGTTAGTCTACTCTAGGACAGAGTTGGGACAGCTCTCTGGAGAAAGAAGAATCTAGTCTGGGATTGAGTTGAGACAGCAGATCTCCTCCCAGAGAGTGATTGGCAGTTTCTGGAGACAACAGAGCATTACAAGACATAACTTGGGTTGTGTCCTATTTCAAGAAGTAAGTCATTATATTTCTGTCCCTGTAGATAAGTTGTTCTATTCTAGATTGTTTTATATCTGATTATATTTGGTTTTGGAAGAAATTTTTTCATTGTTGAAGAAATGTTCATAGTCAGAATCACCTGCCTCATGAGCTAGTAAGTGCTCTGTCATAACGACAATTCAAACAAACTAAATGACCACTTGTCAGGGTACACTAGTGCAGAATGATCCCTCAAATACGGGTTAGACTAGAAGACTTAGGAGTCTGCAGTACAATTATAACAAGCACCTATTCTGTGCAGAGCATCTTGCCTAGGATTGCCTGTACATGTTAGATATAGAGGATATAGTTCTCCACATAAAGAATGTGTATTCTAAGGAGATATAATGCCAAGAACAAATAGTTTTGCTAAACAAGTATTACATGGTAAGTATATTATAGAAGTTTGCAACAAAGTGCTTTGTAAGATCTGAATGGAAAGGTTATCAACTATTATATTTCAGAGAAGACTCATAGAATTTGAGTTGGACTTTAAAAACCAAGAAGGGGACAAAATAATGTTATGAAATACTTTTTTTTTTTTTTTTTTTTTTCCTCAGAGAAGTCTCTACGGGAAGATAGCAAAGACTTCCAGCAAGTACTTCTGGATGTGAGGCGGTCTTTACGGCGGTTCCCACCTGGTAAGGTGATGGCTCTTCTGGCTTGCTACCTGTTTCATTCTGTGATCTCATTTTCTCTCTACATTATTGTGACTTCCAATACAGATGCATTTGCCCATGTATTTCTTAATTTTCTTTTTCTCCTCCCTCTACACTCATTCAGGAATCTCAGGCTTAGTGTCAGCAGCAAGAACATGACAAAGCAGGTAACTGGAAGGCAAAAGTGCTTTGTATACCTTTCACTCTCCTTCCTGGGAATCCACTATCAGATATGTTGAATCCTTTGAATTCAAATCCTTTGAATTACTGACTTTCTGACTTATGATAGAAAGATCCAAGCTAAAAATAATTCTGCCTGGCATATTGATAGTGAAATAATAGAGTATTTCTTTCCTTCCCAAAGACATGAGTGGGGGGTTAATAGGGATCAAAGCTACAGTCACTATGCTCTTTTTTTCCCCTGAGGCTGGGGTTAAGTGACTTGCCCAGGGTCACACAGCTAGGAAGTATTAAGTGTCTGAGACCAGATTTGAACTCAGCTCCTCCTGAATTCAAGGGGGATGCTCTATCCACTGCGCCACCTAGTTGCCCCAAGTCAGTGTGCTTTAAAGGACTAAATTGGTTTGGATTTTGAGCACTAATAAGTCCTGTTAATGCCTTAAGTTGATTAGATTTAGATCATGTTATCTAGTGTCTAAATTGTGACTCTTGGACATGCAGATATTTTAGAAAACCACTTAAACTATCTAGCTGAATAGTTCAATAAAACTTCACCTTTACATCTAGTCCTATTGTTTAGAGCTTATAGTCATCTTTATATCCTTGGAGGAGTAAGAAATACTTTTATGAAAGAAAAACCCAAGCCAGAATTCTGTTTTTATCTTTTGTCATTCTCTGTAGAATTTTATATATAGGATCACGAGGCCAAGAGAATCTCCTGGTTTTATATGGACAACCAATGACAATAGACCTGACTTTTGTTTATCTTTTGAAAGGGTTTCTTCATGACTGCATTCTTTTTCTTATGTACACAGAATAAATCTATGAAATATGTGTCTCTGTGGGTGAGAGAGAGAGAGTGTGTGTGTGTGGGGGGGGGGTATGTGTGTTCACAGACACATACATATACCCTAGTTCTCTTTCTTTTCCCATTCTAGTTACCTGGTATAGAATATAAAAGTGCAATTTTCCTTAAAATCTTTTTTTTTTTTTAATAGCTTTTTATTTACAAGATTTATGCATGGGTAATTTTTCAGCATTGACAATTGCAAAACCTTTTGTTCCAATTTTTCCCCTCCTCCCTACCCCCTCCCCCAGATGGAAGTTGACCAATATATGTTAAGTATGTTAAAGTATATGTTTAAATCAGTCTTAAAGAGAAAATGAAAATAATAAGAAGTATTAATAATATAACAATAATTAATTATTAATAATTAATATACTTAATAATTATTAATAATGAAAAAAACAACCCTGTTTGGCAAGATGGTAAAGAATCCTCTTCTAACTCAGTTAAATTAGTCTTCAGAAAATAATCTGTCATTGATACTATGCTTGAAATTTTTTTAGCCTGGTAAGGCTTGCCACAATTTTGTCATAGTCTTTGAGAAACCAAAATCATTATGATATGTGTTATACTAAGATTTTAGGGGGGGTTCTGATTACAAAATCAAGTATCTTAATAATAAATTTTAATATGATTAGTTTCCTTTGTAATCTTATAATTATGCCTTTTATTTTATGCATTTAGAAAAATTATTTTGAGAAAAGATTCTACCAAAGAGTTCCATGTCCCAGAAAAGGTTAAGAAACCTTGCCTTAAACACATCATTAGTCTATAATATAAATGTTGTAGACTATTCTTTTCCAGTTCTGTCTCTCCTTCATTAATTTATGACAATTGGTAACATTTATTATTTCAACTATTAATAATTTATTTCATTAATAATATTATTTTAATAAGTATAGTTTATTTGCATTTTGTACATGTCTTCTGATGTATTCTCAAGCATACACCATTCTTTGTTGGGGTAGAGAGTGATGAGATTTCTTGCCTAAATTTTTTGCCTGTTCTATTCAGGCCTCAATATCACTTGCTTTCTTATTCACTAAAATGATATTCTTTGTCTGGCAGTAAGGCAGTACAGATACTTAAGGTGTTACAGTTTGAGATTCATTTAGGACATGCTTCCAGAATTAAAAGGAGCAGGGAGAAGAAGGGAGCATGGAATCAAACCAGTGCAGTGACAGAGCTGACTGCTGAAGGAATGACACAAATGGCTGATCCATCCATCCCCCAGTATAATGTCTTTTCCAACAGTGGATCATCATTTGAAAATTATGCTGTACAATAGAGAGGATTCGGAACTCCAGAAGCACATTGGAATATTACTGGCAATGAATTGTAATATTTCTTTTCTGTTAACTCCAAAGCTAAAGCCTCCAAAAAAAAATTATGTGCTAGATATTGAGTATGTACTTTAAATCATAAGGTGAGACAAATGTTGTACAAAGATAATTAGCATAAGAGAAAATAAAGTCATAGGGCGCAGCATCCCTCCAATCCACCCACCTTACTGGGTACAATCAATACAGATAGTTTTGCAGGCATAAGCTTCAGGGTCTGGTTGTGGAGAAAATTCTGCCCAAACTCCCATGTCAATGATTTATCATGATCTCCAACTGAAGCAATTAGGTAAGGGTAGATGAAAGACTTGGGCAATATAGAGCTACAGGTTAGCAGGGGCAAAATCTTTTTCTCTGGAGTTTTTCCTGACATTGGGGTTTCCTATACTTCCAACTCAGAGACTTGTTAACTCAATCTTGGAAACACTGCAGAGAAATAGAAGAAAGACAGAGAAACTTATGAAAAACCTAACTTTGAAGCAGATAAACTAGTAGTCTCATAATAATAGAAGGAAGAGTGTGTAAAAACTGAAGCCAGTATATCATGAACAATTATTGATATCATAAAGGATAATAGACCAGAATTCCAGATACAAAAAGATAACAGGAATCTTACAGGAATCTTCTTCTTCTTCCTTTCTTCCTTCTTCCTTCTTCCTTCTTTCTTCTTTCTTCTTCTTTTATTTTGTTTTTTGGTTAAGGCATTCAGGGTTAAGTGACTTGCCTAAGGTCAGACAGCTATGAAGTATTAAGTGTCTGAGACCAGATTTGAACTCAGGTCCTCCTGACTTAGAGGATGTTACTCTATCCACTGCACCACCTACAAGCCAAAGAATTTAATCTTGAAGACAGGATGCAGAGATACAATTGAAGAATCATCAGACTCAGAAAAACACGACAAATCAAAAAACCTCAATACCATGCTGCAAGAAAAAAAATTTTAAACTGCTAGAATAAATGCTTTAAATAAAAGACAATAAAGCACTGAATTAATAAGTCCAGAGATTGCTACTAGAAGAAAAATCTCCTACTTGATACTTCAAGGCTAGTAATATTTAAATTTCAATAATAATAAATTTCAGATAATGGAAGCCTTTCAGAGAAAGATCTTTAGATGTGAAGGAACAACACATTCAAATAGCCCAGGATTCCTCATTCATGAGACCTTGGAGAAGTTAATGAAATACTAGATTCTAAAAAATAAAGGAGTTCGATCTACAACCCAGAATAAGCTATCTATAGAATTAAACCTTATTGCCATTAGAAAAAAATTAAATTTTATGCTTTAAAGAGAGGCAGTTGAGACAGAATATTTGGCTTGCAAATAAATATCCAAACAATAGAAAAAACTTAAATTGAACTGATAGATAAATAAAGAGGGATACTTTGGGAAGAAAAAGAAGACAAAGGCTAGAAATATTTTATTTTATTTTATTTATTTTTTTAAGCTGGGATTAAGTGACTTGCCCAAGGTCACAAAGCTAGGAAGTGTTAAAGTGTCTGAGACCAGATTTGAATTTGATTCTCCTGAATTCAGGGGTAGTGCTCTATCCACGGCTAGAAATATTTTTTAAAAATCAAAAGATAGGAAGGAATAAGAGTTGAATTAATATTCCAAAGATTCATCTATTGACCATCTATAAATGAATCATTGTCCTTTATGATAGGAATAATATTGAAAAGTATTATGAACAAGGAAGAAAGGACATTGGAAAAAGGTAGGAGGGAATCTTATATACAAAGTTTTTGTCTTAAATATGGTGGAACACTATTATAATATGGTGCAAAAGAAGGTCTTGCCCAGAAGGTTGAAGAAAAGGGTGCCACTAAAGACATTCCTGTGGAGTACAGGAAGGAGGAAAGAAGGAAGTATGCATTTAAGTGCCTACTATATGCCAGACACTGTGCTAAATGTTTGCCTTTTTTTTTTTTTAAACTTAATAGCATTTTATTTTTCCAATTACATGTAAAGATAGTTTTCAGCATTCATTTTTGTAAGATTTTGAGTTCCATTATTTTTTCTCCCTCTCTTCCCAAGAGAGCAAGTGATCTGATGTAGGTTATACCTATACAATTATTTTAAATATTTCTCCTAACATGTTAGTCATGTTATGAAAGAAAAATAAGAACAAAAGGGAAAAACCATGAAAAAAAAAGCACACAAAAACAAAAGGTGAAAATATATGCTTCCATCCACATGCAGTCTTTATAGTTCTCTCTCTGATTGCAGATGGCATTTTTTATCCAACTCAGTTGGAAGTCTTAGACCACTGTATAGCTAAGAAGAGCTAAGTATCATAGTTTATCACCACACAGTCTTGCTGTTAATTATGTACTTTGATCTGATTCTGCTCACTTTGCTCAGCATCAGATCGTGTACTTTCCAGGTTTTTCTGAAATCAGCCAGCTCATCATTTTTTATATTATAATAATATTCCATTGTATTCAGTAGTACACAGTATTATAACCTTTTGGATATAGTTCCAAATTGCTCTCTAGAATGGCTCCATCAGTTCAGAACTCTATCAATAATTCATTAGAATCCAGTTTCCCCACATCCTCTCCAATATTTATCATTATCTTTTCCTGTCACTTTTTTTTTTTCTGAAATAATTGGAGTTAAGTTACTTGCCCAGGGTCACACAGCTAGGAAATGTTAAGTGTCTGAGGACAGATTTGAACTCAGATCCTCCTGAATTCAGGGCTGGTGCTCTAACCACCGTGCCACCTAGCTGCCCCTATTTTCCTGTCATCTTACCCAATCTGACAGGTATGAGGTGGTACCTGAGAGTTGCTTTAATTTGCATTTCTTTAATCATTGTTTTTAGAGCATTTTTTCATATTACTATAGATGGTTTTATGCTAAGTGCTTTATAAATATTATGCAGCCTTCATAAAAACCCTGTGAGGTAGGTAAAATTATTGTCCTCCTCATAGTTTGAGGAGATTGAGGCAAACAGAGGTTAAGTGACTTAAGTCACAGAGTTAGTATTTGAGACCAGATTTAAACTCAGGTCCTCCTAATTCCAGGTTTAGCATTTTTGTCCACTGTAACAGTGTGACTGTCAAAAAAGACAGAGATTCATTATAAGATTCTTCTGAGAGATATTGTGCACTAGAAAAGTGACTTCTCTGCAGATAAATTCCCAGGAGAAGGGATGATGAGTAGGAGAATAGATATAGAACCAAAGATTACATAATCAAGATGAGCGGAGGGGATAGAACTTGACTTTAAGACTTGGGATATAGAATAACTTGCACTAGATGACATTGCTTCACTTGACAATATTTCCTTCATCAAATAATGTTTCTAAAAATTATTAGGTACAGCATAAAATAACAGGATAATATCTACAAATGCTGTAACAGAAATGCAATAAGAGAGGAGATTTAAAGTTGATAATTTCAGAATCAGAAACACAAAAAAGTGGCATTAGTCATAGAATTTAGAATAAACTAGGAAAGAAAAAGAACAAGGAGGACAAAGTTAAAAAAAACTTACTGGAAAGAGATTCTACAAAAGAATGTTACTTTATAAAATAAGTCATTGGAGAGGAAAGAGAAAGTTTTCATTGCTTTCATTGTTTTTTGAAGCAAAGCCGAGTGTTTTATTATCTTGTTGATTTATTGTGTGTGTGTGTGTGTGTGTGTGTGTGTGTGTGTGTGTATGTGTGTACCACCTTTTTACCCCAGAGATTATACAAGTCCCATATAGTATCTTTTCTTGTCACAGTTAATTATATTCAAGCAAATCAACATCACATTTGTGATTTCTGAAACATTTTGTTCAGAAAATATGATGTTCTGTTTCCCAGATTATAAGTTCTTGCTTTCCTATAAAAGTATTGCTTTAAATAATTCCTGTCCTAATACATGTTAAAAGTCAAATCATAGTCAATTAATTTATTTTATTTGTTAAAATTTAGTCTATTATATGTCAGCAATTTTGCTAAATATTAGGAATATTTTTTAAAAAGCAAAAAGATAGCCCCCGTTCTTTTTTTTTCAATTAAAGCTTTTTATTTTCAAAACATATGCATAGATAATTTTCAACATTTATCCTTTCAAAACCTTGTATTCCAAACTTTTTTCTCCCTTATTCCCCCATCCCCTCCCCTAGATGGCAAGTAATCCAATATATGTTAAACATGTGCAGTTCTTCTAGACATATTTCCACAATTATCATGCTACACAAGAAAAATCAGATCAAAAAGGAAAAAAGTGAAAAAACAAAATGCAAGGAAACAACAACAAAAAATGAAAATAATATGTTGTGATCCACACTCAGTCTGCACAATCCTCTCTGGGTGCAAATGGCTCTCTTCATCACAAGATCATTGGAACTGGCCTGAATCACCTCATTATTGAAAAGAGCTACATCCATCAGAATTGATCTAATCTTGCTATTGCTATGTACAATGTTCTCCTGCTTCTACTCACTTCACTCAGCATCATTTCATGTAAGTGTGAGGGAAATTTTCTAACCACAAACTTAACTGAGTGGAAGAAAAGGTTCAAAAGAAAAGTAGAGAAATAAATAAAAAGATGTATTTCAATTTAAGTAAATTCAAAAAAAATGCAATAGGGCATATAAATGGGAATAGTAACCTTGGGATTAGAGTAGTATCAAAATGTATAATTAAAACTAATTTCAGGGAGAAATTACTGATTTAAAAGGAAAGTGAAATTCAGTACAAAAAATAAATGAAAATACAAGCCTCACAATCTTAATCTTAAATATGAATAGTTTAAACATTCCAATAAAACTAGGAGCAATATAAACAAGAAAACAAAGCCTGGTAATTGTTGCACACTAGAAACACAACCAAAAAATAAAATCATATGCAGAATGAAAAGGAAAATAAACTAACTTCTGAGGTCTTGTCAAAGCCTGAGATTCTTTGTTTTGTGAAATAAATCTTGGGTTAATAATCTGCAAATCTCCTGTGCTTTACTTTGCCAAGAAATATCATTTTTACAACTTCCATTTACACAGAACATCATTAGGTGAATTGCTTTGAGACTTGATGCCCTTACATCTTAGCTAAAAGTGCAAGCATCCAGTTAATAAGGATTTCTTTAAGTTTGAAGAATACAAACGGGAGAACATTTAGATGCAATAGATTTTCCACAGGGTAACACAAAAGTTATAACATGTTTAACTTCACACAACAAATGATAAAATTTAGTCAAAACCACTAAAAAAAAAAGTGTCTCCTGCTTCTAGTGTGCTTGTCACTAAATAGTCTTGCCTTTCAGATAATTATCCTCCAATTAATGTTCCAGAAACCTGAAAATTTTACTATCTTTCATGAAGTATATAAAATAGGATTTTTCTAATACATACAAAAAGTGACTTAATTTTTTATTGGAATTTAAAGAGAACTTAGGTTCTCTGACTCTTAATTGAATATAGTATGGAAAAACCTACATCTTTGAGTACAAAGCTTATCAAATACATTTGTGTGTGTATATGGGTGCGTAATTTACCCCCTCTTTAAAGAAATGTCAAGGATATCGAATATATAAAGAGAAATATAATATTACTCCTATTCTTATGGTGTTTAATGACTAGCAGTATTGACATGATAGGTTCATGGGAAGACAACTAAGTTCCATGTAAAGTTCAGGAAAGGAAAATAGAGAAATAATTTAATAGAGATTAAATTAAACTGTGTATAAATCCAAAAGATCAACTTCAGCAGTACAAAATGGAAGAGACCTAGCCAAAGAATGAAAGTTTTTCAAAGTGCTTTATAAATATCTCATTTGATCCTTACAACAACCCTGGAAGATAGGTGCTCTTATTATCCTCATTTTATAACTGAGGAAGCTGGGACAGGCAGAAGTTAAATAATTTGCCAAGAATCACATAGCTATTAAGTATCTGAAGCTGGATTTCAACTCAGGTCTTCCTGACTTCACTGGATCACCTAGCTGCCTATATATACAAATAATGATAACATAAAATAGATGAAGCAGGACATAGCAGGCATAAGGAATATAGAAAAAAAGAGGTGCAGAAGTAGAAAACCATAGGAGCTTCATACAGAAGAAAGTTGGCAGTCCACTTCAGCTGGCTGGAGCATAGAATAGAATCATGTGGAAAAGACTGAAATAAAGATGGAAATGTGAGGTGGTGTTGAGCTATGGAGAGCATTGACTCCCAAATTAAGGAAATTGAATTTTATGCAATAAGCAGTAACCCATTCAGTAGTTTGGAGCAAAAGGACATAATCATATTTGTTCATAAAGAAGACTAATTTGACTACTTTGTCTGGACTGATTGAAGCTATTGGTGTAGGCATTGGAGTGGGTGGCTCATACAGTGATCTAAAAGTTAGTCATAAGGACCCTTGTAGGATGTTAGCAATGGGATTCATTTCTTGATTATACACTTCCTCTGAAAGCCACCATTCTATACTTGCGCAAGCCAGCTCTGGTCCTTCTTCCTTTTCTTGCTCTTTGGCTATTTGCCATGCCCATGTGCTTCTCTCTCTCCATCTGCAGACATGCCTAGTGAACAAAGAGAAGGACTCCAGGAGGAACTGATTGACATCATTTTGTATGTTTTGGAACGCAATCCCCAGCTGCACTATTACCAGGGCTATCATGACATTGTGGTCACATTTCTACTCGTTACGGGTGAGAGGCTGGCAACATCACTAGTGGAGAAGCTCTCTACACACCATCTCAGGTATTTTGCCAGGAAACTGTAAGAAAATGAGAGTTACATTTTCTCCCAGTTTTGGTTGATTAAAAAAATTGTGATTTCTCCCTGGTCACTTCTGGTCCATTTGTTAAATAAATTTGTTAAATAGATTAACCTTTAGCAGGGCTTAATATAGTTTTGGCCTGACCAAATTCTTTTTCTTGTCTCACCCTAGGGATTTCATGGACCCAACAATGGACAATACCAAGCATATATTAAACTACCTGATGCCCATCATAGATCAGGTGAATCCAGAGCTTCATGACTTCATGCAGAGGTATATAACATGGTCTCCCCAACTTTTCCCCTTTAGGGAATCCAAACCTATTTATTATCATCTTAAACTGTTTATCAATATGCTTGGGTGGGTCCTACTTTGTCTCATGCTAAAAGATGAATAAATTCATTAAACCCTGAATTTCATAAAACTGCTCAAGCATAAGTTTTTTTCCCTAGGTAATTCTCAGTCCCAGTATATTATCTACAGGAGAATTAATTCAATTAAATTTAGTATATTTGTTAAGCACCTCCTCTGCTCAAAGTTAAACACAGTGATAACACAAAGCCAAATATATATATATATATAGCAGTCCCTCCCCTCAAGAAGCTTGCTCTCCTTGGGAGGAATTTTTACTTCCAAGGGTTTTGATAAAGACCTCATTTCTAAAGTATATCGAGAATTGACTCAATTTTATAATAATATAAGCCATTCTCCAATTGATAAAGGGTCAAAGGTTTTGAACAGACAATTTTCAAACAAAGAACTTAAAAACCATTTCTGGCTCAAATCTGCTCAAAATCACTATTGATCAGAGAAATGCAAATTAAGACAACTCTGAAGTACCATTATGTATTTCTTAGATTGGCTAAGATGACAGGAAAAGATAATGATAAATATTAGAGGGTAAGTGGGAAAACTGGGACACTAAATACATTATTGGTGAAGTTGTGAATTGATCCAAACGTGTTGGAAAGCAATTAGGAACTATGTCCAAAGGACTATCAAACTGTGCATACCTTTTGATCCAACTGAGCCAATATCCCAAAGAGTTCTTAAAAGAGGGAAAGGGACCCACATGTGCAAAGGTATTTGTAGCATCTCTTTTTGTTGTGGCAAGAAACTGGAAACTGAGTAGATTCCATCAATTGGAGGATGGCTGAATAAGTTATGGTATATGAAGAAGTGATCAGCAGAATGATTTCAGAGAGGCCTGGAGAAACTTATATGAACTGATGCTAAGTGAAGTGAGTAGAACCAATAGAACATTGTACACAACTGTAAGATTATGTGATGATCAACTCTTGATAGATGTGACTCTTTTCAGTAATGAGATGATTCAAGCCAATTTCAATACACTTGTGATGGAGAGAGAACTATGGAGACTGAATATAGATCACAACATAGTATTTTCACCTTTTTTGCTGCTGTTTGCTTTTTTTTTTTCCCTTTTTTGGTCTGATTTTCCTTGTGCAGCCTGGTAAATATGGATATATGTATATATAAGAACTGCACATGTTTAACATATATTGCATTACTTATTGTCTAGGGGAAGGGTGGGAGGAAGAAAGAGAGAAAAATTTGGAACACAAGGTTTTGCAAGGGTGAATATTAAAAACTCTTTGCATGTATTTTGAAAATAAAAAACTATTATTTAAAAAAAGAAGCAGCAGCGGCATGTTTTCTAATGGAGGGGAGATATAACAGGTATACAGACAGACCAATAAATACAGGATAAATTGAGGAAGAGAGAGCATTAATTACTTGGGCAAGTGGCAGTAAAGGAGACTAGAGAAGGCTCTAATTTATGGAGGAGGTAACTTCTGAGCTGAACACTTAAGGGGAAGATAAGACCTCTCTCTGAAGAGTAGAGATAAAAAGGCAATTCATTATGGATGTGGAGGATGACTTGTACAAATCCATGAAAGCAGGGGAAGCAGCACTGAGTTCAGGAAACAGCTAGTCTGTAATTTAGAGAACCAGAAATATTGGAAGATGAAATTGGAAACATTGGTTTCAGCCAATTCATAGAGGAATGAGCTTATATTTTATTTGAAAGGCATTAAAGTGCTACTGAAGATTTTTTAATAGAGACTAATGCTTTAGAAATACTATTTTTGTGCCTGTGTGGACTATGGATTAGAGAGAGGAGACTGAAATTGCAAAGCCACTTAAAATAGTCCAAGCAAGAGGTGATTAGGCTGGAACGGCTGACATAATGCAAGTGGAAAGAAAGGGACATTCTAGAGAAGTAACAGAGGTTGAGCTGTCAATACCGCTTAGGTATTGAATAGAGATGAGAAGAGAGAGGGAAAAGGCAAAGATGGATCCAAGGCTGTGATCTAAGTGACTAGTGTAGTATCCTTTTGAGAAATAAGGGAAATGCTATGGAGGGAAGTACGTGGGGTAACAAGTATGAGTTTGCTTTAGACAGTGAATTTAAGAGGCCCCTGGGAAATGCCAGATAGAGAGGATAGTGGAAGATTGGAAGTGAGATTAAAGCTGGATATATTGAGTTGAATGTCATTTCTGGAAAGATGATTTCATCTCTTCAGAATTTTTTTCTTTATAATTTTAGTTATATTATGTCTTCAGATCTTTGAAAGTATCTATTTCCTAGCTTAAGAGAATGTGTTGCCCAAGCCTCAGAATAACAGATCTAATTACTGCCAGAAAGTAATTGAAGATGCTATCTCTAAAAAATTCTGGGAATACAATAACACTTGACTTTAATTCTTGTTCCATGTTTTTATATTTGTCTACAGTTAGAGACATAATGCCACCAATTGCTTGCTTTAAAGTAAAACATAATTACAACAGCTGATATTTATGTGCTTTTTAAATAGTTTATAAAACCCTTTCCTTCAAACAATTTTCTTTTTTTTTTTTTATTATAGCTTTTTATTGACAAAACATATGCATATGTAATTTTTACAACATTGTCACTTGCACTAACTTCTGTTCCAACTTTTCCCTTCCCTCCCTCTACACCCCTCCCCTATTTGACAGGCAATCTCATACATGTTAAGCATGTTAAAATATATCTTAGATACAATATATGTGTGCAGATCCATATAGTTCTCTTATTGTACAAGAAAAAATGGATTCAGAAGGTAAAAATAACCTGGGAAGAAAAACAAAAATGCAAGTAGTCCACATTCATTTCCCAGTGTTCCTTCTCTGGGTGTAGCTGATTCTGTCCATCATTGATCATTTGGAGTTGAATTGGATCTTCTCTTTGTCAAAGATATCCACTTCCATCAGAATACATCCTCATACAGTATTGTTGTTGAAGTGTACAATGATCTCCTGGGTCTTCTCATTTCACTCAGCATCAGTTCATGTAAGTCTCTCCAGGCCTCTCTGTATTCATCCTGCTGGTCATTTTTTACATAACAATAATATTCCATAACATTCATATACCACAATTTACCCAACCATTCTCCAGTTGATGGGCATCCATTCATTTTCCAGTTTCTAGCCACTACAGAAAGGGCTGCCACAAACATTTTGGCACATATAGGTCCCTTTCCCTTCTTTAAGATCTCTTTGGCATATAAGCCCAGTAGAAACACTGTTGGATCAAAGAGTATGTACAGTTTGATAATTTTTTGAGTATAGTTTCAAATTGTTCTCCAGAATGGCTTGGATCCGTTCACAACTCCACCAACAATGCATCAGGGTCCCAGTTTTCCCTCATCCCCTCCACCATTCATCACTATCTTTTCCTGTCATCTTAGCCAATCTGACAGGTGTGTAGTGGTATCTCAGAATTGTCTTAATTTGCATTTCTCTGATTATCTATCTCAATAGTGATTTGGAAAACCCTTTCATATGAGTAGAAATATTTTTAATTTCATCATCTGAAAATTGTCTGTTCATATCCTTTGACCATTTATCAATTGGAGAATGGCTTGATTTCTTATAAATTAGAGTCAATTCTCTATATATTTTGGAAATAAGGCCTTTATCAGAACCTTTGACTGTAAAAATGTTTTCCCAGTTTATTGTTTCCCTTCTAATCTTGTTTAGATTAGTTTTGTTTATACAAAAGCTTTTTAATTTGATATAATCAAACTTTTCTATTTTGGGATCAATAATGATTTCTAGTTCTTTTTTGGTCACAAATTCCTTCCTCCTCCACAAGTTTGAAAGGTAAACTATCCTATCCTTCCTCTAATTTATTTATAATCTCGTTCTTTATGCCTGAATCATGAACCCATTTTGATCTTAACTTGGTGTGTACAGTGTTAAGTGTGGGTCCATGCCTAGTTTCTGCCATACTAATTTCCAATTTTCCCAGCAGTTTTTGTCAAATAGTGAATTCTTGTCCCAAAAATTGAGATCTTTGGGTTTGTCAAACACTAGATTGCTATAGTTATTGACTATTTTGTCCTGTGAACCTAATCTATTCCATTGATCAACTAGTCTGTTTCTTAGCCAATACCAAATACTTTATAATATAATTTTAGATTAGGTACAGCTAGGCCGCCTTCATTTGATTTTTTTTTTTTTTTTCATTTATTCCCTTGAAATTCTTGACCTTTGGGGGCAGCTAGGTGGTGCAGTGGATAGAGTACCAGCCCTGAATTCAGGAGGACCCGAGTTCAAATCTGATCTCAGACACTTAACACTTCCTAGCTGTGTGACCCTGGGCAAGTCACTTAACCCCAGCCTCAGAAAAAGAAAAAAAAAAAAAAAAAGAAATTCTTGACCTTTTGTTCTTCCATATGAAGTTTGTTGTTACTTTTTCTAGGTCATTAAAATAGTTTCTTGGAAGTCTGATTGGTATAGCACTACATAAATAGATTAGTTTAGGTAATTTGTCATCTTTATTATATTCTCTCCTATCCAAGAGCACTTAATATTTTTCCAGTTGTTTATAAATCTGACTTTATTTGTGTAGAAAGTGTTTTGTAGTTTTGCTCATATAATTCCTGACTTTCCTTTGGCAGATAGATTCCCAAATATTTTATGCTATTGACAGTTATTTTGAATGGAATTGCTCTTTGTATCTCTTGCTGTTGGATTTTGTTGGTGATGTATAAAAATACTGAGGATTTATGTGGATTTATTTGTATGTTGCAACTTTGCTAAAGTTGTGGATTATTCCTAACAGCTTTTTAGTAGAATCTCTGGAGTTCTCTAAGTATACCATCATATCATCTGCCAAGAGTGATAATTTTGCTTCCTCATTACTTACTCATATTCCCTTTAATCTCTTTCTCAACTCTTATTGCCGAAGCTAGCATTTCAAATACAATATTGAATAATAATGGTGATAGTGGGCAGCCTTGTTTCACTCTTAATCTTATTGGGAATGGTTCCACTTTATCCCCATTACTTACTGATGATTTCAAATAGATGCTCCTGACTATTTCAAGGAAAAGTCCACTTATTCCTATATTCTTTAGTATTTTTATTAGGAATGAATGTTGGATTTTATCAAATGCTTTTTCTACATCCGTTGAGATGATCATATGGTTTTTGTTAATTTGGTTATTGATATAGTCAATTATGCTAATAGTTTCCTAATATTGAACTAGCCCTGCATTCATAGTATAAATCCTACTTGGTCATGGTGTATTATCCTGGGGATGATTTTCCGTAATCTTTTTGCTAATATTTTATTTAAGATTTTAGCATCAATATTCATTAGGGAGATTGGTCTATAATTTTCTCTGTTTTCAACCTACCTGGTTTAGATATCAGTACCATGTTTGTGTCATAAAAGGAATTTGTTAGGATTCCTTCAATCCCTAATTTTTTTAATAGTTTATATAGCATTGGAATTAATTGTTATTTAAATGTTTTGTAGAATTCACATGCAAATCCATTTGGTCCTGGGGATTTTTTCTTAGGGAGTTGATTAATAGTTTGTTCTATTTCTTTTTCTAAACTGGGACTGTTTAACCAATTTATTTCTTCCTCTGTTAATCTGGGCAGGCTATATTTTTTAAGGTATTCTTCCATTTCATTTAAGTTATCGAATTTATTGGCATAAAGTTAGGCAAAGTAACTCCTAATTATTGCTCTAATTTCTTCTTCATTAGTGGCAAGTTCTGCTTTTTCACTTTTAAAACTAACAGTTTGATTTTCCTCTTTCCTTTTTTTAATCAAATTTACTAAAGGTTTATCTTATTTTATTGTTTGTTTGTTTTTTTTTTCTTTTTTTTTTTTTTTTCATAAAACCAACTCTTAGTTTTATTTATTAAATCAATAGTTGGGTTTTTTTTTTACTTTCAATTTTATTAATCTCTCCTTTTATTTTTAGAATTTCAAGTTTAGTGTTTGACTGGGAGGCTTTAATTTATTCCTTTTCTAGCTTTTTTTCATTGCAGACTCAATTCATTGACCTCTTTCTCTATTTTATGCAAGTAGGCCTCTAGAGATATAAAATTTCCCCTTATTATTGCTTTGGCTGCATCCCACACATTCTGGTATGATGTCTCATTATTGTCATTTTCTTGGGTGAAATTATTTTGTCTATGATTTGCTGTTTCACCCAATCATTCTTTAGGATGAGATTATTTAATTTCCAATTATTTTTTGGTCTATTTTCCTCTGGCTTTTTATTGAATATAATTTTCATTGCATTATGATCTGAAAAGGGTGCATTTAGTATTTCTGCCTTTCTGCATTTGAATTTGAGGTTTTTTTGTCCTAATATATGGCCAGTTTTTGTATAGGTTCCAAGAACTGCTGAGAAGAAAGTATACTCCTTTCTGTCTCCATTTAGTTTTCGCCAAAGATCTATCATATCAAACTTTTCTAGTATTCTATTTACCTCTTTGACTTCTTTCCTATTTATTTTGTGGTTTAATTTATCTAATTCTGAGAGTGCAAGGTTGAGATCTCCCACTATTATAGTTTTGCTGTCTATTTCTTCTTGCAGCTTTCTTAATTTATCTTTTAAGAATTTAGATGCTGTACCACTTGGTGCATATATATTTAATATTGATATTGCTTCATTATCTATGCTACTCTTTAGCAAGATATAGTGCCCTTCCTTATCTCTTTTAATTAGATCAATTTTTGCTTTTGCTTGATCTGAGATCAGGATGGCTATCCCTGCTTTTTTTACTTCATCTGAAGCACAATAGATTCTGCTCCAGCTTTTTACCTTTACTCTGTATGTATCGCCCTGCTTCAAGTGTGTTTCCTGTAAACAACATATTGTAGGACTCTGGCTTTTAATCCAGTCTGTTATCCACTTCTGCTTTAGGGGGAGTTTACCCTATTCACATTTATGGTTAAAATTACTAATTCTGTTTTGTTTTTTTTTCCATCTTGTTAACCCCTGCTTATGCTTTTCTCCTTTCCTTCCATCTTACCCCCCTCTCCTGTATTAAACTTGTGAGCACCACTTACTTCAAGCAGCCCTCCCTTTTTAGGATCCCTCCCTCTCCACCTTAGAGTTCCTCCCCTTTTCCTCACAATTTCTTTATCCTTTTTCTGGTACAATTTTCTTTCCACCTCTAGTTTCTTTTTTATATTATAACTGTAAAACCAGATTATATATGTATTCTTTATGTATATTCATAACAGAAATATAGTTCCCAATATTTCTTTTTACCTTTTTATGCTTCTCTTAAGTCCTATATTTGGAGATCAAACTTTTTGGTTAGTTCCGGTTTTTTCATCAGAAATAGATGAATTCATCTATTTCATTGAATCTTCTTCCCTGGAAAAAAAATGCTCATTTTGGCTGGGTAAGTTTTTCTTCTCTTTAGCCTTTTGGAAATATCAGATTCCTGGCCCTTCCAGCCTTTAATGTGGATGCTGCTAGATCTTGAATAATTTTTATTGTGGCTCTTCTATATTTGAATTTTAAATATTTTTACCTTGGTCTGCTAGTTCTGGAATTTAGCCACAATATTTCTTGGGGTTTTGATTTTAGGTTCTCTTTCAGTAGGTGATAGATGAATTCTTTCAGTGTCTATTTTACCCTCTGTTTCTATAACATCTGGGCAGTTCTCTTTGATGATTTCCTGGAAAATAGTGTCTAGGCTCTTTTTTTTTCATCATAATTTTCAGGAAGTCCAATAATTCTCAGATTATCTCTCCTAGATCTATTTTCCAGGTCTGTTGTTTTCACAAGTAGGTATTTAACATTTTTCTCCGGTGTTTCATTTTTTTTTATTTTGCTTGACTGATTTTTGGTGTCTCCTCGAGTCATTCATTTCCATTTGTTCAATTATGATTTTCAATAATTTATTTTCTTCATTTACTTTTTTAATTTCTTTTTGAAATTGTTCAATTGAATTTTTAAGTGAGTTGTTTTGTTCTATGGAATTTTTTTCCATTTCGCCAATTTAATTTTTAGAGAGCTATTTTCTTTTTCCAGTTCACTAATTCTCTTTTTCAGGGATTTGATTTCTTTAACCACTCTATCTTTAAGTGAGTGGGATGACTTATCCAGACCCTCTTGCCAAGCTTGCCTTTCCTTTCCCCATTTTTCTTCTAGCTCTCTTGTGAGAACCTTTTAAATTTCCTCGATGAGAGTCTTGTGTAGTGGGGACCAGATCATATCCCTTTTTGGTGATTCATCTGGAGACAATCTCTTTTTAGTCTCCTTGGGGTTTGAAGTCTGTTCTCTATCCATATAGAAGCTATCTATAGTTAGAGCCTGTTTTAATTTTTGCTCATTTTGACAAAAAAAAAATCAAAGAAAACAAACAAACAAACAAAAGCAAATGTAGTCTGCTTTTTGGGCAGTGTGGTGTTACCAAGCTTTCTCTACAGATTGCAGGAGGTAGCAATGAAGCAGCAGTCAAACAGCACTGGTTGTGCTGCAGACACTCTCTGAGACTCTGAGAGTGTGCTGAGTCATTCCTGGTGCTGGGTGAGTGGTCCGGTCCTGGGGACCCCAGTGTTTCAGGATTGAGGTCTTTACCCCGCTGTGTTTGTAGCTGCTCTGCTGATCTTCTGGCTTGCTGCCAGGGCAAAGAAGCTCACACTGGGTAAGGTTCTCCCTTCAAGTTTTCTAATGGCTGAGATCACACCCTGCCCCCCTCCAGTCTGCTCAGTGTGAACTGCTTTCCGTGCTCTAGCTGCCTGCCTGCATCCTGGGCCTTGTCTAACCATCCTGCCCAAAACAGACCTTTTCTGGTGAATTTTGAGGATATCTTTTGTTGGTAATGTATTCATGGGTTTTTTTTTAGACAGGCACTAATTCTGATGCAATGAAAAAAAGTATTCTGAGGGCAAGAAAGAGCTTAGATAGATGTGTGGGTCCTCTCTGCCATCTTGGCAGAAGTCTGAAACAATTTTTTAAGATATTCATTCAAGTAGTATTATGAGGAAACTGAGCCTCTGGTTATAAGTGATTGAGCTAGTCCTTGAAACCAGATTTTTGGAGTCTGAGCCCAGTATTCTTTCTACTATTCTTCAACTATTTCCTCCCCTATTCTCACCAAGGGAAAAAAAATTTTAAAAACAAAACAAAAAAATTTCCCCTTTATATGGTATTTTGCTGTCCTTATGACAATCACACAAGAATTATTATTCTCATTTTAACAATAATAGCTAAGATTTACTTTTAAATTTTATTTTATTGAATATTTCCTAATTACATTTTAAAAAAATTATTTAATATTTTATTTTTCTCCAGTCAACATGTAAGAATAGTTTTTAACATTTGCTTTTAAAACTTATTTAAGAGTCCAGATTCCCTCCCTCCCTCACTACTCCCCTCAATGAGAAGCTAGGCAATTCAATGTAGAGTATACTATGTATAGTCTTGTAAAACATATTTCCATATTAACCATGTTGTGAAAAAAAACAGAGCAAAAAAACCTTTAAAATAAAAAGGTTTTAGAAGCATATTTCATTCTGTATTCAGACACTGTCATTTCTTTGTCTGGATATGGATATCATTTTTCATCTTAAGTCCTTCAGAGTAGTAGTAGATCATTGTACTGCTGAGAACAGCAAAGTTATTCACTGCTGATCGTCCTACAGTATTGCTGTTACTTTGGACACAGTCCGTTTCATTTTGCATCAGTGTTGCTGATATTTATCTAGTGTCTACTATGAGCAAGGTATAGTATGGAGTTCTTTGCAGTTATTATCTGATTTGATCCTCACAACAACCTCAGGAGGTAGGTGCTATTATCCCATTTTACAGATGAAGAAAATGAGGCACAAAGAGGTTTAGCGATAGATCCAGGGTCACACAGATAGGGGGAGTGCCTGAGGTTGGATTTGATTTCAGTTCTTCCTGACTCCTAGGCCCAGAGCTCTATCTGCTTTATTACCCAACTGCCTCATTTTGCAACTAGTTGCCCATATTAAAAAATCATGACTCAGAAATGAGAAATAATTTATCAATATCACATAATTGGTGGAATTGGAACTTGGGTTGTTTGGCTTTTAGTGTAGTGCTCATTCCACTATACAATAATGCTTTTTTGAAGCAAAATGACTTGGACTCATTCTGTAAAGGGAGAGCATTATGGGATTGTGTTGGAGAAATTAAGGAAGAGTACAAGAATTTATTAAGCTCCTAAGGCACTCTGCTAAACACTTTATGAATATCTCATTTGATCCTCACAACTATCATAGGAAGTGTATGCAATTATTATCTGCAATTTATAGTTGAGGAAACTGAAGCATACAAAGAGGTTAAGGGAATTACCAGGCTCACACAACTAGGAAGTATCTGTACCCAGATTTAAATTCAAGTCTTCCTGACTCTAAGCCCAGAACTCATTGCATCATCAAGCTGCCACTAACATTACTGTTTATAGCCTTGAATACTGAAGTCATAAGGAATACAGTTTATTCCTTAATGGAAAATATTGTCTCACCAAATCTGAGGCTGGGGAAACCAGAAAGGGAGGGAAGATGTGGAAGAAGCTGCAGCAGAATCTAACAACTGGATTTCCTTTGGCTCTTAGTGCTGAGGTGGGGACCATTTTTGCACTCAGCTGGTTGATCACCTGGTTTGGCCATGTCCTGTCCGACTTCAGGCATGTGGTACGGTTGTATGACTTCTTTCTGGCCTGCCACCCACTGATGCCCATTTACTTTGCTGCTGTGGTAAGTATTAGTCAAAAGTCTGTGACATAGCAGTCCATTGACTTCCTTTGAAAAGGGTCATTTAAGAAGGATCTTTTGTTCCACCTCCAGGAGCAAAAATGCCTGGGAGTGGAGTTAGACATGTCTATCCAAGCCCCAAGTAAGGGGTTTCTCCTTTTTTCATGTTTCTTTCCACCTAAACTGGGGGAAAAGGAAAATCACCTCCTTGATCTAGGGCATTCTCTTCCTTTTTAAAGTTTTTTTTAAATTTATTTTTATTTTTAGAAGCAATTTTTATTCCTTTCATTGCCTCCCCAATATTCACTTGGGACAGGGGTCGCTGTCATAGACTAGCAAAGCAAATTTTCATTGACCATGTTCAGAAATGCATGTTTTATTCTAGATTTTACCATCTTCTCTCTGGCAGAAGACAGGTGATGTGATTCATTGTCAGTTATGATTCATCATTGCCTTAATCTCTGATTGAAAGTTCTAAAAGCTTTCAAAGTTGTTTTTCTATATAATATCATTGTGTCATTTGTCTCCTAATTCTGCTCACTTTACTCTGCAGCATTTCATAAAGGTCTCTTTAAAGTCCTCTGAAACCGCCTATTTCATCATTTTCAACATTCCATTATACTTATAGATCACAATTCGTTTAGCCATTCCCCAAGAAATAGGTAACCTTTACTTTCCAGGTTGGAGGCTACTATGAAAAGAGCTGCTATAAATATTTTTAGTACACATGGGTCTTTTTTCTCTTTCTTTGATCTCTTTGGGGTAGAGGACTATTAATGGTTTATTTAGGTCAAAGAATATGGTGTTCAGTATAACAACTTTGAACACATAATTCCAAATCACTTTCCAGAATGACTGAATTTGCTGTCAGTGCTTTTACGTATCTTGGTTTGAACCCTGATTTTTAGGATCCACTATTGTCAAAGTAGAAAACAATAGGGTGTTGGAATATAAATAAAAACCAGAAGCTTGAAGTAAAAGAAAAAATAGGTGCTAATATTGATGATAGTAATTATTATTATTGGTTTATAGAAAAGTCTTACTGTGACTCCCAAGGCCTTCCTAACTGAGCCTGGCTCGCAAAGGCTATATCATTCAGCAATGCTCAAGCTTGTGCAGGCCTTATCAAGCTGAAGAGGTTTTGAGCACAAGCCCAGCAGAAAACTCATCTGCACAATGTCACCAAATTCAAAAATGCTGATCATCATAAGGTTGGCCACCAGGGGCTAAATTGTTTTCACCACAGCAATTCATGGAATAATCTGATTAAGGCAAGAAGGCATTATAATCTATCAGAAAGAATCCCCACAATGGGTATTCAATTGATATTATCAATTGATAGTTTACAAATTATTTTTCCTCACAGAATATTGTCAGGTGGGAACATAAGTACTATTGTCTTTTTTTTTTTTTTTTTTTTTTTTTTTTAATAACTAGAGGAAACCAAGGCTCAGAGAATGGATGTGACTTGCCCATGGCCTGCAGTTGATAAATGGTGGCATTGAGGTCCAGTGGTCTTGCAACTACTCTCTGCTACTTCTTTAAAATAGAAAGTGGGCACAACTTGGGCTTGATAGTGAAGTAAGCTGTAGGAGAGTATGAAAGAGATTCTTAAGTACTTGCTTCTAAGTATTGTGAATTGATCCAGTCCTTGTTCCCTTCTGAAGAAATGAGTTTGTTTATGACCAAATGTTTACTAGTTGTAAAATGGATAATTTTGATTCTATTAAAATGGTTTTGCACAACAATTAGAAGGAAAGCAAAAAGTTGGGAAATAATTTTTATAGCAAGTATATCTGACTAAGGCCTCATTTCTCAAATATTTAGATTTAGATTTTATTTTTTTTTATTAAAGCTTTTTATTTACAAAACATATGCATGGTAATTTTATATAGTATAAATAGTATACTATAAATAATATTAATTTTTCAACATTAACCCTTGCTTAACTTTTGTTCCAAATTTTCCCCTCTTTCCCCCCACTCCCCCAGATGGCAGGTAATCCAGTACATGTTAAATATGTTAATATATATATTAAATCCAATATATGTATATATATATTTATACAATTATCTTGCTGCACTAGAAAAATCAAGAAGAAAAAAAAAAAAGCTGAGAAAAAACAAAATGCAAGCAAATAACAATAGAGAGAGTGAGACTGTTATATTGTGTTCCACACGCAGTTCCCATGGTTGGTTCTCTGGGTGTAGATAGCTCTCTTGGTCACTGAACAAGTGGAACTGGTTCGAATCATCTCATTGTTGAAGAGAGCCATGTTCATCAAAATTGATCATATAGTCTTGTTCCCATGTACAATGATCTCCTGGTCCTATTCATTTCACTCAGCATCAGTTCATGCAAGTCTCTCCAGGCCTCTCTGAAATCGTCTTGCTGGTCATTTCTTACAGAACAATAATATTCCATAATATTCATATACCATAACTTATTCAGCCATTCTCTGAGCATCCACTCAATTTCCAGTTTCTTGCCATTACAGAAAGGGCTGCCACAAACATTTTTGCACCTGTGGATCTCTTTCCCTCCTTTAAGTTTTCTTTGGGATATGGGCCCAGTAGAAAAACTGCTGGATCAAAAGGTATGCACAGTTTGATAACTTTTTGGGCATAGTTCCAAATTTCTCACCAGAATGGCTGGATTCTTTCACAGTTCTACTAACAATGTATTTGTGTCCCAGTTTTCCCACATTCTTTCCAACATTCATTATTTTTTTGCTGTTATCTTAGCCAATCTGACAAGTATGTAATGGTATCTCAGAGTTATCTTAATTTGCATTTCTCTGATCAATAGTGATTTGGAGTACCTTTTCATATGATATTATGAAACCATTTCAATTTCTTCATCTGAAAATTGTCTGTTCATATTCTTTGACCATTTATCAGTTGGAGAATGGCTTGAATTCTTATAAATTTGAGTCAGTTCTCTATATATTTTAGAAATGAGGCCTTTATCAGAACCTTTGAATGTAAAAATGTTTTCCCAGTTTACAAGCAGGATGATTTTAGAAAAACATGAAAATTCTTACATGAACTGATGCAAAGTGAAGTGAGTAGGATCAAGAGTACAACAATACTGTAATAGCAATACTGTATGAAAATCAACTAAATAACTTAGCTGTTCTCAGCCATACAATCCCAAAAGACTTCATGATGAAAACTAGTATCCACCTCTAGAGAAAAACCTGGTGCAGATTCTTATACTATTTTTCTTTTTTCTTTCTTTCTTTTTTTTTGGTGGGGGTAGTTAATTTTTTTCACAACCTAATATGGAACTATGTTTTACATCATCACACACACACACACACACACACACACACACACACACATACATATATATCACATCAAATTGCTAATTGTCTTAGGGGAGAGAATTGATGAGAGAAAGAGGAAAAAAATTTGGAACTCAAAATTTTTAAAAACTGGGGCAGCTAGGTGGCGCAGTGGATAGAGCACCAGCCTTGAATTCAGGAGGACCCGAGTTCAAATCTGGTCTCAGACACTTAACACTTCCTAGCTGTGTGACCCTGGGCAAGTCATTTAACCCCAGCTGGGGGGGAGGTGCGGGGGGGGGATTTAAAAACTGAGTGATAAAAATTGCCTTTGTGTGTACTTGGGAATAAAAATGACATTAAAAAGAAAAAAAATTGAGTTTGAAAAGTGAAAAGAAAAAGACACATCTATCAACATCAGCACAGACAAAAGGAAGCATTCAGTAGAAGTCATTTCTGCTGTGGGTGAATTCAGTACTTCAATGAGTCTCCTCTTCTGTTTCTTTTAAGATTATTTTTGGTGTCTAAATTTTGCTCAAAAAGGACTCATTTAGGTATTCATTCAGTCCAAGCCTCCCACAAGAAGGCTTTTTCCTTATCTTAGCAATAAGAATAAGAATAATGAGTTAACATTTATATTGTGATTTAAGGTTATAGAATACTTTATATCTATTATCTTATTTGATCCCTACAAGAAGCCTGAGAGGTGTGTTGTTATTATCTCTGTTTTACACACAAAAAAAATTGAGGCAACCTTGATTGGGTTATTTATCTGCCCAGCTAGTAAGTGACTGAGTAGGTCACTCAGGTTTTCCCAACACCAGATCCGTCACCCTATCCATTGTGTCAAACTATCTCATCAGGATAGTAACATTTCCAGTCTCCTCATCACTTAAGTCCACTTTATATAATAGCTAACATTCATGTACTGCTTACTGTGTGCTCTCATTTGATCCTCATAACCACCCTAGGAATAGGTGCTATTATTATCTTCATTTTACAGATGAAGAAACTGATGTTAAGTGACTTGCCCAGGATCACACAGTTAGGAATTGTCTAAGGCCAGTTTTGAACTTAGGTGTTTTTGATTCCAGGCCTAGTATTCCACCTTTATATTACTATTACATCCAAAATGGGATTTGCCTGAAATTTCGGAAGAGTCTTTTCCATGACTAATATAAATCTGTCTTCAAGGGGAATGGTTTGTTTGTGGACAGGCCATTATCATCTTTTCTCAAGTTTTCATTGCAGACTCTCTTGACTTTATCTCTGTAGATTGTATTGTATCGAGAGCAAGAAGTCCTTGATTGTGAATGTGACATGGCCTCTGTTCACCACCTCTTGTCCCAGATCCCTCAGGATTTGCCCTATGAAACCCTGATCAGTAGAGCAGGAGATCTCTTCGTTCAATTTCCTCCATCTGAGCTTGCCAGAGAGGTAGCTCAGCAGCAAGCCGAGAGGTGAGTAAGTCTATGGCACTGGATGATCTGGAAATATTTCCTGAACAGAATAGTACTAAAAAAGGATGTTTGTGGAAATTTTGGTTCCAGAGATTTAGACACGAGTAGCTGAATTCCCATTTTAGATCTCATAACTTCTTGGACAAAGGTTATCTTTTCATTTGTCCCTTACACAAATTCTTGTCTCTGTCCACTTTCCTTTACAGAACAGCAGCCTCTACCTTTAAAGACTTTGAGTTGGCATCTGCCCAGCAAAGGCCAGACATGGTATTACGGCAACGTTTCCGAGGGTTCTTGCAGCCCGAAGATCGGACAAAAAATATCATGACCAAACCAAGGACCAATCGCTTTGTGAAGTTGGCAGTGATGGGGCTAACAGTGGCTCTGGGAGCAGCTGCTTTAGCAGTGGTAAAGAGTGCCCTTGAGTGGGCCCCTAAGTTTCAACTACAGCTATTTCCCTGACAACTGGGGAGGAGGCTTCTATTATTTTAAATTAAGCTTCTCACCCTTCCATGGGAAGATTGAGAGGAAGTCAGCATTCCTTTATTAAAAGGGTTCATTTCAAGGGTTTTCTATCCCCACCACCCAACCTACCCTCTCCATGATTTGCCTTTGTTTCAGGGGCTTATGGAAGGGTCTATCCAGTACCAAGGACCATTTAGGACCATGGTATTAAACCTATTTATCTCTTTGGTCATTAAGCAGTGGGTTTCTTATTGGGCAGACATCTGCCATCTTCCCCTATAAAGGGATTGAATTACTTTAATTCCCTTTTGTCTTTGGAGCTCATGTGGACTGGGCTCAACTGAATTATGGGAGGCTAGTGTAATCTGAGCCACTGCAAGCCTACTGTCCTTACTATAGAGGCTTCTCTTGCCTCTTTTCCTTTTTATACAAGGGAAGAAGGAATCTTCACAGTTGTTGAATGGTTGGAAGAAGGATGAGCCAGGGAGAGTCAGCAGGTCTTCAGTTAGAGAATAGAGAAAATTCTTAAATAGAACTGTTCATAAAGTCCTGATACTCCATTGGCTATCATACTTCTTTCCATATTCACTTTCTGAGGTTTCAGTGAAGCTTTGATATGACCCAATTACCAAGGATTCAGTGTTAATTTTTTCCATCTTCCCATTGCAATTGGTTGAGAAATAAAGGGACAGATATCAAATAGGTCACTGGACAAATCCTACCTATTCCCAAGCCCAGGGATCCCTTGGGCACATCCTATCAAGCATAAATGGATAATGATTATTTGGGTTCAGTTCTAAGTTGATCTTCTCTTCTCTTCTCCTTGTTCCTCAGTCCTTGAACCAATAGATGGCATATAAAAGCCATCATTATTACTATTTTTGGAGTATACATACAAACTTGCTTTATAAATGTTCTTCATCCATGGAAAAATGGAAAAAGAATTGCTACTTAGGAGAGTGAATGTGAGGCTCTGAAAACTATTTGCCATAAATGTTTTTGTATGTCATTCCAAATTAATATTTGTAAACAGCCCCAACTCCCATGAAACCCAATTTCCTCAGCCTTTCATCTTGGGCTTTTCTCTTGGTCCCTCCTTCATCCCCAAAAGAAATACCCACTCACTACCTCTTTCTTGCTTCATGGGTTCAGTTCTGTCTTTCCCCTGGGCATTTTCTTACTTTGTAGGGAGTATTGCTAGAAATTGGCCATTCCTTCAGGAGGGGCAAATTGCAGTCTATGGAGCATGATCCTGAAGGAATTAAACTCAAGCTCCCATACTTGTGGCGCTAGATGTGGGGGAAGCAGATTTAAATCCATTAATCCCTTTAGAAAGTGGCTTTTCCAATATCCAGAGTCAGATTTATTTTAAACCTGACTCTGGCTAGAAAAAAAAAGTGCCTTTTCTGCTTCTTCAGAGAAACTGGGGTGTCAAATGTTAAACAGCCACTCAGCCGTCTTCCTTTAAATTTTTCTCCTTTCTTCTGCACAGCTCTCTTTAACAGGTATTTTGTTACAAGTGAAGGTGTCAGATACACTCCCCCTAGTAAATTCTGCTTTCACTCCTTTCTCACCCAGAAACCTTTGCCTAGTTTGACTACATGGTGGGCATGAGATGGATGGGTTTTTTGTTTTTGTTTTTTGGTGGGGGGGGGGAGCAAGAGCCTTCCCAAAGGGTAGGCAGGATGTCAAATATTGAATTTTCACTAAGCACTTTAAAACTCAAAGAAACTGAAGCAGGATGAAGGGAGGATCCTGTGAAATCCTTCTTAAGGTTTGACAATACTGGCCAAACCAGGTGATGAGAATATCAATCTTCCCCAGGGTTTTAGGACAGTCTGGCTTTATGTAATTGCATTCTATGGAGTCATTCTTATGGTTTTGATGACAAAGGAAACTCCTTCCCTAGAAGGGAGTGGAACCCCGCCAGCCTATTATATCCACTTCAAGGAGGTTAGACAGCAAATTAACCTTTTGCTTTTAGGAAACCAATCTCTCCCAATATGCTGAAAGTGTTCTTTATTAGGGGACAGGTGTAGTCAGAATCCTAAAATTGTGTCAGTCCCTCCACCCAACCCAAAGCCTTCCTGAAAGTAAAATAAACTAGCTTCTCTTTTACCCTGATGGGAAAAAAGGAAGGAAAATTCACTTGCCTTGCTCCTTTGCTGAGGCTGAGGATGTCCTTTTGCCAATGAGGGGAAAAAAAAGCATACTCTCCTATCTTCAGGTGATTTACTTATTCTGTAAAGAATATATATGTGTAAATATAATTTGTACAGATCCCTGTATGAAATAAAACAGCCATGTGTGGTTACTAAATAGTCTCAGCCTCTTCTGTCAACTTATTCCCTGTTGTCACTAAACATTTGTTAAGTACCTGCTACATGCCAATCCCTATCTTAATCACTGGGGATACAAAAAGAGGCAAAAGAGCCCCTGCCCTCAATAAGCTTTCTAGTCTAATGAGGAAGCAACATGCAAACAAAGCAATGAATTTTAATAATTAATTAAAATTAAGAAGAGTTGGGGAAGGCTTCCTGTAGAAGATGGGATTTTACTTGGTTCTTAAAGGAAGCAGGAAAATATTCCAAGCATGCAGGACAGCCAACAGATGGAGTATTTGTTTTATTTGTGGAATGGCCAAGAGGCCAGTGTTACTTTAGAGTACCCGTTGGAGAGTAAGATGTTAGAAGAATAGAAAGGAGGAGGAGGTTAAATTATGAAGGGCCTTGAATGCCAAACAGCATTTTGTGTTTACTCCTGGAACTGATAAGAAGCCCCTGGCATTTCAGTAGTGGGAAATACACTTTAAGAAAATCATTTTAGGAGCTGAATGAAGTATGGATTAGAGTGGAAAGAGGCATGAGGCAGGCAGACCCACCACAAAGCTATTGTGGAAATCCAGTTTGAAATGATGAGGGCCTATATCAGAGTAGTGACAGTGTCAGAGGAGAGATGTTGCAAAAGTAAAAATGATAGGCTGAAGGGAGAACCCCAAAACTCTAAAAAATCCTTTAAAGAGAAAACCTCCTTCAACTCTGCCTCAGGGAGGGGACTTCACCTCAAGCACAAACAGTTTCATCTTTGTTATCTGGGTGGGGTTGGCTCAGTTCTGAAACCCATTGAATTTAATTCATATTCTAATCCTAGCTGAAACCCTGTGAGGAGCCAACCTGGGACTCCACCCACGAGGCCCCTTCAGCCTCCATTAATAAACCCCCATTATAAAAGAGCCAAACTGGGAGCCCTCTCTTTGCAGAGATTCCAAACATGCCAGCTATGCCATGCCTGGCATCCTAAGGAGCCTCTACCCACTGGAATTCTGTTTCCAGTGACCTCTTCTCTTTACTTAACATCTTTTATTAACTAGACTTTAACCTTACTTCCAAACCCCATAATAAACCTCTTTTATCAATCTAGGTTTTCAGGTCTGTAAATTCCTTTACAGGGGACTCTTGCACCGCCAGAAGGGAATCCCAGAATTCCCTACCCTTGCGCCTCTACTAGACCTCATTTAGACCTTATTTAACTCCCTGACCACCAGTAACCCTAATTTCATTTGAGTACCCCAAATCTAAACCTCATCAAGGCCTTGATCAATACAGATAGTCAGGAATTCAGGATGACTCCTACCTTGTGAGCCTGAGGAACTGAAAGGTGATTTTGCCCCTACAGTAATAGGGAAAGAAATGGGGCATAGGCTTTAGGAGAAAAGATGAGTTCTGTTTTGAACATACTGAGTTTAAGCTTAAGCTTAAGATCAAGTTTGAGTTGTCTGAAAGATTAGAGATCTGCAGAGAGATTGGGGCTGGATAAGTAGATTTGAGAATCTTCAGCAGAGAGATGATAATTAAAATTCATGGGAGCTGATAAGATCACTGAGAGAAGTAGTACAGAAGGAGACAGAACTTTGAGGGACACTTAGGGCTTAGAAGGCTCTTCTGGAAGAAGACAGAGAAGGAATGAAAACCTGGGGAGAGTAGTATTCTGAAAACTTAGGGGGAGAAGGTCCTCAACAATGTCAAAAGTTACAGAGAGATCAGGAAGAAGGACTGAAAAAAAAAAAGCCATTAGATTTGGCAACTAAGAGATCCTAGGTAACTTTGGAGAAGGCAGTTTTAGTGGAATGAGGTCAACTGCCAGATCAAAACAGGTGATTGCCCCTGTTTCAGATGGCCTTTTGCAGGAGTTTAGCTACAAAGGGCAAAAAAGTAGGATGATAGTGAGGATATAAGGGTCAGATGAGAGTATTTTCAGGATAGAGGAGATAGGGGGCATGTATGTAGACAGTAAAGAATGAACCAGTAGGGAGAAGAAATTGGAAATCAATGAAAGAATGGAAATAACAGATGGGACAGTGTGATGGAGATCACTTCAATTCAATATCTTGGAATGGAATCATTTGAACTAGCAGAGGGGTTTGTCTTGCTAAGGAACAAGACCAATTCATCTTATGGGACAGGGATGAAGAGAAAAGAGTGACACAAGGCACTTGAATGATAGGAGATGAGGTAGAGGGGAGAAGAAGGACTTCATGGCAAATGGCCTTAATTTTTTTCTGTTGAATATGAGGCAAAGTTCTCAGTCGAGAGAGTAGGACCATGGAAGATTTGAGGACATAATAGGGTTTCCTAACAGCAACAGGATCCAGTTGAGATTAGTTAACATTGTAGTGGATCCAGGCAGCAGTTACCTGATTTTTTCCAGCAGCATGCGTGTTGGTACAAGGGAGGCGAATGGTAGGAATGATCCAAGACAGGCTTGGGTGGGCGTAATCGACAATATGATAAGGGCGGTTAGGGTTTCAAATAGGCCAGAGTACAATAAGACTATCACTTCCCTTGCTCTGGACACTCTTCTACTAATGAAGCTTAAGAGTGTATTAATTTTTTTTGACCACTGATGTCCGTTGATTTTGGAATTCCCAATTCTTTTTTTTTATATATATGAACTGTTTTCTAGTTTTGTCTCCTTTCCTTTTTATCCTGTGAAGAAGGACCCAGTTAGCCATCCAGCAAAGACTACCCACCACAAAAGACTAGATGCCTAACTAGACAAAAATAGTGTTATCACTGGGAGATTCTAGAAGCCCTACAGAGTCAATCAGACTGCCCAACCAATATCACATGGAGAATTCATATATTTGTCTCAAGTCTAAAGAACTTCTGAGGGGCACGTGGAGTAGCTATAGATTGCAACACTAGGTTTTGTTTGTTTTAGTCTGAAGAAAATGCTATTTTGATCCAATGTTTCATTTTTACTTTTATTACTGAAAGAACATTAAATGGCAAAGTGGATTGAATTTATCTCGTAGAATTTTAGGTGAAAAAATATTCAGAGATAGAATTGAAAGATTATGATCTTGTGAATTTCCATGCTATAATCTTTTTTTTTTTTCCCCCTGAGGTTAGGTGACTTGCCCAGGTCTCACAGCTAGGAAGTATTAAGTGTCTGAGGCCAGATTTGAACTCAGGTCCTTTTGATTCCAAGGCTGGTGCTCTATCCACTGCACCACCTAGCTGCCCCAATCTTGTGAATTTCCAAAGGGCAGAAGAGGTGTCAGAATTCTCTCCATCCCACTTCACCACTAGTACCAGAGGCTATAGCAAAATCCACTTAAGGCATCAAAACAGAAAAAGCACTTGCAGTTGGTAGTTGATAGTCAACCAAGGATGGTATAATGTAGAGAAATGTAAGGGAAAAAATGTGAACAATAAAATCTATAGAGGTATCAATCTTTGCAACCCCCAAAAAATATCTAAGGGTCATTTTAGGAAGATATCACCAAAAAAGAAAGAAAAGAAAGTACACCCTTGACTAAGAGTTTACAGTTTCTTCTTTATTCTCATGTTCTCTACAAATGTGGTGACTATTTTCATATATTAAGTTTTAAGCTCACTCTCCCTAAAAGATCTTAAGTGTGTGTTTTAAAAGAACCATATTATTTCACTTGGAAATCACCAGTGTAGTATTATTGAGTGAAAACTCCACAGGGTAACAACATATCTTCATAGCACCATTGATTCAAGTTACTTTTCTAAATCTAGATTCCCTTTCTTCAGTAAGTTTTCTGATCTCTACTTGAAACTAACATCTATACAAAAATTCTTTTAAGTTTCCCTTGGCTACTCACCGTATGCTTTTAAAAAATGATAAAACTTTCCTGAAGATACTATAATAATAGATGCCATATATCACTATAAATATTAGAATTCCAGGAGTTCTTTGGTTGTCTCCTGGACTATGGTTTTTGGTGAAACGTAAATTGTATTGAATAATGCCTCTCTTTCTTTTACCAAGATCTTTTAAGCTTAAAAATGAAAGTATACACCATTAGATCATTTTAGTCATTTAAAATTATAAAGTTGTATGATTAATCATAGTTTTATTTCCTGATCAGAAGTGGTAGGGCATAACATCAAATTAAATTCTTTACTTTCAAATGATGTCAACATATATAACTCAAATAGATAGTCCTCATACGATTCCCTAACTCAGTAAACTCAGTAAATAAACCAAAAAGTAAATTCATCTTATAATTGTCATCATGATTTCTGATATTAGGAATTTCTATTATCACAAAATTCCAGTTTCTAGATTCAAATAATTTATTGCCATTGGTGAATCTCATTGAGGTCCATGATGCATCTTGTTGAACTTTTAAGAAGTTGTAAAGAAGTCAGAGACAGTTTTCTGTTGTTCAACATAAAAATTATCAGAAATCCTTTCTGATGTAAACAGCAAAATGATACTTAAAAGGCCTTTTATGTTCTTTTTAATACTGGAGAGTAATAAAACGTATTAAAGTTATGAATAGATAGAGAAGTCTGGATTTTATTATGGTAAAATCTTAGAAAATTGCCTAACATTTCTCATAACTTGATTCTTTGCGTTAGTGAATTTCAGTCTGAGCTTTCATTTTCCATATTATCATCTTTCATCCACTTGATCTGCATTTTTATGTTTTCTTATTTTATTATCTGAGGAAATATATGCTCTAACTCTTAGTGAAATAACCTCCCTCCCAAATTACAGGATAATGATCATTAAATACCAACTACTAAGGAGAAAAAAAAAATGACCCAATTGGTTCTGAACCTACAATCTAGACTCAAGGAGCTCCATATTAGTCCTAAAGTGGGAAGAGAATGGAACAATATCAAAAGTACTGCTTTGGAATCTGTCCAAACAACTTTACTAGTAAGAACCATTACTCACATATATGGTTGTATGGTTTCAAAACACTTTCCTTATAACAATTCTATGAAGTGTAGGTAACATGTTATTTAGCCCCATTTTGCAGATAGTAAACTGAGGCACAAAGCAACTTGCCCAATAGCACATAGACTGTTATGCCATAACTGGGACTTGAACCTCTATTTCCAGATGAACATATCATCTAAATTTAGAAATGAGCCTTAAGAGATCTCATTGTTGGTAAAGCTGTGAATCAGTACAAGTAATTTGGAAAGCAATTTGGGTTATGCAAATAAAGTAACTAAAATGTTTATACTCTTTGACCCTGGAATTCTGTCACTAGGCTTAAATCTCAAGGAAGCCTAATAAGAAAAAAGTTCCCTTATTTACCAAAATATTCCTAAGCTTTTTGTGATAGCAAAGAATTGGAAAGAAAGTGAATGCCCATCAAATGGCAAATGGCTAACCAAATTGTGTACATTACTGTGTGATGAAGAGAGAACAGCATGGAAGCATCTGAATGAACTAATGCAGAATGAAATAAGCAGAGCTGAGAAAACAATATTCTTAATGACAACAAAAATGTGAATGGATAGAACAATCCCATCAAAAAATAAAAAACACAAAGTGAATATTAAAAAATTTACAAAGAACATATATGATTTGCAGAGGTGGGAAGACCACAAGTGTTGAATGTATTTTGAGATTTTTCTTGTTTTGATCAATTATGTCAATTTCTCTTAATTTGTTTTTCAAAAGTAATTTTGGAAATAGTGGGAAAATTATAATGTTTTAAGAAAAGGAATCAATAAAAACTTGTTCTTTCTTTTTTTTTTTTTCTAAAGGAGTTGGCTGTTTTCCTTGAAATGTCCTGCCTTAGAATTAGAACTAGAACATTGATAAGTGGGCTACAAAATGGGAGAAAGATGAAAAGTACTGCTCCAGTTTCGTGGCCTCAATTCTTTCTGCACCTCTTATATGTCACATTGAGGACAGCTTGTAGTGCAGTTTGAAAAGTTCTGGGTTTGGCAGCCTGCGTTCCATCATCAGTTCTTCCACATACCAGCCCGATGATTATGAGCAAATTATTTCCCCCCTCTAGGTCTGTTTCCTTCTCTGTGAAATGACAACAAGGATATTTGCAAAATCAGTCTCATTAAGTAGTTTTTAGATAAACACAGTCAGAAAAGGAAATAGTGTTACTTTTTCCCCCAGTGTCTAAGTTCTTTAAAAAATAAAGGCAGGACAGACCCAAAGCTGGACCTCGTACAGTAAGTCTGGAGTGTGAAAGACAGGAACAGCTGGCATGGGAATGCACTCTGATCTCAACTAGGAAGGACTGCTTTCATTCTCTGGTTTTGTTTCTTCTATTTTTTCCCCGGCTCTTGTGGTTTAGCCACATCCCCTTCCTTTTTCATAAAAGGTGATAGTTTTCTGCTGCTGCTCTGAACTTGTAATTACCACTTCTCCAGCCATGATCTGTTTGGAAATTCTCGTGTGATATACTGTGGCAGAGCTATTGGAATCCAGAAAAGAGCACTCCTGCTGTTTTATATCATCTTTTCCCTAAGTTCCCATGTCCAAAGCTGAAGGCAATATGATTTTAGGCCCTGGAAAAACCACCCTTACCTGTTCCTTAAAGCCCATTATTCCTGTAACAAGCCTTTCATTGCACGATTCCTTCACTGCTAATGTAGAATCACTCATCCATACAGTGAGAGTGGATAATTATGAGTGTGGAATCAAGAAGCCTCCTAAAGTTCTGAGTCATCTACTGAATTTTGCCTAGGATGTGATCCGAGCTGGTGAATAGTTTACACATTTTAAATATTGGTGCCTTTAGACAGTACTTTAATTCACAAGCACAAAAGCAGAGCTCACCTGTGTTTATTATCCTCATTTCCAGAAGAGAATGCTGAGGTTTAGAGAGTAAATTACTTGTCTTGGTGCAAACAACTTTGATGGAGTTCAAAAGATGATTGACTTTTGCCACCCCACCATTTCCTGCTGCCCTTCTAAGTGTAGATTGGTTAGTTGAATGAATGAAGGAGCAATCAGTCAGAGAGAAGGAAGGGTGATAGGATTCTTCAGGAAATATAAGTGTGATTGATTTCAGAGCCTTTCCTGAGAGGAAAGGGCTGGGCAAACAGGTGGGGATGAAGTGAAGCAGTGTAGAGAATAGGTAGGACTTTTTTTTAGTTCTCCAGCTTGTCCTGGGATTGAGCTTGCTGGTGTCTCCAGTGGCAGAATGTGAAAATCCAGAAGGGATGGGAGTTCCCTAGTACCCCTTATCAGTAAGAATATACCCAGAGGAAAATGGTGAGGGTAGACTTGGATCTTTCCTTCTCTTTCTCTGGATTTCTGCACATTATCAATGCCAGCTGGGGACCAGAAAAGCTAAAAGTTGGAATCGAATTGCCTAGGACCTGGTAGGAAAAATGTTTGTATCCTCCTCTGGGGCCAGGCTGAGGAACCATGGGCTTGCAGTCTGCTGGGCAAGCCTTACCTTGGCTGTTGATGGGGTGGGCTATGGCTATGGCTGTCTCTTTTTCCTTTCTCTCTCTCTCTTTCCCCATCTCTCTTCTTGATTTCCTCTCTCCCCATTTTCTCTCTTCCATCTTCTTCTTTTCCTTCTCTCTCCCCTCCCCAGTTTCTTCCCCAGTCTCACTCCTCCTTTTTCCTTTCCTTTTCTTTTTCCTATTCTATCTAGAAAAAAAAATTGAAAGATTCCAGTGAGACTTTGGAGGAAAATATGCCAGATCCTGAATGGGCTTATGAACCACTTTATTTTAAAAAATTGTATTCGTGTATCAAAATATGTCTTAGTAGTTTTAGTATAATTATTTTATTATTTCACTGCATTCCTTTTAAAAATGTTTCTGTGGAAGTATTTTTATATCATCAGTTTTCCTTCTCCCGCTCCCAGACAGTAATTGCATTATTTTTTTAAATCATAATTTTATTTCATATATATTTTGTTTCTGAGAGGTGAAAGGAGATAATGATTAAACGATAAATAGTCTCAGGTTGGAAAAATGGACTTCAAGTATGACCTGTTCACATACTGGCTGGGTATATGACCCTGAAGTAAGTCACTTCCTCTCAGGGCCCTACACAATTCTCTAAAATTCCAAATTATTCAAGAGGTGATCATCTATTCCTCACCAGGAGCACCTTACAAAGGAAATCATAGGTCCAATTTAAAAACGGAAAAAAGGCTTTATTTTGTTTTTCTATCAAAGCCAACTTTTATTTAATAGAGATATAGATTAAAAAAGAAGAGGGAAAGTGGTACAGTCCTAGAAACTAGGGGGGGTGCTCATCAATTTGGGAATGACTGGAACAAATTATGATATCAACATCATGTGCCTGTTAAAAAAAATAACAAAAGGAGTGGTTGAAAAGAAACCTGGGAAGACTTGGAAGAACTGATGCAGAACAAAAGGAGCAGAATCTGGAAAATAATTTATGTAATAATAACATTGTAAAGACAAGTAAGTTTGAAAGCTGGAAGAATTAAGATTAATGCAATGACCAGTGGATACTGAAATAAGTTTACCACCCACTTCCTGATAGATAATGGATTCAAGATGGACACTGAGACCGATATTTTTGAAGAGTTAATGTGGGAACTTGTTTTCCTCGCCTACACATAAGCGAGTTTTTTCTTTTTTTGCAATTTGTGGGAGTTGGGTAGGAGGTTAAAAAGAAAGAATAGAGAAGCTCACACAAGTATATGTGATATTCCCTGATTTGTGCCAAAAAGGGAAGCATTTTCCCAACTTTTTCTGGGGTGCAACTAGGTATTATAGGCCATTATAACCAACAGCATGCAGCTGTTTCCAGGTAATGTCATTGTCCATATGATTTTCCTGCTTCTGTCTGTATCACTCTACAATAATTCAGATGAATTTTACCATGCTTCTCTGAATTCTTCATAGTCCTAATTTCTTACAGTGAAAGATGATTCTGTTACATAAATTGTACCATAACGTGTTTATTCGTCCTCTAATTGATAAACATTTACCTTGCTTCTAGGTCTTTACAGCCATACACACACAAATGCTACTATGAATTCCGGGTGTATTTGGCTCTTTCTGTCTTTGACATTTGGTGACCCATTTTAAAATACCAGCTGGGATGCTGTGAGACAGTATATCCCATCATTCTATAACTGACACGGGTCTTTGATGGAAATTATGTTCAACTCAACTGACACTTTTATTCCTTTGGTGAAAGTAAAGTTTTGAATTTAGCCATTGATGGAGCTGTTGCCATTAAGCAGAGATGATTGTTGTTATTTCTTTGTTTTCAAAGAGAACCAGTGACATCAGAGGGTGATGATGTCTTGCCTTGCCAGGGAACTGAATTTAAGTGAGGCAGAATTGCACAGAGTCATCAGACTCAGTCTCCCAGGTCAGCAAAACCCAGTGACAAAATCAAGTCAGGATGACCAGCGATGGCTCAGGATGCAGGGAATGACCTCAAGCGTCTTCGCTGTCCAGCTGAGCTAGATGAGCTTGTAGCACTTGCTTCAGCCACCTTCCTGGCTTTTGGAACAAATTGTTCACACCTACCCATTCCACCAGAGGAAATCTTGGAGTACCTGGGGGAGACTCCCCCTGCCTCACCAACAGGTGGAAGCCACAGTTATCCTCAGCTTGGTCACCACAATTACCCTTAGCCTGGTCTGGCCTATGTGCTAAGATGGAGTATGGCTGCAGCTCATGCTCACAGCTTCTTGGAGTCATAAGTGAGAGCTGTGGGACACCAAAGGTGGATGAGGGGCCCTCACAATGGAGGTGCAGGCCCTCGCTCAACTCCCCGTGCACGGAGATGGCTGAACTCAGCAGTGCTGGCTGTTTGATTTTTTTACATTTTTGGTAGATCAGAATAGTTTTTTTCCCAGGGTATAAGTAACTCCCTCTATCAATGTGCAAGGCATCCATTCTGCAACTGACAGGTGAAAAATAAATGGCTTGCCCAGGGTTACTAAGTCGTGTGTCAGAGGTAGGTCCTGAACCCAGTTCAACCTAATTGCTCTATCCATTATTAGACATGATGCCTTTCATGGAGCTTTACTGCTCTGATATTTCTTACATCAAAGCTATTTGAAACTACAGTGAAATGTTTTCTTCTTAAGGGTCACACACAAGGTGGGTAGAGAAGTTAAAATAATGAGAAGCAGGGGCCTCCCCTTCCTCCCTGCTCTATATGAAGGGTATATTCTGCCCCACCATTACATGTAGATATTCACGTTCTCCCTATACTAGAAATCATATCACATAACAAGGCCTCGCTGAAGAAACTATTTAACCTAATGGAGACATTAGACTGGGAGGAGGTGGAAAGTGCTCACACCTAATCTGTAAGTATTTTGAAGTGCTATCTTGTAGAAAGAGGACAAGCTAGATCTTGTAGTGGATAGAGCACTGAGCTCAGAATCAAGACACATTGGGGGCAGCTAGGTGGTGGAGTGGATAGAACACCAGCCTTGAATTCAGGAGGACCAGAGCTCAAATCCAGCCTCAGGCACTTGTGGGCCCTGAACTAGTCATTTAATTCTGTTTGCCCAGAATTTTCACTTGAAGAAAGAAATGGCAAACCACTGCAGTATCTTTGCAGTTACACATGACTGAAAACAACTGAACAACAACAAACAGCTTGTGGAAGAGGGCAGAATGAGAAGCAAGAAGGCAAATTTCACCAACTTCATCTAAAAGTTCTGTGGACTACCTCAAGAGATAGTGAGTTTTCTGTTCATCTTTAAGTACAACATGGAGGACCACTTGTCAGAAATATTCTGGTCAGAGAAGATTCATGTTTCTTAGAATAAACCACTGTATTATGTTAATATCAGCTTTTATAAGTGACAAGCAATGATCAGTGGATGGAGAGAGCAAAACATAACTCCTTTGGTAATTCAGCCAGACCCCTGGCATGAGGAGAAAGTGTACTGTAGGAAAGGCAAGCACCTAGATCAGGCATCTGTTAACTTGTTCTGGGAACATGAGCAAAGTACTTGTTCTACATGGCCTCAAAGGCCAGGACTAGGAATGGGATGGAAGAAGTTGCATGAAAGTATATTTAAAGTCTTAAAAAAAAACCCAAATCTTCCTGACCATTAGAGGTTGCCAAGGACTGCCCTTCAGATAAGCTGACACATACACACTCTTAAGCTTCCTGTTCCCCAAAGAAAACTTTAATGTGAACACAGGATAGAGAAGGTCCATGATGCTTTACCCCAGGCAGAGGACTTCCCTCAGTAATCCAAGGGCCCAGTAAAAGTCAGAAGCCTCCCACTCAAATATGCTGGGGGTGGTCTACAACCCCAGAAGAGGGGATAAAGGAAATACCCCTCTCTGTGCCTGGTACAAGGTAACGATGCCCTGTGAGCTATAGGCATGTAGGTGGTCGGTGGCCAGAATGTGAGTGACTGTCTAGGCTATGAACTGTAGGTGATTAAGGCTCAATGTTGTCCACTAGCCAGAGCATGATTAAAGCCAAGAGCCAGGCAGTGGTAGCAACAGCAGCAGAGGGGGGGCTGGAGGTCTGTTCTGCTGAAGTCTGGCCAAAAGTTGCCAAAGAAACGAAGGCACTGGAATGAGCTCACATCCCGAAGAGTCTCCGGGACCTTCTGGTTCCTCCCCAGTGATGCTTTTGGTAGCATAGGAAGGCCCCAGAAATCTATAACCCCTGGGACAGGCAGCCCTGCTAGGGACCCGTGGGTCTGGGACAGGAAGGGGTGCAGGAGTTAGAGAGGGGGTGTCTGCTGGGAAGATTGGCTCCCTGAGGGTTGGCTTTGCCCTGGTGTCCTGTTATGGTCAGGATCTGCTCTCTGCCTCCTCAAGGACTCCTCAGTGGCAGTTCTGACAGCTGGGATGGCAGGGAATTCCATTCAGCCGGCAACGGCAGCCCCCACTGGTATCCCCAACGCCCTAATTAGCAGAGGGAGGAAAGAACTTTAGGGGAGATGACCAAGCCAGAAAGGAGAGGAATAAAGCAGGACCATGATAAGTGCCTTCCTCTCTGCCTTTCTCCAGGACTCACTTAGCGATGCCCATGAGAGTCTGGGGACTCTGTACAACACAGCACTTGCTGAAAGCCAACTGTACAAAGCACACAGACCCCTCCTCCAGACCCACCCGCTTCCAAGGGCCCATCAGACTTAGAAACACGAGGGCACACCCACTGAAAAGATCAATCAGACCTAGGACTTCTGCAAGGGCCATAGGAGGACAGCTGGCCTCTCCAGGACTCTACCCACCCAGTTTTCTGCCCCCAGGGCCCAGGACTCACTCCAGGGCCCCAGCGAGGCCCCTTGGTGACCCAGCAGATCTCCGTGTGGCAGACGGTGCAGCGGATCCAATCACAGCCGTCCTTCTTCTGCACCACAATCTGGCACTGAGGGCAGTGCATGGCCTCGCCCTGTTGCAGCATCAGCTACAGAGTGACAGAGAGTCCGGTTGTTAGGATCATCCTCCCAGAGTCAGCTGGCCAAAAACAATGGCTTCCTCTTCTATGGTGTGACACACAAAGTGATTCTCTCACAATGGCCCCAGGAGAGGAGGTTATACAAGGACTACCAGAGGCAGAACCAAAAATGCCAATTCCCTGGGGAAGACACCACAAAATGTGGCCCTGGCAAACTCAAGTGGGGAATGGGGCAGGGGAATATAAAAGGAAGACAATGGACAGACTTCCAGGCCAAATCAATGGACCCCAATGAGCTTCAGATCCCACACCATGAAGCTAGAAGTAAGGAGGTCGCCAACGTGACAGGGCATGGGACAGGAGCAAGGCTGGAAGACAGTTCTTTGGGCTGAGGGAGGAGGAGAAGGAAGTGCTCCACCTGGCATCTTTCAATTTTAACCATTTTTGCTAAATAGGAGCTAAGCTCAGTTGTTTCTCCCTATGGAAGGGATACAACTGTTGTCAATGCCCACAAAATTTTAATGCCCCAGGCCAAAGCCCTGATCACACTGCTCTAGTTGTGAGTCTGGTGATTATGTTCTCCATCTGCCCAGATGAGGCCTGGATGAGGAAAACAACCTAGCAGAGTTAGTGACCGAGGCTCCTGATTTCTCTGCCTGCAGTAAGCCCACAGCCCTTCTCCTTGCATCCACCTTTGGCCAACTAGTCCCACCTCAGCTCCTCATCTGGAAAATGAGGGCAGCGGGCATTTCTAGCACTTCTCCCCTTGCTGGCCTGGTCTTCCCCTTGTCTCTTTCATTACCAGGCTCGGCTCCACCCTTATGGCTCCTTCATATACCACTTCTTCTATGAAGGCTTTCCTGATTGCTCCCTGCTGTAAGGGATCCCTTTTTCCTTAAATCCCTCAGGCTGCGGTCACAAAGCCTAGCTGGTGTCCCTCATTATCTGTGTATGCAATGCACTGGCCTCTATTTGATTTCCTACTCATGGAGAACAAGGATTAGGACTCTATTTCTTTTAGCTCTAAGCAAAGGATAAAGCTTCAAAAGATTATAGGATTTAAAGCTAGAAGACATCTTAGGTCAGGTGTCAAGAGGTCCTGAGTTCAAATCCAATTTTGGAAACTTACTGTGTGGCAACAGGCAAGTCACTTAACCACTATCTGCCTCAGTTTCTCCATCTATAGAGTGGGGAATGATAACAGCACCTACCTCCCAGGATTGTTGTGAAAATTAAATGATATAATATTTGTAAAGTGCTTAGTAAACAAAGTGCTGTTAAATGTTACCTATTGTTATCATCTAGTCCAATCTTGTTTTGGAGATGGGGAAAAATGAGGCTCAGAAAAGAAAAGCAAATTGCTCAATTGATTCAGACAGATTTTGTATGAGTTGCTAAGAGTTACCATTAAAATACAAATTTTTTTACTCTAAATGCAATGTCCTTTATAAATCACCTAGTTTTTTACATAGTGATCACCAGAGTTCAAGGCCTGGCTATGATGCCAGCTCAGTGAACGTCATTTGAACCCCTTAATTTCTCTGAACCTTACTTTCCATATCTATAAAATGGGGATCTTTGCACCACCTACCCCCCAAGGCAGCTGTGAAGATAATGCTTTATAAATCTTAACAGCACTTTCAGAAATGAATCATTATTATTATTAGCCAGAGCCTACACACTCTCCAAAGCCAAGCTGAAGTTCCATTTCTTCCCTGAATTTTAGAACCAGGAAGGCCTTTGAGACCTTTAAGTCCAGCCCCTTTCCTGTTACAAATGGAAAAAAGGCCTGGTGAGGGAAGGGGCTAAGGCTGAGGCTGACTCACAGCACATCGGAGCTGGGAGAGGCCCTCACCTTGAGCATCTCTGTGGTCTGCCGGGCAGCTACATCGTTCTGCGCCCTCAGGGCCAGGTCGTCCTGGTACTCCTTGCAGTTCATGTTCTCATGAATGGCCTGTGAGTGGAAGCAAGCAGCGGATCTGTCTGTCTCCTGGAAGCTGTTCCTCCCTTCAGGCCGAGGTCCTCATTCTCAGGCCTCAGCAGGACACTGTGCCCAGGAGGAAAGCCCTGGGGTCAGGGTGCTCCCCCAGCTGAAACCTCCATGCAGTGGCCAACAGGACAGTGCCGGGGACCCAGATCCCACCAGCTTCCCTTTTCTTCAGCTCTCTCCCAACCTGACTTCCTGAGGCAGAGAGTCCATTCCTCAAAGGCCCCGGTCATCCCTAGAAGTACAGCTTCTAGAAGCTTTTTGTGCACCACAGACCCCATTTGGCCAGTCTGGTGAAGTCTTCCTCAGAAAGACAATGTTAAACGCATTAAAAATAAGATAGGATTACAAGGAAACAATTTTGAAATAGTTCCCAAGATATTTTTAAAAGGTCATGGAGCTCTGGGTTAAGAACCCCTGACCTAGAGTCATAAGACCCTAACATCTTACAGTGGCATTCGGTAGTTTCCTATGGCTGGTGATCGTGGCAATGGCATTGTTTTGCTTTGGTACCAGCTAAAGAAGCCACTTGCTTGTTTCTCATTGGCTCCCACAGTATTTGTCTCATGTGTATTTGTGAGGGTTAAAATATGGGGTCTGTGCTTCTTGTGGGCTGTGGCCCTGGGCCTCACTTCATTTTGTCCCTCTGCCCGCCTTCCCTTTATTCTGGGCTTCAGAAATGGATTCTGTCTGCTTGGAGATGATGCTTCTGATATCTCCTGAATAGGAAATGGGTTTAGTTTTTTTTTTCCCTTCCCACTTCCAAAACACAGAAGCGATGAACTGAGCAATCTAGCCTCCCTTTAATAGGCTCCTGAAAGGGCAAGAGCAGGTGAGGTGGCTGGCAGATGTTAGGCAGGATGGGTCTGGGGATGTTGGAGCTGAACGAGGGATGTGGGGATGGGGCAGGGATCCTGACCTTGCAGAGTAGGCAGTTAATGTGTCTGCACACGGGACAAACGAATTCGTTGACATCATCCTCAAAGAAGCACCAGCCTCGGCAGTCATTGGTCTTACAGTGGTAGCTGAAGGCACTTCTGTTCTCAGCAATGGAGATGCCCAGGTCCAGGAAACGCTGATAGTCCTCGGGACTCAGGAGCTGCCATGACAACTTACCTTCACTGGAGGGCCACTTGCACCAGACACCTGCCTCTCCAAGCATCCTTTCAACACAAAGCCCTCCCCAATGAACTCCACCCACCTCTGAGGTCTCCATTCCTCTGTAACACAACATTTCAGTGCCATCCCAAAGACTTTCCCAGAGGTAAGGCCTTTCTATCCAGAGAAAGCTAAATAGTTACTTCTCAGGAATATTGTAAAAATCACAGCAACATAGATTTAAGGCTGGAAGGAACCTTAAAGGGCCATTCAGCCCAATCTTCTACTCCCTTTTTACTGATGACAAAACTGAGGCTCCGAGAATTGAAATAGTGGGCATCAGAGCCAGCATTTAAGTGAGCCTAAGTCTTAAACCCATTCCAAATCCACAACTCCTTTCACCGAACCCCACTATCTCTTGATTAGATGACCTCTCATGTTCCCCTTTGGCTCTGAGACTCTAGAATTCTTGATACTCCATTGAATTACTAGTCTGACGCACCTTGATTCTCTTCTCTGAATATTATTCATTCATGGCCCAGCTTGGGATTCCCCTCCTCCAGGGAGTCTTCCCTGACCCCCTCAGTTTCTATTCACCTTTCTTCCTCCTGAGCTCCACAGCCCTGACTGTGAATCTCACACCTTTAGGCCTCAAATGGATTCTGTGCCTGTGCCAGTCGCGTGTGTGTGTGTGTGTGTGTGTGTGTGTGTGTGTGTGTGTGTGTGGTCGTCTCCCTGACAATACAGTGAGAGCAAGGAACAGATGCGGGTCTTTGCTCTCCCTCTATTCAGAGTTCTGATCACCTAGTTGTGAGCAGATAGTAGTACTACGGTAATAATAACAATAATATACTAAAGATTAGGATTGTTTGCTGTCTTGGGGAGAGAAGAGGAAAGGAGAAAAATTTGGAACACAAGGTTTTGCAATGTTGAAAACTATCTTTACATGTATTTGGAAAAATAAAATACTATTAAAATTTAAAAAATGATGATGATGATAGCTAACATTTCTTTAAGACCAACTACATGTTAGGCATTGTGCTAACTGCATAACAAACATGATCTCACTTGATCCTTACAACCTTAATAGGCAGGTGCTATTATTATCCCCATTTTACAGATGAGGAGACTGAGGTATAGTGACTAAGTGCCTTACCTAAAGTCACACAGTTAATGTCTGAGGTCACATTGAACTCAGGCCTTCCAGACTTTATGCCACAGACTGAGATCTTGAGTTCCTCCAAAGTTCCTGATTCCTCCCTTATCTTCAGTCCCCCAGCAGCCCCCCACCCTAGACCTTACCGCTCGGATCTCTCGCTCCTGCAGCTTCCCTGGACAAGAGTAAGTGTCATCAATGTAAGGGCAGGATACCTCGGCTTCCTGGCTGTTCAAGATTGTACCCTTAAGGCAGTCCCTGGCAAAGGAGTGGGGGAAGAGGAGAAAAGAAGATAAGGAGGGGAGGGTCTTTGGTCAAAGTTGGCCTGGAAGTTTAAAGAAAGGTAGTGTGGCCTAGTAGAAAGCATACAGTTAGAATCAGGACATCTAGTGCAAACCCTTGATCTGACTGTGAGTCAGGACAAGACAATTCATTAGTACTCATCTGGGCATGACCAATAATAATAACAGCTAAACATACAGTGCTTTTAGGGTGGTAAAGTACTTTAGAAATATCTCTTTGCTCTTTACAGCCACTCAGGAAGGGAGGTGTTATTATTATCCCCAATTCAAAGATGAGAAAGCTGGGACCTGGAGCAGTTAAAGGGCAACACTTCTTGACTCCAAGGTCAATACCCTTGTCACTTCAAGGTATTATTCTAAGCCTCAGTACTTTCATCAGTAAAATGGGGATAATACTTGAAATACTTGAGCTTTGGAAAGATTCCCCACCTGTGCAAATATTTACAGCAGCACTTTTTGAAACAACAAAGAACTAGAAGGAAAGTGGGTGACCATAGAATTGAGAATGGTTAAACAAATCCTCACATGACTGCTATGCAGAAAGCATTTTGTAAACTCAAGATTCTATAGCAATGTGAGTTGTTATTATTTTCATTTTAAGGCACTAAAGATATTTAGCCTGTAGAAGAGAAAATTTAAGAAGGTTATCACTGTTCTAAAAACTTCAACTCAGAACAAAGGGAGGATGAGAGGAAAAGTTACAGGGAAGAAGTGTGGGGTTTAAGTAAAAACTTCCTATCTTCCTACAAATTAGAGCTGCTCCAAAGTAGTATAGACTGCCTCTATAAGCAGTGAGTTCCCCATCACAGAGGTTTAAGAATGTAGCCTCTATAAGTTGTGAGTTTGCATTCACTAAATGTGTAAGAGAGTAGCCTTTATAAATAGTGAGCTCCCCATCACAGAGATGTAAGAATGTAGCTTCTGTAATTTGTGAGCTCACAGTCACTAAATGAATAAGAATACAGCCTCTATAAGCAGTGAGCTCCCCATCACAGAGGTATGAGTGTATGTAGCCTCTATAAGCTGTGAGCTCCCTATCAGTAGAGGTGTAGGAGGGTAGCCTACATGATCACTTGTAAGGGATGTAGCAGGAGGGAATTCCTGCTCATGACCCAATGGCTTTAGGTAACCTTTGTCCTTTCCACCTGAGATTCTGGGAGCCAAGGTAAAGTAGTATCGTCCCACTCCACCCTCCAGCCCCCCTCTCTGCTCCAACCCCTTAGGCTCCTGGACTCCATAAGGGACAATCCCCTCCCTTTCAGGCTCAGGCCCAGGCTTGACCACAAGAAAGGAGTAGCCCAGGCCAGGCTGGTGCAGGGCAGGGGTGAGGGAGCCAGGCCGTACTTGCAGAAGCAGTGCAGGCACTCGCGCAGGACAACTCCCTCGCCAGGGCCCAGGGACAAGTAGCAAATGGGGCATTCTACCACCTCGGTGCTCGGCACTAGATTCCGCTGGTCCAGCTGCAGGAGCTGAAGGTAGTTCCCCTCCTGCTGTTTCTGCTTCCGCTGAGCAAATAAGAGAAAGGAGTCACAGCAAGAAAGAACACTAAGGTTCCTATGAAGAAGCAGGGTCACCTGAGAGTCAGCATGGATTCATAAAGCATCTGTCAGACCAGAATAATCTCATTTCACTGTCATTTGTCTAAGTTTTTCATTGATATCTTTTGTTCTTACATAGCCTACATTTTCTCTTAATATTCCTGTCCTTCCTCCTTTTCAGACTCCTATCTTAAGTCAGGATTATAAGACTGCCACATAAAGATGATTTAGCAATAGAGAACATCAGACCAGGAGACCAAAGAGAGAGCTTTGGGAAGATCCCGGACTTGTAAAATATTTATACCAACACTTTTTGTGACAGCAAAGAACTGGAAGGAAAGTGGCTGTCCACGGAATGGACAATAGCTAAACAAATCCTGGTATGTGGATGTGATAGAATATTATTGCCCCATGAGAAGTGATGAATATGAAAGATGTCATCATGACTACAACAATGCAAATAGAATTGAAATAATCAAAATTAAATGCCATGAAACAATTTTAATAACCAAGTCTGGCCCCTGACCATCGCACCTTGCCCATCTTGTTTGTAGAGGTGGGGCACTATAGGTATGGAATATTCCATACACTAATCAGACATTTTCTATAGGTTCTTTTTTTTTTTTTTTTTTTTTTTTGAGGCAATTGGGGTTAAGTGACATGCCCAAGGTCACACAGCCAGGAAGTGATATATGTCTGAGGTTAGATTTGAACTCAGGTCTTCCTGACTTCAAGGGTGGTGCTCTATCCACTGTGCCAATTAGCTGCCTTTAGGTTCTTAATTTTAATGAAATTTCCCCCCTCTTTTTATTTTTTATTATAAGAGATGACTCTCTGGAAAGGGGGTAAGATAGGGAAGTCATGGGGAATGTAGGCAACATAAAAACAAGAGTATCAATGCACTTGTTTAAAAAAAAACCCAACAATCTACCCAATGATCAGAATAACAATGAAAAACACATAGAAAAGACATGAAGTTACTAGTGATATAAAAACAACATATCAATAAAAATTGATTTAAAAAAAACCAACTGCCACAACTATGTAAGAGTTGTCATATATACACACACACACACACACACACACACACACACACACACACACAGTTCTTTTTGTTGTTTTCTGCATACTGAAATGTTCATTCCTTGGTGATTAAATTCAGAACAATAACCAAAAAAATTAAAGAAATAGAACTCTGAGAAATTCCAGATTTTAATTCTTAATCCCAAAGAATTGTTGGGAAAGCACGCACCTGTTTCTTCTTCTTAGAGAATGTAGGGCTACGGGTACATAATGAGGCAAAGCCAACATGTGCCAGTTTCTTTTACTTAATTAAATATAAGGGAAGCTTCTCTTAGGGTGAGACATATTGAGAAGAAACTGATGTTTATAAAAAACAAACAAACAAAAATATACAGAATGTACTGGCACTTAATGGGATCTTAGAGACGTTTTAATCAAATCCTTTTTTCTTATACTTGAGGAAGAAGGGGCTGAGAAAGAGAAAGTTGTTTGCCTACAGTCACATGCTGAGCCTTGGTAATTCCAAGGACTCAAATGCTAGTGCAGAGGGCCTACAATTTATGGCCCATATGCCAAATCTTCAAGCTATTTGCCTGTTTTTGTCATGTTCTTGCAAAAAACCCAAGAGGTACAAAATCTGTTAGGTCAGATTTAGCTCTCAGATTGTAGCTGCTGAGGACCCTTGCCCTACCCATTCCCCCCAACCCAAATCCTGCACAAAACCAACTGTACTCGCCCAGGATGGAGAAGATCTGGTCACACAAATATTTATGTGAAAAAAAGACTTGAGGGTTTGGGTTGACCATAAGCTCCAAAAATGAGTCAGTAGTATGATGTACCAGCTTAAAAAGCCAGAAAACGTTGTCAGGCTGTGTTAAGAGAACCACAGTATACAGAGAGAATGTGCTATGTTGCTACATTTTAGGGCATGGTCTATACTTGAACTCAGGTCTTCTGGTGCTCATTCCTAAGGCAGCTTTTTTGAAGGTCAGGCTAAGAATAAGCCGTTGCTGTGAACAATGAGCCAATGACTTCTCTATCCACCCTGATTTCTCTTATGCAGAGTGCCCTGTGTTATGGTCACAGCAAGAAAGGCCTGCTTAGTGTGGGAGAGATCTGCTTCCAAGGGGCTCAGAAAGGGGAACAGAGGGGGGGACCCCAGCCTGGACATTCCCAAAGGATTCTGGGGCCTGACCTACCAGGTGGTACTGGCGCAGGCTATCTTCCTCATTCTGTAGCCGTGCCTGCTCCTCTTCATCTGGCTGGTAGGAGCTGGGCACTTGGTAACCTTCAGGTCTAGCCTCACAGCACATCTCACAGCCTGGCCTGGTGGGCTTGTTGACAAAAGTGCACCCTGGACATTCCCAGCCAGCCTGGGCAGGAAGAGGGAAGGAGGGTATGATAAAATATTTCTACCCGGTGTAGATCTTGGTGGCTACTGCTCGGTACCAGCCCCCACATCACTCTTCCTCTGATCTCAAGGAGTTGAACACCTGGTCTCCGTTGTCTCCTTTCCAACTCCCTCCCTTATTCTAGGGGATTTCAACATCCACATTTCTTAACCTCCCAATTCCTATGACCTACCTCTTATTCCACTTCAGTTATAAAAAGAGATGAGCATACATTTGGCTATTACCCATCTGCCCATAGCTTTCTAACATTCCTTCTTTCTCTAGGCCTCAATCAATTCTTCACCCCTCATCCAGACTGCCACTTCCTCCACCCCCTCAGGTCTTACTCAAGACATTGTTACTTCTGCTCAGAACTCTCATCCCTCCCTTTCCAGTCTCTGCCCCAGTCAAGTCACCCCATGTTGTGCTCCATTCTCTAATTCTTCGGGTCACTGTGCATCCCTTGCCAAACCTCAGCCCTAGCTTATTCCCATTCTGTCCCCCCTCCCTCACTCAGTGCCTGACACAAGCTAAGTCTTAGTAAATGCTAGTTTCTTCCCTTCCTGAATGGAGATCCAGAAGTCCATGGGCTGGTGATTGAACACATTATAAATTCATGTTACAAACCTCACTGTCTCAAGGAAGTGTGATTCTTTAATTCTTCCCTAATTGATTCCCTGTCTCACACCCCAAAGAAGCTATTTCAAATCTTCTCCCATCAAGACTCCGCACCTCCCTCATCCCTCTCCCCCTCAACTGAGAGCCTTGCTTCTTCTTCTTTTTTTTTTTTTGGCTGTATTTCTTGGTTTTATTCAAAACAATCCATGTTTTTAGTGTTTCATGGTAGATATTACACTCTGCTTACAATTACAATGTTCTGCTTCATTCTTAAAAAGAAAATTCTAAAACCCCAGCCCATGTGCAACACAAGAATATGCAAAACTACTATACACATTTTGTATCAGAGAGTATAAGATTCTGGTGTATTATTAGACAAATTACAAGAATACTCAAACTAGACACAAAGGGTTAACTGTTAGCTCTTAACTGCAAATCTGGATTTCTTCCTTTTAACTCTGAGATGTGAAAAACAATTTAAGAGAAATTATCTTTTTATTGTTTAAAATGAATTCAAAATTTTTGTTCAAATATGTATTTTCCCATTCAAAAGAGCTTACTCTTTTTTCAATCTCCCATTTTCCTATTTCTTTTTCATTTCCCTTTGTGCTCAACATTTGGATGCTATAATTAGATTAGGTGCATAATTCTGCCAGTGCTTCCTATTCCATCTATAAAATAGTTGTTTACTTAGAGGGCCTTGCTTCTTGCTAAATTTTAAATTCTCTTTTATTTGAAACTTAGACACCGAAAAAAAAAAAAAAAGCATTTTCACATATACAGTGGATCACAAAGACTGTTTTTAAAATCAAGAATCTCTATTCAAAGTATTTTTTAAAGAAAATAATAAATTCCACATATTAGTTTCACAACTCTCCTTTTCTAGGTTTCTTTCTGACCTTCATTTTGATGTCTTCTATTCATTTTAAAAAGGTTTTGATGATCCTCATCTAGGGAAACATCAGTATTGCTAACCATTTTCTACCTCGCCACCCCCAATTTAAAAACTGATTGGAAAAAAATTCTTGTAATAAATGAGCATTGCCAAGCAAAACAAATACACAGATACTATGACCAAAAACGTGTCTTTGTATCTTGAGTCCATCACTTTTCTTATGGAGGTAGGTTATATACTTCATCATAGGTCCTTTGGAGATAGGATCAGAGTTCTTAAGTTTTTCAAAGTTGCTTTTCTTTATGATGTTGTTCTTACAAAAACTGTTCTCTTGGTTCTGCTCACTTGATTGTATAGCAGGTCACACTAGTCAGCATTCTTTATGATCCTCTTGTCATTTCTTACAGAGCAATAATATTATTTACATGCATATTAATTACATGCATATACCACAATTATCCAGAATCTCAAAATGAAGGACACCCCTTAGTCCTTTTACTTTTAATTCCCCTCTTGAGGGTCAGCTTGTTGCTGTCCACCTCACCCACACATACACCCCCTCCTCCATTAATTATGCGTCCTCTTAGTACCTCTCACCTTCATTTGTTTCCGTTAAGTTAAAAGTATTTCTACACCAAATTATTTGTGGGTCTATTTCAGATAAAATTTAGTTTATCTGATCCCTTTCCCCATGTTTGTATGTGCTTCTCATAAACTTAGATGAGACAGAGTATGTTCTATCCTTTTCTTTTTTTTTTCTATGAGTCTATTTCTTTTATTCTCCCTTCTTATTCTCCCTTCCCCTTTAAATCTTCAAATCAGAACTAATCCATCCTTAGGAGTCCTCTTTTTTCATTTAATTCTCTCTAAATTTTCATTTAAGGTTCTGAAAAGACACTTGTTTCTTTTCCTCCTTTGGATTATTAGCACTACCACATCATATACAGTCCCTTCCAAATCCTCAAAGGAACATACTTTTTCTAGGTTTCCTCTTGATTCGTATTTGTACTTAAAAGTTCCTGTTTAGTGTGATCTTTTCATCAGAAATGCTTAAAAGTCAAATGTCTTCTTTCCCCTCATAGTAATGATACTTTGAGCTGTAAATTTATATTTTTTGCCTTATATGATGTTACAAACCAAGATTTTAGTCTTTCATAAAATGTTCCCAGTTCTGTGTGATCCTAACTATGGTTCCTTGGTATCTGAGCTCTTTCTGGACACTTGCAGCATTTTTTTCCTTTGATGTATGTGTGGGGATGTCCTGCATGTTGGCTATGGCATTCATTCCCAGGACTTTGGGATTCCTTTCAGGAGGTGACCAGTGAATTCCTTTACTTTGCCCTCTAATTCTAATAGATCTGGGAAGTTTTCACATGTCCAGGCTTTTCCCCTCTGTCAAAACATGGTTTTTAGGGAGCCCAATAAATTATCTTAAATTATCTCTCCTTGACTTCCTTTCCAAGTCCAGTTGTTCTTTTCTATCAGATATCATATACTTTCTTCTATTAAAAAAAACAAAAACCCCAAAAAAACACCAACTTGATTTTATTCTAATATTTCTTGCTATCTTGAGTCAATGATCTATGTTTGGTATATTCCAGTTGTTTGGGTAAAGTTTATCATTTTTTCTTCTAAACTATTTATTCTCCATTCATTTCTTTTCTCTAGGCTTTTATTCCAGTTTTCTTTTTATGTCTTACTTCATTTCTTCTAACTATTCATATAGTCCTTATGGAAAATCCTTTTTTTTTTTTTTTTTTTAAACTTGAGACTGCCTGAAGTTGTAATAGGTCTACTTGCTCCTTCTTTTAGGATTTCTAGCATCACAATCATTTTTCATTCAGATGTGTGTCTTCTTTGATTTATTCACTTTTTCCACCTTTTGTTCCTGTACGAGCTTTGGGCCAGTCTTTATCTCTTGCTATATTTTTGAGTGGGTTATCATTCCAGTTTGCTCTCTCTCTCTAATTCTGAGTTCCTGGGCTGATTTCATCTTCCCATCCTCAACCTGAGATCTCTAAGGTTTGGAATACTGGATCTTCAGAGCCTTTATGGCAACTCAGAACCATGTACTAGAGACCTCGGGGGCTGCTGTTCCCTAGAGCTTTTAAGGACTCTGAATTTACAACCACTCTGATGATTGTTGTCTCCAGACACAAAACCTTGCAAGCTCTACCAGTCACTTGTCCTCCACTGGCTTCTTGGGCTGAGTTATCAATGCCTGGCAGCCCCCTTTACAACTATCTAGGGCATGGGTTCTCAAACTACGACCCTCAGGCTAGATGTGGCTGCTGGGAACGCTTTATTCAGCCTGCCGGGTTATAACAAATGGGCTGAGGGGCGGAGACAGAGTGTGAGTTTTTGTTTTTACTATAGTCCAGCCCTCCCACAGTCTGAGGGACAGTGAACTGGCCCCCTATTTAAAAAGTTTGAGGACCACTGCTCAAGGGGACGCTCCTTAACTTTCTGTACAGTTCTTATATAATTTTTCATTGAATTTCTTGATTCAGCCAGGTATGAATTTCTGGGTTTTGCCAGAGTGGATTTGGGGGTGCTTGGCAGTGTGCCTCTCTGTTCAGGCAGCTGTTTTGGTCAACAGTCTACTTACCTACTTTCTTAAGAAAACTGAGGCCATCTAATGTGAGCTCTATCCTCTCTCCTTCTCATTTCAAAATCCCTTGATATCATCCCTGACTCTCATTCTGTCCTTCAATTTCTTATAAAGAAGTGGCTTTTCTCCTTGCCAAAATAATCCTTCTACAGCCACCTTTAATTCCATCCTCCTCATTTTCTCCAGTGTACCATATACACAATCATCCTCCCTTTCATGAATCGCTGAACTTTCAAACATGCTCAACTCTTTTAGACTCCACTAACCACCCAAATATTGTTCTTTAGTTTTCCTCCCTTTCTCAGCCAAATTCCTTTAAAAAAAAAAAAAAAAATCTATCTATGCCTTTTGCAGAGTGGATAGGGAAAATCCTCTGGAGTTTCATGACACTACTGTCTTCTGGTTCTGTTTTTTACCTATTCCTTTCTATCTTTTGACCTCTCCTTTTCATTCTCCTTTTCTGATTGGTCACACATATCCAGTGGTATTTAATTATCACCACTTTACAGATGACTCCCAGATCTATATATACAGCCTCAGTCTCTCCCAGTCTCTGAGCTTCAATCCCAAATCACCCATTATCTACTGAACATTTCAAATTGAGTATCTTAGAGATACCTCAAATTATCCTGTCCAAAACCAAATTCCTTGTCCACCCCTGCCCTCAGAAAAACTCCCCTGTCCCATAGAATTCTTCTTTCAAGACACTGCTCAGGTACCATCTTCTTATCTACATGAAGCCTTTACTGATTCCCCCTAACTGCTGGTACTTCCCTCCATAAGTATCTTGTATTTAACTGCTTGTGTATTTTTTCTCTTTATATTGAATCTGTATGTACATAAAACATTATACACATATCCTTTCTCATCGTCTTCCCTATTAGAGTATCAAGTTCCCTAAAAGTAGATATTGTTTCAAGCTTTGCATTTTTATCTTCATCACCTAGAAGAGTGCCTGACACGTAGCAGGCCTGTAACAATGATGCTTGACTGAGACTATGAACGGGGCTCAAAGACGCAGGAAGAGAGTTGGCTTGGTGAAAGGGTTTCAGTGGTGAGGGCCAGAGGACAGGCATGAGCAGAGTTAATCCCTTACCACGCAGGGATCAGGGGCTGCTTCCACAGTAGAGGGAGCAGTAGTTCCAGCATCCTCAGATGGCACTTTTTCTTGAGATTCCGTGGCTCGGGGTTCTTGTGGACCCCGAGGCTGTAGAGCGAGGTCTCTGAAGCCCAAGTCTGCAAAGGGGAAGAGGTATCAGAGGCACCCCCAAGCGCACCCCCATGCCCACCATGGCCATCCATCTAGTTGTTCGTATGAGCCTTACAATTCCCCTGCCCTCTGCCTGAAAAAGGCCTGAGTATTACTACGTCCATTTTATAAATATGGAAAAAGAGGATCAGAGAGTGGAAGTTACCTACTCATGGTCATATGATGAAAAAAACAGAATTCAAACCTGGGTTTTTTGGCTCCCAAACTATGTATTCTAGCTATGTATTATGTGGACAGAACAGAAGGTACCCTTATGTACTCTCCTAGCTACTACTAGACTTTGCCTCAGAGCCCAGGACTGGCCCTCAGCACTGTTACCTTCTAGGACCCGTAGTTGCCGCTGCCGCTGTAGCTCCTGCTGACTAAGCTGCGTGTGGTGGGCAGATAGAAGGTAGAGGTAAGCCTTGTCACCATCTTGCCTCACTCCATAGGAATGCAGGGTATCCTGGTCACGGGGCAGCCGCTGGCCAATTACCCACCTCTGTAGGCTTGGATGAAAGCCATAGTCCAGAAAGACCTGGCCAGTGGGAAAGAAGGGAAAAACAAGAGGAGAAGGAAGGTAAGAAAGGAGAAGAGAAGGAGGGAGAGAGAAGGTAAAGGGTAACAGAAGAGACAAGTTGGGAGAAAAAAGTAGGGGAAAAAAGGGAAAAGTGGGAAGGAAGGAAAGGGAGGCAGAGGAGAAGAAAAGATAGAAAAGATAAGAAGGAGGCAGCTAGGTGGCGCAGTGGGTAGAGCACCAGCCCTGAAGTCAGGAGGATCCAAGTTCAGGTCTGGCCTCAGACACTTAGCACTTCCTAGCTTTGTGACCCTGGGCAAGTCACTTAACCCCAGCCTCAGGGGAAAAAAGAAAAAATAAAAAAAAACAAGAATAAGGAAGATGAGGGATGGAGATGGGGGGGAAAAGTCATATTCTTTCTGAGGTCAAACAGTCCCAGAAGAAGAGTTCCCTGCTCCTCTTCAGTTTTCCTCTAATCCCCAACCTAAGGAGTGGGTCTGACCAGGTCCAGCCTAAGGCTGAGGGAGTGATCCATTCTGGCTTCAGTGACCAAGCCATTCTTGTTCCTTGAAACCCAACTCTTTCAACTCCAGTCCTGGCCAGTCCCAGCTCTCCATACCATGTCTTTCAGAGAAGCCACGGTCATCGTGGGCCGCACCATCAGCCAGATGTGAAGAGTGTGCATTTGGGCGTCCTCCACACCTACCCACAGCCTATAGGAAAACAACGGGAAGAGAAGCTGGATCACACACAAGGACAGAATACAACCTCTCCTCTCTCCTGCAAGCCTATCACACACATGCCTTTCATGGAGCAAATAAATCTGTCCTCGGACCCCAGGGGACACTGATCCCACAGGACAAGCAACTGACTGCCAGGGGAGAGTCCTCTGATTCTAGGTTCTGCCCCATTTGGCTGTGTGATATTGGGCAACTTCTCTAGAGGCTGCCTCTTTTATGGGGCTCCCGGGAAGGCTGAATGAGATGCTTTACTTAAGGGGTGTATAAAAATAAAGTGTTACAGACAAGGGTCACTGCTGTTAAAAGTCACAGGTTCTCTGCTGGCTCACCCAGGGCCTCATCCCAGCAAGTATTCAGTCTCCAAAAACAGCATATAGTGCTCTGTCTTCCATTCTCTTTGTATCTCTCATTCTTTATTCCCTATGTCTCTATCATTCTCCTTTCTAGGGCTTGATCTTCAGTTCCTTCTTATCCCCATAATCTTGTTTTGGACATTGTGTCCTTTTTGGGGGGAGGAGGGAAAAGGTCTAGAATTCTGGTTTTATTGGTATAAGATATTCCCCAATAAGGAAACTTTCTCTACCAATGCAGTCACCTCTTGTTGTACAAGTTATAGTCTTCACTCAAGTTTCCTGGACATTAGGAGATTAAACTACTTGATGAGCATCACACAGCCAGCAAATAGCAAAAGAGAGACTTGTACCCAGCTCCTAGTAGCTTTAAAAGGAACTTTACATCAACTACACCATATTATCTCAATATTCTTACTAAAATATATGTCCAAATCTGGACCAGTTCTCCAAAATGCCCTACAGAGATGTAGGACAAAAACTATTCATGACACAACCCAACTGAGGAAAGAATTCATCTGCTAAGTTAGGCTGCCTGTGTCCTTAGTGTCTTTGCTAGAGCTAAGTCTCTGCCTTTTGAGAACTCACTACCTATTAAGAGAGTGAACACAGGCATCCCTGGCTGGATAACACCATAGGGCTTGTATTATGAAGTTCTCCCTGTCTCCTAAGCTAAAATCAAGCCTATTTTTCGGCATCTTTCTAGAATAAATGCTCTCTGAAATTCTGTCTCACATTGGTCCTTCCCTTTAGAACAATAAAATCCAAAGCTTTCCTACATTTTAAAAATCTGTTTAACCTATTCTAACACTTGCCTGCCTTCTATCCCATCTGAAGGCCAGAATTTAGGAGGAGAAGGGACTTTAAGGGCAATGATAATAATAATAGCTAGTACTTTTATATTGCTCTCTAAGGTTTCCAAATTTCTTTATAACTATCTCATTTTATCCTTACAACAATGCTTGGTGCTATGATTATCCTCATTTCACAGATGAGAAAATTGAGGCAAACAGACTTGCCCAGGGTCATACAATTCCTTAGGAAGGCTAGTAACAAAGGTCAGATTTTGAACTCAGATCTTCCTGATTCATACACTAACCCACTTCCAGATTCATCCTCTAATCACTGCACCATCTATCAGCTACTTCTAATCATCCCACACAAGGCCATATCCTACTTCGAGGAGGCCCTAAGAAATATCACCGAGACAGTCATTAGAATTCTCTCGGAGATCAAGGCTTCCCCCAAGACCATCTCCCAAGCTTTCCCTTCTGCCCAGTCTGCTGCCCAGCACTCACTTGATCTCCTGTTTGGGATAGACTTCTGATTTAAGCTGCAGCGTCAGTAGAGCCCGCTGCTTTGCCAGCCAGGTGGCACAGCTCACTGCCATCTTCTCATCCCCACCAGCCACAGCCCGAGCCAGTTTCAGGGCCATCTCTTCCACTGCAAAGGATGTAAAAAGGACTGTAAGACAAAGTATTCATCTGGAGGAGGGAGGTAGGGGGAAAGGATCTGCTTTTTATTTGGGGCAAGAATGGATCTCCAGAGATCCAAAGTTATTTTTCTTAGGTCTCAGAATAAGTTCTACAATTTCCCCCCCTTTTCTAGCTCATTTTATTTTATATTATTTATTTTTATTAAAGCTTTTTATTTACAAAACAGGAAGTCTAAAGTTTGGTCAAGGCCACAGAGGATTGGCATTTCCAAAGGGGCAAAAGTGAACTATATCCTAGGGAGAACAAAAGGTTAATCCTTATCTCATCAAACCCCACTCAGTCCAGGGAAATAGAAATGAAAGACCTAAGCCAGAAGAGGTGCCCAGGTTAACCCATCCAAAGTCCTTCCCAGTCCTTCTAGGCATTAAACTCTCCCACCCATCCCCGATCTCCTAGATAATTATTTACAAAACCAACAACAACAATAGTTTCTAATTCTATTTTACTTTTACATATAAACAGGATTTCCCTTTCAACAACCTTATAGCATAGGAAGGGCTGATATTAGTACTCTTATTTTATAGAAGAAATGAAATTCAGAGAATGAAAGTCATTTGCCCAAAGTCATACATAAAGGATGGGGCAGCTAGCTGGTATAGTGGATAGAGTCTTGGAGTTAGGAGGACCTGTGTTCAAATCCCACTTCAGACATTTACTAGTTATATGACCTTGGGCAGCTCACTTAACCCTGTTTGCCACAGTTCTTTATCTGTAAAAAGTGCTGGGGAAGGAAATGGCAAACCCCTCTGGTACCTTTGCCAAGAAAACTCCAAATGAAGTTATGAAGTGTCTTGACAGGATTAAAATGGCTCAATAAAACCAACATACATCTAGGTAGTGTCAAAGCTGGATACTGCCCAACTCTGAACCCAATGTCCTACCTTTCTTGGTCTTCTCTTCCATTAGGCTGGATTGTGCCCATCACACTCAGATCCAATTAGCAGGGTCAGTCTGTGGAGAGACCATCCAGAAGCTATGGGAAGACCCAAGCCAAGTAGCAAACAAGGAAGAAGAAAAGAGATAATGCCCAAAGAGTAAAATTCCAGTTATTTTTCTTAGGTCTTAGAATGAAGTTCCACAATTTTTTTCCTTTTCTCGCTAATTTTATTTTATTTTTATTTAAAGTTTTTTACTTACAAAACATATACATGGATAATTTTTCAAAACTTTATGTTCCAAATTTTTCCCTCCTTCCCCCCACTTCCTCCTCTAGACGGCAAGTAATCCAATACATGTTAAATATGTTAAATCCAATATATGTATACATATTTATAGTTATCTTGCTGCACAAGAAAAATTGGATCAAGAAGGAAAAAAAAAAAAAGATTTTTGCTTTGAAATGTCCCAGCCACTTTTTTCTTTTCCCTCTCTTCCCACATCTCATAGGCAAGTATTTTCTTTTTTTGTTTGTTTTTAAATAATTTTTTTTTACCAAACACATGTAAAAACAATTTTTAACATTTGTTTTTTAAAATTTTAAGTTCCCAAATCAGTTCCAATTGTTCAATATGAAGAGAACCAGATACACACAGCAAAAGAACTATGGGAAATGAGTGTAGACCACAATATAGCATTTCTATTCCTTCTGTTTTGTCCGCTTGCATTTTTTATTTCCTTCTCAGGTAATTTTAATTTATTTCTATGTACTATTTTTCTTGTGCAGCAAAATAACTATATGAATATGTATACATATATTGTGTTTAACATACACTTTAACATATTTAACATGTATTGGTCTACCTGTCATCTAGGGGAGGGGTTGGGGGGGAAAGAAGGGAAAAAATTTGGAACACAAGGTTTTTCAAGGATAAATGTTGAAAATTATCCATCATATGTTTTGAAAATAAAAAGCTTTAATAAAAAAAATTCTAGGTTCCAAATTCTCTCCCTCCCTCCCTTCCTGCCAAACTCTTTGAGAAGGCAAGTAATTTGACATACATTATACAAGGGAAGTCTTGTAAAAGGTATTTCCATGTCAGCCACATTGCTAAAGAAAAAGAAAGTTATGGTTTTTTAAAAGTATGCTTTGACATACATTAAGATTCTATCAGCTTTTTCTCTAAATCTTTTCCATTCTAAGTCTTTTGAAATTGTTTTGGATCATTGTATTGCTGAGAATAGCTAAGTCATTGTACAATATTACTGTTACTGCATATACTGTTTTTCTGTTCTAGTCACTTCATTTACATCAGTTGGTATAAGTCTTTCCAGGTTTTTCTGAAAGCATCCTGATGGTCATTTCTTACAATAAAATAGTATTCCATCACAATCATATATAACTTGTTCAGCCATTACTCAAATGATTGGCATCTCTGCAATTTCTAATTCTTTGCCAACCACAAAAAGAGCTGCTATAAATGTTTTTGTATATATAGGTCTTTTTCCTTTTTTTTTTTTTTAAATTTCTTTGGGATATTAACCCAGTAGTGATACTGCTAAATCAGCATATGCAGTTTTACATAGCCTTTTGGGTATAGTTCCAATTTGTTCTACAGAATGGCTGAATTCAGTTCACAACTCTCCCCACAATGCATTAGTGTCCTAATGTTTCCCAGACACCCTCCAATATTTGCCATTTTCCTTTTATGTTTTATGAGTTAATCTGATAAATGTGAGGAGGTACCTCAGAGTTGTTTTAATTTGCATTTCTTTAATCAATAAGAATTTAGAATTTTTTTCATGTAACTATAATAATTTTGATTTCTTCATGTAAAAATTGACCATGTCCTTTCACCATTTATCAATTATGGAATGACTTGTATTCTCATAAATTTGACTCTGTTCTCCACGTATTTGAGAAATGAGAACTTTGTCAGAGAAAGCTTGGAAAAAAAATTCCCCCCCCAGTTTTTTGCTTTCCTTCTAATCTTTGCTGCATTGGTTTTGTTTTTACAAATCATTTTTAATTTATTGTAATCAAAAATATTTATTTTACATCTTATAATGCTATCTCTTGTTTGATCAAATTCTTTCCTTTTCCATAGATTTGATAGTAAACTATTCCATGCTCCCCTAATGTGCTTAAGGTATTACTCTGTATGTCTAAATCATTTACCTGTTTTGACCTCATCTTGGTACATGGTGTGAATGTCGCTCTATATCTAGTTTCTGCCTAACTGTTTTCCAGTTTTCCAGCAGTTTTTGTCAAGTACTGAGTTCTTATCCCCAAAGCTGGGATCTTTGGGTTTGTTAATATTTATTAATCAATTCCACAGGTCCCCCACTCCATTCTTAGTCAATACCAGATTGTCTTGATAGTCATTTTCAATTTTCCGTCCTCTGTGTCTCTCAGACTCCTCCCCCTTTCTTCTGTACCAGCTCTGAGTGCGACCAAGCTGCAGCAGACATTGTTTCTAACTTCTGAATGGGAGTTCTAGTCAATATCACCTTCCTGATACACAGTTTCTACTACACCCCCCCCCCCAGTCGTCCCCAAGCCTCTGGCACACCAGTCTGCCCCACGCTCATTGGATGGTGAATTCTGAGGTTCTAGGTTTTTTAGTCGCAACATCCTTTAATTCTCCTGTACTATGGCTGGTGTTACAATGAGTTATCTTCTCCGTGCTACTGTCGCTAGTGAGGAGAGGAGCGCCAACAACAGGCAGTTACAAAGGAAAGAAAAGAATTCATTGTTGGTGGTGACAGTAACACCAGCAAATCTGGAAAGGGATGGGGGGGGGGAGCTGGCCAGGAGGGCGCAGAGGCCCCAAGCCTGTCACAGAACCCCAGATTCAGGGTGAGGGAGGAGTGCAGAACATGCCGCGTCAGATCTGGACGGAGCTAGAACACAGGGTGTCAGAACTAAAAGAAACAACATTAAGGGCTGGAGGAAAACTTAGAATGTGCAATGTCAGGGCTAGAAGGAACCTTAGACACAGAACGTCAAAGCTTAAAAAAAACAATGTTAGGTTACTTAGAATAAACACAAAGTTAGAACTCAGACCTTGGAACATAGACCGTCAGAACTGAACGGAGCCTTAGAAGACAAGATTGGAGCTGGAGAAGACTTTAGACTATAGAACGCCGGGGCTGGGAGGGAATTTAGAACAGAGACTATTAAGAGCTACAAAATTTAAAACATAATGTCAGGACTGGGAGGACTCTAAGAGCACAAAATGTCAAAGCGGAAAACAAAACAGCAAAAATGGACCGTTAAGAGCTGGGAGGAGTCTTTAGAATAACACATGTCAGGGTTACGGGAGGCCTGGAGACACAGGACGTCAGAGTTTAAGACTCTTAGAAGACAAGACTGGAGCTGGAGGAGTTTGGACTATGGAAGGCCGGGGCTGGGAGGAACATGGGGACACGGAACGCCAGCCCGGGGACCTCAGCCTGGGAGGAATCTTAGGGCGCACACACAGCCCCAGGCAGGAGGAGAGCACGATTTCAGAGCTCTCAGAGGAGGTGTCAGAACTGGAGGGGACCGGGAGGAACAGCTCCCAGAGCTCAGCTCCCTGATTTTCGGGGGACAACCCCGGACGGGGTCATCACCAGGCCCGCCGTTTTCGGGGCCTCCAAGCTCGGCGAGGGGAGGGACGTGAGAACAGAAACCCGAAAGTGGCTCGGGGCCAGGAGATGAGGGAGCGGGGCCAGGAAGAGGAAGAGGCCGTGGGCGGGGGGGGGAAGGGGGGGGGAGTTTCCCACCTCCTAAGGAGAGCCGGATGGGGGAGGCGCGGGCTGCCAGGCGCAGGCTGTCCCTGGCTCCGGGGCAGAGCTGGAGCTCCGAGGGCGCTTCCTTTCAGGCCCCCGCGGGCGGCTATCACCGGGGCCCCTCCCCGGCCCTCGAAGGCTCCACTCACCGCCCGGTCCGGCCCGGGCTGCGGCCTGAGGAAGGAGGCGGAAGCAAAAAAGAGTCTACCGCGCCAGCCCGAGAAGGGGCCGAGGCGGAGGGGCGGGAACCGGCTACGTCCAGTGCCCGGGGGCGGGGACTAGGGGCGGGGCCACGGATCGGAGAAGCCTCATTGGATGGCAGAAGCATCCGAGGAATTGACGTGGGAAGACTAGTGAGGGGTGGAGACCTGGAGCTGTAGAGAATACTAATACTAATAATAATATCACGCTAACGCTCTAACGCTTTCCAAATTATCATTCATTTGTTGCTCAGTATTTTTTCAGTTGTGTCCGACTCTTGACCCCATTATTTTTTTGGGGGGGGATTCTTGGCTAAGATACTTAGATTTGCCATTTGCAGCTCATTTTACAGATGAGGAAACTGAGGCAAACCGGGTTAAACGACCTGTCCAGTCACGCAGCTAAAAAAGTATCTGAAGCCGAATTTGAGCCCCGGTTCTCCTGATTCCGGCCCGTTACCCCCCTGCGCTACTGAGCTGCCCAAACGAGGCATAGAGAGCTCTAGAGCCCATTAGTCTTCCAATTCTACAGAGGAGAAAATAGGGAGAAAGTTCTTCCCCAGGTCACCTAGGTGGGTGGGAAACTGGGCCTGGTACAGTGATGCGGCCCTGAGGAAGTATAATCAACTAACAAATATAGAATGTTCTGAATTTTCTTTTTTAGGGTCTTGAGAATCAACTTTTTATTCACAATTTTGGTAGTATCTTTTCCAAACCAAAAACCATTCTCCTTAGCAGAAAAACAGCAGGGCTGAGTGCTCTCCTTCTCTAAATTGATTCCTTATTTACAAAGAATTTTCTTTAAGAAAAAAAATTAAATTCAGCAAAATTTCAAAAAATTGGCACGTGCAATACTTTACATCCATGGACATTCCCTTCCCCCTTGCCAAGAAGCAAGAAGACATGTCTTCTCATATCTTTTTTGGGAAAAAACTAATTCTTTATATTGTGTATACTTTTTTTTTTTACTGTGTATATTTTCACAAGGTGACCTTTCAATTGTTTTGTGGTGATTGTTTTTCCCATTTACATCGTTGTAATTGTTGGATGTATTGTTTTCCTTGCTCTGCTTAATTCTTCATCAGTTCATGTCTTTCCATTTGTTGACTGAAATTTTTAAAAATTCATTTAGATACAAAAGATACAAAAAAAAGACATTTTCATATACACAGCATGGCATAAAAAGAAGATTAAATATAAAACCATGAATTGCCATTTCATACCATTTAGTATTTTTTAAAATAATAAAGAGTGCAATAATATGTAAGATTACACATAATTTTCAAGGCTACTCTGTTTCTCTATGTTTTCTCCTAAATTTTCTTTTTTTCTCTGCTATGTACTTTTTAGTTTTTTCCTCCTCCCCTTAGTACCCTGTCCTAAAGAAGACCACCTTTAAACACAAATATATATATATATAGTTATAAAACCATTCTATATAGACATCTATTTATCAATTCTTTTTCTGCAGGTGGATAGTGTAAGTCCTTTGTTGCTGATTTGAGTATTTATAATACTCAAAAATGACCTTTTTTTACAATATTTTTTATTTTTCAAAATACATGCAAAGATAGTTTTCAACATTCACCTTTGCAAAACCTTGTATTCCAAATTTTTCTCCTTCCTTTCTCCCCACTCCCTCCCCTAGAGAGCAAGCAATACAATATAGGTTAAACATATGCAATTCTTCTAAACATATTTCCACATTTACTATGCTGCACAAAAAAAAATCAGCTCAAAAAGGGGGAAAATGAGAAAGAAAAAAAACAGGCAATCAAACAAGAACAATAAGAAAGGTGAAAATACTATATTGTGCTCCACATTCTGTCCTCCATAGTCTTCTCTCTGGATGCAGAATGGCTTAGTTTTTTAAAACAATATTGCTGTTACTGTCTACAATATTCTGCTCATTTTACACTTCATTATTTTGTTTAAATCTTTCCATGGTTTCCTAAAGCCAGCCAGTTCGTTGTTTCTTTTAGCACACTCATATTTCATCATCCATTTGTTTGCTGTTCAATTGTTTTTCAGTATGTATCTACTTCTCCATTACCCCATTTGGGGTTTTCTTGGCAAGGATACTGAAGTGGTGTGTCATTGAGGCAAATAGGCTTAAATGACTTGCCCAGGTTCCCACAGCTAATAAGTGTATGAAGTCACATTTGAACTCAGGAAGATGAGTCTTCCCATCCCCAGAGTTAGCTATTCATTGCGCCACCTGGCTCCCCCTAGTCTTTCCATATTTCTCTGTATTATTTATCAGGGTCATCATATTTTATAGGAAGTTAAGTGACCCAGTGGATGGAGTACTGTGTGTGAAGTCAGAGAAAGGTTTTGGGGAAGTTGAAATTAGAAACTTATGAAGTGAACAGAATGAGAATGAAGTGAATAGAAGCAGGAAAACATTAAGCACTGTAACAATAATGTTATAACAGAAATCAATGTGAAAGTTTTAGCTACTCAATCAAAATAATAACCGAAGACAATTCCAAAAAACACATGATAAAAAGGTCTATCTCCAGAGAAAGAGAACTGATGAACTCTGAATGCAGAGTAAAGCATATTTTCTTTAACTTTATTCTTCTTGTTTCTTGTCCTCTGCCATATGACTTCATGTGGTAATGTTTTATAGGACTTCATATGTATAATGGGTATCAGATTTTATGCCTTCTCAAGGGGTGGGGGAAGGGTAAAAGATTCTTTGCAATTGAAAATAAAAATTAAGGAAAAAAAAGAAAAATCATTTTAAGAGACTATGTTAAATAAAATTGAACTGGCTGTTACAGCTGGGATTACAACACAAATTAGATAATTAAAAATGGGAAAAAAAAAAAAAAAAAGACCAAAAGAAATTGAAAAGGGAGAGAATGAGAGAATAATCCAGTTCAGAGTGTTAAGGAAGTCAGAGGGGTACAGACAAGTGGGAAATGATGAGTTAACTATATTGTACCCCTTCTTAAATAGATGATCTGTAGGGATTTTCTAGTAACTGTTTTTTGCCTTTTTTGGGGTACTTGATACTTAAGCATTGTGCCGAGCACATAAATATGAAGCAGCAAGATGGCACAGTAAATAGAATATCAGGTCTTGAGTCAAATACACTCATCTCCTTGAATTCAAATCTGGCCTCAGACACATAATAGCACTGTGATCTTGGGCAAATCCTTCAACCCTATTTACTTCAGTTTCTTTGTATATAAAATTACTGCATAAGTAAATGGCCATACATGTTTGCCAAGAAAATCCTAAATGGGGTCACAGAGAGTGAGACACAAGCAAAAAGAAAACAAACACAAACACAAAAAAAAGTCAACAACAACTGGCACATACTAGGTGCTTAATAAATGTCTATTGATTCAGTAACTAAATAAAATTAGATCTGTTATGACATCCTTCAAGGAACCTTGTTCATCCTCTATCCTCTCCAATCAGAGGGAGAGAAAGTCCCCAGAAGCAGTTGATACTGAGGAGGTGGTAGTTTCGAGAGAATAATTATTTTGGAGGAATCACATAGTATCCAAATAGAAGATATTCTGGGTCTGCTATACAAGGGAATCTCAGACAGCATCTAATCCAGGTCTTTTCTTTTACAGATGAGGAGACTAAGGTCTGTTGGAGGGGTTATGACTTGCCCCCAACTGAATAGGTAGGAAGTACCAGGTCCCTTGATCGTAAACCATTGCTCTTTCCACTATGCTATTTTGTTACCTCCTATCCCTTATAGGTGGTGAGACAGTTTCTCCTCTACCTGTCTTTTAAACTTCAAGTTAGAGGCATATATACCAAGGAGGATAACAGAGAAAAAAGGTCATATATATAGAAAAATACTTATAGTATGCACTTTTTCATGTAGCAAAGAACTACAAACTAGAACCAGAACAGTGAGTGCTTGTCAATCAGAGAGTGGCTGAACAAATTGTGGTACATGCACATAAAACCATATCACTGGATCATGAGAAATGATTAAAACAAAAGATTCAGAGAAATCTGGGGAGACTGATATTAACAGAGGAAAAACAAAATAAACAGAACCAGAACATATTCCACAACATAAAGGAAAACAACACTCAAAGAATTCAGAAGGTGATATACAGCAGTGACCAGTAATGGTTACAGATTAAAAGGACAAAATGTTTTGTTTTATTTGAATACACTAATTTAGAGTGACAGAAAGCTGAACAGAAAGCTGAGTCAGGAAGATCTAGACTTGAAAATTGTGTTTAGGAACTTGCTAATCATATGACTGTGCGCAATTCTAATCTCTGAGTTTCCATTTTTTCATCTGCAAAATGGAAATAATAGCTCCTATCTTAGTGTTCTGTGGCTCAAATAAAAGAATTTATGTAAAGTGCTCTATAGACTTTAAAGCCACATAAAAATGAGAGCTACTTATTATTTGTTTACAAGGGAGGGCTCTATTAAAGAAGTCAATAGGAAATGACCTTAAAAAAGAAAATTGCAACATTTAAAAAATGAAATTCAATGAAAAAGTCAGTCATGGGTGTTCTCTCTGCAAATGACATTGATCTCCCTAAACAACTCCCATTTTTCTTACTCATCCAAATCTTCTCTTTGTCTTTGGAATTCCATTCTTGAAAATGAATACAAGGGATAATATTATAAAAAAAATTACTCATGCATATATACTGTGAAAAAAAAATTCCAAAAAAAAAGGAATTCCATTCTTGAGAATTTGACAAAACCTCCTACATTGACTTCACCTAAAGGCTTTTATTTTATGGGTTACCACACAGCCTTTTTGAATCTCTTGAAATCTTTATGTTATACCTAATGTGGAAATGTTTTTCATGACAACATGTATGATAGCTAATTCTATTTCTAGCCTTCTCAATGAGTGGGGGAAGTGATGAAGTAAGGGAATTTGGAACTGAAAATTAAAATTAAAAATTAAAAACTGAATCTTCAAGTTAGTCTGTTCCCAACTTTCCTCTCATCTTTAGGAATTCTGAGATGGAGAGGAGCCACTTCCCTATAGGGTTATCCTCATTTCTACTTTAGTTTTGCCATCCACTCCATGAGGTAATCAAAAATTGGAATCAAGTCCAGGAAAGTCTCTCCCTTTGTGACTTCCTTCAGTTTCTGAAGATGAAATTATCCTTAAGACAATCCAAGAGTGAATTTATTCAGAAATTAGGAAGATGCAGTTATGAAAGAAGTGGTCTCAAGGTCCTGCCATGCTGGCTGGATGGTTGAGCAAGTTACCATCTCCCGGTGCCCTCAGGAAATTCCCCTAGACCATAAGCTGCACAGAAGGTCCTGTCTATAGCAGCAGAGAGAAAATCCTTTCAGGAAGTTCCCATGTCCCTTCAAAAAAAAAAAAAAGAGTGTACTTGGCTCTTCCAGTAATCTGTAAACAGCTTATTACCTCATGGAGAAATTGTTAAAGCCTAATTTAAGGACTAGATCAGTAGAAGCTGTCATGATTATTCATGAGGTTTCTGCTAGGCCTCCCCCACCTAAAGGCAGTTCCACTGCCCAGTAGCCTCCTCATCTCCCTTCCCTTCCCCCTACCCCTTACTCCTTCACTCCCCTCCACCCTAAGATTTAGGAAACCCAGCAATTCTCTAAGAAGCTGGTTTCAAGCCAGAGAAAGGGGGGTGGGGTGAGGTGGGCCAAGGAAACCATATGGGAAAATGGAAGTATTTTTTAAAATGTCCTTTATTAGTTCAAAGACAAAAATAGATGCTGCATATCATGTCCTTGCCCCATAGAGTCAATTGGAGTTCCCAGGGGAACTGAGGAAGCAGGTGTCCAGGCAAAGGAACAGACCCCTAGGGAGAGGGTCCGGTTCTTAGACTGAACACTTTGACTGGCTCAGAAATCTTACAGCCTGAAAAATGTTGAATTGGTGTTTGGGGACAGGGAAGGAAAGACAGTTCCCAGAGTAAGCAAGCCCAGGGCCTCTCTCAGAGCCTGAGAAGAAATTCTTCATCCTACCCTTCCCCAGTCTACCCTTAGCTGCCTGAGCCGGTAATTGCTCTTATGTTCTGGAACTCTGGAACCAAGTATGGCAGGCTTTGAAATGGGTGCCCTCTTACCCCAGAGGGCAACAGGACACCCCAATAATATAGTTACCCCAATAACATAGACCTTCCAGTCTACCCAGGAGGAGAATACCTTCTTCCCAGTCTTCCCACCCCAAGTCAGGCCTCCCCTGATGTCTTATTATTAGCTAGCTTCCTTCTGGAACACTCAAAGTGTCCATGGGGAAGGACCCTGAGAGGGCTTTCTAGGGTCTCAATTCTGGAAATGAAGGCAATGGAGTGACTTCAGGCCCTTGTACTGCCTATGTCTGTGGGACCCCCATGCACGTGGGCCCGGGGGTGTTCAGTCTGAGTTTGCCACATGTATGCACCCATTGTGGGCAGCAGGTATAATCAGTGCACCCACACGCCTCCCTTCTTGTCCACCGTTAAGGCACTTGAGTGGAGTTTGGCTTGATTTGTAGAGGAAAGTTTCCATAAAGCTGCAGCCTTGGCCAGTAGGGCCAGTCAGAGTAGAACAGAGCAGGGAGATGCCCTTCCGGCCTAAGTGTACAGCTCCTCCTCCGTCTCCTGCCCAGCCTCCTCCTCCTGGGGGTCTTGGCTGTTTGGCACCACCTGCTCTGCCCCCCGGGCTCCAGGTTCCTCAGAGGGGCTCCCCCCTCCCTGTAACCAGGGGTGCAGCAAAATGCCTTGGGCGGTGAGCCTCTCGCTGGGTTCCCGCCTGAGCAGGCAGCGGACAAGGCATCGGGCCCGTGCCGAGAGGCCCCTGGGGAGGGCAAAGGCACCCCTGCGGATCTTGCCAAAGAGCAGGGCAGGGGCCGTGTCCTGGAATGGGTAGCGGCCGGCCAGCATGGTGTACAGTGCTACGCCCAGGCTCCACACATCAGCTGCCTTGCCTGAATAGGAGTCCCGGGAAGTGAGGATCTCAGGCCCCACATAGGCCGGACAGCCATGCTTATCCCACAAGGAGTCATCTGGCCCCGTTAGCAGACATGAGTCCTCAAGATTCTCCAGCGCCAGCTTCGTCCTACGTCAAGGGAGAGAGAAAAGAAGGATTATTCCCTTCCTTCCCGGTCTCACTCCCCTATCATAACAAGAAGGTTGCTTCCCCTCTAAGATTACCTTCTTTCTTTCCATTTTCCATATTTTTGGGGGACAGAACATTTTCCTTTTTGTTATAGCAGAAAAAGCACTGGGCCTGGAGTCAGGAAAACCTGAATTTAAATCTGGGCTCAGACAAGCCCCGAGTTGTGTGACCTTGGCCACATCATTTAACCTCTGTTCCCTCAGTTTCTTCACCTGTGAAATGGGAGTAATAGTAGAACATACCTCCCAGTGTTATTATGAAGATCAAAAGAGATAATAATTGTAAAGCACTTAGCACAATGCCTAGCCCACAGTAAGTGCCAAATAAATATTAGTTTTAAAAATTATTATTATTATCTATTCCATATGTATTTTGAATATGCAAAATTATTTGCATGTGGCCTCCCCATTAGATTGTAAGCTCCTTGAGGGCAGGAACCCTGCTTTTGCTTTTAATTAAACCTCCAGAATTTGTCACAGTTCTTGACACAAAGTAGGAGCTTAATAAATGTTTGTGAGTTTCCCTTCAGCCTGACAGTCCATGTTCTATGGTGCCTAATAATAAACACACGTTTGTTATGAGCTGACATCTTGTGTTCTGTACTTCCTGGCTGCAAGGGGAGGGAGCTCATGGACTCTCTCTCTAACTGGGGTGCACACGCTTTGCAGGAGGGATTGTTTCATTCGCTATATTCATGCTGCGGGAGCCTAGTATCGTGGGTCCTTAGTGAACAACTGCCCATTGATGGATTGACGGATATTAGCCAAGCCTGAGGCTGAATGGATGTGATTATGGGAAGTGAGGGCAGGAGTGTTAGGGGTGGGGATGTCTGCTTTCCCGGACTCACCTCTCCGGGTTGACAAAGACGAACTTCCGCAGCTTGAGATCCCGCAAGACCAGGTTGTGCTGGTGGCAATGGGCCACAGCCTGGGCCATCTGCAGGAAGAGGGAGGCTGCCTCGTGCTCAGGGACCCTTCTTCGCTCCCTCACGTAGCTGTGCATGTCGCCATAGGCCCGTGGGAAGAATACATAGACATGGTGCTTGCCCAAGACCGCCTCAGCCACGGGAGCTACGTGGGGGTGTCGGGGGAGACGGGCGTAGGGAGACAGCAGCTCTTGGTAGGACCCAGCCAGATACACCTGAAAAAGGAAGCTTGGGATGAGTTGCAATCCCAGAGATGTCCACCAGGGGCCAGCACCCACCAGCACAACCCAGCAGGTACATTTTGACTTTAACTAGGGAAATAAAGACTCTTAGACTGCTAAGTCTAAGTAACCTGTCCCAAACCCTTTTATATAGGGGAAGACCGTTATCCAGGAGGAACTGACTTAGCAAGGTCGCACTAGCAGTCAGCCCCAGATCTAATATGTCAATGAGCAGGGGCAAAAAAGGAACCTTAAGAGCAGGTAATATTTTAAAACCGGTATCTTTGTGTCATGGACCCTTATAGCAGTCTGGTGAACACTTACTCAAAATAATGGTGGGGGGTTTTTCATCACCAATGCTAAATTTCAGCGAGAGATTGGTGTGTAATAGATATCTATATCCATATATCTATATCATCTATGTACACATACATATATATAAAATGCATTTTCCCATCCAAGTTTATGAACCCCCTAAAATCTATCTGCTAATAGGGTAAGAACCCCGATCTAAAAAAAGACATCACAGAATGGAGTGCCATCTTCCGATCTTCCAAGCAAAGACTGGGCTGTATGATCCTGGACAAGTCATTGGCTAGAGTGGGAGAGCCTCCCGATAGATACAAGCTGGCAACTCCTAGGGCAGTTATTAGTCAGGACCTCGGGACCTCTATTTTCTCCTTTGTAAAAGGAGCAGACTGGACCAGAGTGAGAATTCTTAACCTGTTTTGTGTCATGAACCCCTTTAGCAGTCTGGGGAAGCTAAAGAATCCCAGCTTAGAAGAATATTTTAAATTCATAAAATAAAAAACATCTAGGATTACAAAGGAAACAATTTATATCAATTATATTGAACTACCATTATTTTAAAAAAAATTTAAGTTTGTGAACCCCCAATTAAGAATTCCTGGGCCAGATAATTTTGGAGATCCCTTTCAGCACTAATCTTCCAAACTTTAGTGGGTCTTCAGCTCTGGATGTGGAAACTTGAATATTCTCTGTTCTAAAGACCACTGAGACTCTGACTAAAGTGTTCAAAGTGGAAATTGCATGATGCCTTATTGAGGATGCTGTGGAGAGGAATACCAGGAAGGTACATGTTGGACGAGAGGATTTCAGAGCTCCTTCCCAAAACATAGAATCTATGATTCATGTAAGGCTCTTTAGAGTTCTGACATTTTGTGTCCCAACTAGAAGGGAAGGGAGTGAGCATTTATATTGGGCTTAATAGGTTTCAGGCACTCAGTCATTTCAGGCATGATCTAATTTGAAGTTTTCTTGACAAAAATACTGGAGTAGTTTACTGTGTCCTTATCACTTAGCCACCTGACTGCCCTTTTACAACAATTTTATTTTATCCTAACTCTGTGAGGTAGATGCTATTACTATCCCCATTTTATAGTTGAGGAAATTGAGGCAGACAACAATTTAATTATCTGCCTAAGGTCAGACAGGAAGAGTCTAAAGTCAGATCTGAATTTAGGTCTCCCTGACTCCAGGCCCAGTGCCCTAAGCACTTTGCCTCTAGCTGCCTCTAAGGGTATGTTCTAAAACTATGCCCAGGAAAACTGCCTGTTCTATATTCTGATGAGCCAAATGCTAGCATCTGAAGATGGGGACGTCTGCAATGAACTCTGCTTCCTGCTCTCCCTGAAATCCTCTGGGTCCCTCCAGCTTCCACATCATAGCTTAAGGACAACCCAAGAGCTGGCAGGCAACAGGCTAGAAGTTGACCCCCCCCCCTTTGTTATTGTGCAACATGCCCCTCCTGCATCCACTACACCCCCTCTCCCCAGGACATTCTCTGTCCCCATCCTCTGAGATTGTGGAAGAAGTGACAATACAAACTGAGGGGTTGGGGAAGGTGGGTCCTACCTTACACACATACTCAGTGTTTGTGGGGCAGTGCACTGCCCGGTAGGCCTTGCCACCTTCCTGGGCCTCTAGGAGTACGTAGGGTCCCAGTCTGGAAAAGGCAGCAGGAGCATCAGAGGTGGGCTCTGGGGGCTTGATGAGGGGCTCCTGGCAAGGGGCTGGGCAAAGCTGAGGGTCTGGATGGGCTCGCTTCAGGGGGGGCTGCTCTGGAACTGAGTCGTCATCATCATCCTCATCACATTCCAGCTGCTTTTTCCTCCGGAGAGAATCCATAGAGAGTGTCATCAGAGTGAGGTTCATCTAGAGGCCAGAAGGTGAAAAGATTTAAAAAGTGCACAGGAAATAAGGGTCCCTAGGGAACCTTAGGACATCTCATGCTATCCCCTAGGAAGTCCCTGGATTTAGAGTTTTAAATAGGCTTTCCTACTTACTACCTCTGTAAACCAGTTAAAAACTCAGCCTCAATTACCTCATCTGCACAGTAACTTCCAGTTTTCAATCCTAGAATACACCTATAAACAGAACCTATTGTGTAGGTCAAGAGTGAATGGTAAAAAAACATCATGTGATGTTTTGAATGGAACAGAAAATAATTAATGTTGGAAGAGATCAAAGAACATAGATGATGGAATATCAGAGGTAGAATGGAAATGTAAACAGGATGCTAAAGTTGGAAAGGACCATTTTACAGAGAAGAAAACTGAGGTTCAGAAAGTGATATTATCAAGAGTGCACAGCAAATTGGCAAAATCTAGACTAACACTTCACAACTATGAGGTAGCCTATTCAAGTATGACCCCAGGCAAACCATTTAATCTCAATTTACTCCAATCTACTGGGGAAGAAAAATGGTAAACTACTCTGGTATCTTTTCCAAGAAAACTCAGGAACAGTATTGGGATACTATGGTCCACTGAGTCAAGAAGAATAGGACAGTACTGAAAAAACAGCAAGTTAGAGTGAACAGGCTAGTCCTGCAGTCAGAAAGATTTAGCTAGCTTCATGTCCTGGGCCTGATACATAATGACTGTATGAGCATGGAGAAGTAAGTCACTTCACTTTCCAGTGCTCCGGCCATTCTCTCTGAGAGGGGATTGCTGACTTTCCTTAGTGGATTCTTTTCAGCCAAAGTGATATCCATATGTGTGATTCCATCAGGAACCAAGTAAACTAGGGCAGAGCCATGAGAACCCAGCATTTTCAGGGCCTAGTTGAATAAGGGTCCATGGTCTAGAGTCTTGAATTTAAATCTCTCTGGGTAAAGCCCCAGGGGGCTTCAAAGGTCACTGAGCCCAGCCCTCTCATTTTCCAGGGGGCACTGAGGCCAGGAAATTGAAGTCACTTATCCAAAATTACATAGGAAGTGAGTGGCAGAGGTGGGATGCAAATAGAGGTCCCCTTGACTCTAAATCCAATATCCTTTCCACCAAACCTTCAAAGATAAGGTTTGTTCTCTAAATGTGACCTTCCCGGCCTCACAGGATTCTCAGCTCTCTGAGGTAGATGAGACACAAATCATTCTTTGACAAATGGAGATGGTGAAACCCAGAAAAGGTCACATAGCAAGTCAGTGGGAAAGCCTGGCTTGAAACTCAGGGGTCTGAATCCTGAGCCCTTCCCTTTGTACTCTTCCCAGGGACAAGAGGTGGTGCTCTTAGTCTGGACAGAAATCAATGTTAGGTGGCCCCCCGGGGGAGAGCCCTATTCTTTCTCTGGTCCAAGATGGCTACCAGGAAGCCATCCTATCTTTCCTGATATCCTCTCCTATTCTCTTAGCCAGCCTTTCCCTTTCCTGCTATAAGTCAATGTCAGGTACTCATTTTTAGAGCCCCAGGGATCAACAAACATACAACAAAACTTATATATCATGACCCAACCCATGAGGTCATCCTTCCTCTTCCCTCTTCATCCTGGCAAAAGAATCCCAAATACACACCCAAATGGTTCTTTCCTCTCAGTGATCCTGTATATACAGTTGAGTTCTTATCTAGCTCCAGACACTTTCTCCCTAGCTGTGTGACCTAGTGCAAGTTATTTAATTGCTGTCTGCCTCAGTTTTCTCAACAGTAAAATGGAGATAAGAATAGCACCAACTTCCCAGGGTTGTTAAGAGGATCAAACGAGATAGTTATTTGCAAAGTGCTTAGCACTATGCTGGCACATAATGAGCAATTAATAGATGCTTATGTTTATTCCTTTTATGGAAAACTTTCAAGATATACATGTATCCCCCCAAGACACCTAAGTGAACTTTGATAAGTCACTTAGCGTCTCTGGGTCTCAATTTCTTCATCTGCAAAATAAGGAGTAGTTCAAGTAGTTCAAGACTTGATAATTATGATACCCTGAATATACCTCCTCCTCCAATAGATTTAATATACATAGACATGAAAGACAAAACACACACACACACACACACACACACACACACCACACGGGATACAAAGATAAGAAGCAAGGACAAACAAATTGAATTCCCCAAACATGCAAACTTCAAGCAGACATATCCAGAAACCTCTTGGGTTGGAGGAGGAGCAGATATTTCCCTGACAACAGCCAGTACTCCAGTGAGACCGGAAACTATGTGCCCTTGGGGCATGTGCCAGGGGTGGGCGGGGCCACCTATAGCTTGGAAACAGTGAGGGCAGTGGGCATCACCAGGGTTGGATCGGCTTCAGAAGGCCCCTCTGGCATCCCCTAGGGGGCTGCGCTCTGTCTCTCGTGCCCCTGAGGAAAGCTATTAGTGTAGGACACAATAAACCTGGCCCCCTCAGCAGCACTAATTTGAATTCAGAGGATATGGGTTCTTAATTTACTCATTTAAATTAGACTACTCACTTTCCCAGTCCGGGCTTCAGTTTCCCGTCCGTATTACAATGGAGACAAAATCCTAGCAATAGCTAGCTACTTGTCTGGGTTTTATCAAGGAAATGGCCTTTTAAACCAGAGAACGCTGGGAAGTGGGGGCTGTTACTGTGCTTACTCTAAGGCACCGGCACAGCGATCGCTGTAGGCAGGCGGGGTGGATGTTGACCTGGGTTCAAATACCCATTCGGTCACTACATGAGATGACGGCCCTTCATCTCTCTAAAGCGAGATGATGGGATTAGGTGACCTCCGGGCCCTTTGTAATTCTAAATCTGAGATTAGTTTGGCTGTTAAGAAGCAAGTTGGCCCTCAACCTACACACGCGCGCGCGCACACACACACTCACACACACACTCACACACAACACACACATGCACAAAACACACACGCGCGCATACAACACACACAATCACACGCACACAACACACACATGCACAATCACACACACTCACATACACGCACACAACACACAATCACATGCACACGCACATACCACACACACCACACACCCAAACACACGCACACACACACGCACGCACACACTCCTCTTCAGTCACCTTCTCACCCCGGTCCCCATATAACCCATCCCCGCTTCCCTGCCTGCTCATACACAGCCTCCTCTCCGCCGCTACCGGCCAATCCTCGCAGCCCCGACGAAACGTAAACAAAGAATTCGGCGCCGGTCCTCCGCACCGCTCAGTGCGGACCTCAGTTCTCGGCCGCTGTCCCCTCCTCGCCTCCCTGCGGCCGCTTCCCCAGCACTTTCACAGCCCGCCAGACCCACACCTCCTCAGCCTCGGCCCCGAGAGAACCGCAGTCCCAGCCGCTCGTTCCCAGCAGCCGCCGGACGCGGGAGCGCCTCTCCGGACACCCCGGTCCCGCGCCCGGGCGCCCAACCCTGAGGCTCTACCTTTTTCTCCCGCTCGGGGACTCGTTTGCCTGGGCACGGCTGGCTCGCGCGGGGGCCGGGGAGGGCTCAGAGAAGCCCCTGCATGTTGGCTCCGCTTCCCGCCAGTGCGAAGCCTCCGCCGCTGGCTCCACAAGTGTCTCGGCAGCCTCGCCAGATGCCCGCCCCAGCCACCGGCCTGGGGTGATGTAAAGCTGAGCTAATCTCGGGCCCGGCTTCCCCCAGCTCCCTCCCCCTGCGGCGCCGGACGCGTCCCGCTCCGCCTCCCGATTGCAACATCTCGCGAACCCCGCCCGCCGGGCCCCGGGCTCACATCCGCGGGAGGGAGGGCAACCTCCCGACCCTCGTACCCCCACCTACTACTGCGGCGCCTGTCGGCCCCTGAGGCTTATTGTCTTGGGGAGCCCAGCCTTGCCCAAACCCTGAGCGTGCCTGGAGCCAGAAAGAGAAAGCCCCATTAAGATTAAGAGGCAGCAGGTGTACTACAGGTAGGAGGCAATCCCCGCCCTGCTCTGGAACCGGGGCAAAATCCCTTCCCTTTCAGAGCCTCAGTTTCCACTTGTTTCTTGTAGGGATTTGTTGACTAAGGTCCCTTTCTTCGGCTGAAACTTGCAACGTTCTAAGGCCCTGCAAGTTCTCTCTTGCCAGGAGTCCCCCACCTCAGAATCCGATTAACGAGAGACAGTTACTCCGATCCCACACTGCGAGGAGAGAAATCTGGGGTAGGAAGACGGCTCGTTGAGCAGCGTTCATATACAAGGAAGAAAAGATAGCATCTCGTCAGTAAACCTTCCTTCAGATGTTTGCTCTTGAACCTTGTCACAACAGACCTCAAAACTCATCCAGTCTAATCCTTCACGGGTGAAAATTCCCTCCACATCAAACAAGATAAGAGGTCATGCGGCCTCTGCTAGAAGGCTCCATTGACAAGAGAACTCACTGCTTCTAGAGAAAATCCGTTCTAGTTTTGAATAAATCTAACTTTTAAGAAGCTTTTTTTCCCACATTAAACCTAAAATCTCCAAATTTTAAATCAATTTCACTTTCTTCTACCCTCTGTGGTCAAATATACACATTGAATCTTTCTTCCACAGTGATGGCCTTTCAAATACTTGAAGTCCTCCAATCATTTCTTCCCGATCAACTCTTCTCCAAGATAAACATTCCAATTCTCTCAAACCGGTCTCCTAGAAAGCAGATCTGGAGGTCACCTTGGAGGCCTTCCTTAATGCCCTGCAGCTAATGAATGTCTTCCCTCTGATGTGGCTCCAGAAGAGATCAAAATACTCCTTCCTGGAGCTATCTAGCCAGATGGCAATGTAGGCTACTGGTGTTGCTCCTGTCTGACCATAGCAGGTCTGGGGAAATGAGGGGTTAGGGGAGAGGATGATATTGAAATGGTTTGCCATATCCTTTTCCAGTGGATTAAGGCAAACGGAAGTTGTGACTTGCCCAAATACAGCCATATATGAACTCTAATCCCAGGGCTCTAGGCTAAGCCATCTAGCTGCTTCATTGTAGGCATAGAGGAGCCATGTCCTTCTTCATTCCTTTGCCTTTTGACAAAGGCTTCCCCCCCCCCCCCACAATTTTGCTCATAGATCTTTAGAGCCATGGAGGACTTTTGAGATCATAAAGTAAGGCTATCTTATTTTACAAATGAGGAAACTGATTCAGAAACAAAGAGCAGTTTCCCCAGGTTCATTTCACTAGTTAGTAGTGGAATTTGAATTCAAAACTAGTATCCTTGCCATTGTTTCAAACTGCTTTGAAGAACCTTGTGGCAACCCCCACTCACAGTCCAGAGTAACCTGAGCTAAGAATCACAAGATTTTTGTTCTGCCAGAGATTCTCTACCATTTTGAGGTCAGGAATTCCTTTGGCAATCTGTTAAAGCCTGTGGACCCCTCTCAGAGGAATGTTTTTAAATCCATAAAATAAAATACAAAGGCAAGTAATTATATTGAAATGCAGTTACCTGGCACTAAATACACTTGAGAAAGACCCCTTCCTCTTCTTGTCCCTTCCCCACTCCCATCTCAGTTGACTCCCCTGTAAAAGGAGAAGATTGGATTAAATGATTTCTTGTTTTTTCGAGTTCTGACGTGTGTTAGGATTCCAGTTTGGAGGCCACTCATTCTGTTGGTGTTTTTTGTCCCCTGAGGGTCAGATGTTGTCAGTCACTCTGGTCCCCTGTGCTTAGCAAACATCTTTCATCAGGTGAGGCCTTGAAACCATTGCACCCAAAGAAGCACTGGATCATGGGAAGATGGGGACAGAGAAGCATCAGGAGTTTGAGTTCAGCAGGGATTGTGGGGAGGTAAGGGGAAGTTCAAGATTGAAATTAGGATTTCATATACTGCTCACATTTAATCCCATTTCAATCCAAAATAAAGTCAGCTTCCCAGCTAGATAAGAAAACCTCCTTCTGGAAAAGCAGAAGTTTGTGAGAATCCCACAGAGAAATAATGTGGCTTGGCAGTAGGAAATGTGGTCTCAAATCCTGACTTGGATATTTACTGCCTGTATGGAATCACATTGCCTCATCCATAAAATAGCAAGAAATATTCTTGTACTACCTACTTCCCAGGTTTGTTATGAATAAACCTTGCCAAGCTAGAAAAATGAGAGTATTTAAGATTAAGCAATTTCAATAGCTTAACCAAGTCAACAAACACTTATCATGTGCCTGTTGTGTACAGATGGCATTGAGATTTTTTAAAGTGCTACAGGTCCTCCTCTTCAGGAGCTCAGTCTACTGGAGGGGTGAAATATATGGGGACACAAATGCACCTTTATAGTAAGTTGTATTCTCTGCAAAGAGTTCTTGTCTTTGGCATTAACTGAACCTTCTAATGTTTAAAAAGATACTGCTGTTTCTGAAGGTACTGCTCCGTTTAAAAGCATCCCAGCACCTCTAAAGTTTTTCACCTGACTGGAGAACTCTCTGAAAGGAAAAAAAAGGGGGGTGACTCTCAACCTGGTCAGGACTTCCATACTCTGGGTCCCCTGATAACTAGTTTATCATTTCTGAGCTCACTTGTATGCCTAGCCCTGTTCTTCTGGAAGACATAGGAAAAAAAAATTGTATAGTTCTGCCCCCGGGTATTTCACAATCTAATTGAGAAGCAGAATGTTAGCTCCTTGATGGCAGGGAAAATATTTTTTATGTGTTTAACATGGAACAGGCTCTTAATATTTGTTAAATTGAGAGAAGACCCATGTAGGGAAATAGAGACATATATCTGTTCCAAATATGGAACACCTGTTCCTGATAAAATGAGACTGGAACTAGAAAGGGATGTTAAAGAATGGGAAATGTTTGGAAAGATACAGAGGAGAGGTGAAGACATATTAGCCAAGATTTGAAGAGCACAATATACATAGAAGATGCCTATCTGAACGAAGAGAGGGTTGAAAACCAGACTATGAGAAGTTCCACTGAAGGAACAACTGGGGAGATAGTCTGGTTAGCCTGGGGAAGAAAGAATTGAGCAGAAATAAGAGAACTAGCCCAGCGTTAAATTTGCTGGATTAGGAATGATAGGACCTGGTTTTTCAGACAGACTGATTCTCCTATTTCCTGCCTGTGTGACCTTATGTAAGTGATCAAGCCTCTCTGACCTCAGTTTCTTCTTCTGTAAAATGAAGGTGTTGAACTAGATGATCTCAAAATCCCTTCCAAGCTAAATTGTACAATCCTATGAGAAGTGGTATTATATTTATTCTTCTTACCCCAAAAAGGAAAAACTAAAAGAGAGGAGTAGATGCTGCAGAAAGGTTGATTTAAGCTTAATATTAAAAACAAAACATTAGATCAATCAGAGCTATCCAGATGTAGATTGGGGGTGCTTTAACAGAGTGTGGAGTCCTCATCAGGTCTTCACACAGAGAGTACATGACCATTTGGCAAGGTTATAATAGAGAGAATTCATATTTGAGATATCCCTAGATTACATTATCTAACTTTCAGCTATAGCATTTATTTACATGATCGGTAAGTAAATATCAGGCTGAGGACACAAACCTGATTCTTAAAGTTATATGTTTGGACTTCTAGACTTCAAATTCCATCAGGGTAAGGTGTGTGCAGCACTTACCTATGTTTTCTTCCAGTTCTAACACTCTGGATTTTGGGGCTTCTATGAGAAGGCTTAGGAAACCTGAGATGAACAGCCAAGCTTGAAGCCAAGCAGAGTAGTCCAAGAGCCTAACACAAGCTGAGCTGTTCAGAGGCTTAAAGAGGAGGAAAGCCAAGCCTGGACCCCACCCAGAAGCAGGGCAGGCAAAGATGACAGAGCAGTGAGTAGCCATCCTGATGCAACATCCCTGTAACCAGAGAAAGTGCTTCCCCAGCAAGCAAGGTTAGAACTGGGCCAGGGCCCAGAATGCTAGGCCTCGGGGCAAAGTGTCAGAAAACTCATGACCCTTGCTCTCTCCTTGTTATCTCCAATCCCCACAAGCTTGCTTTGCTCCTCCAGGACACTTCCAATCACTAAGCTGTTTCCTTCTCTTGCAGATCACCTCACCTAATAACTTCTCTATCTAAGAAAGAATTATGGTCTCAGAATACATCACAGCCAAAAGGAATTTTAGAGGTCATATATTTCTCACCCCCTATTTTTCTTTTTCTTGCTGAGGCAACTGGGGTTAAGTGACTTGCCCAAGGTCACACAGCTAGGATATGTTCACTGTCTAAGGTCACATTTGAACTCAGGTCCTCCTGATCCAGGGCCACTTCTCTATCTACTGTACCATCTAGCTGCCCCTCACCCCCTATTTTTCAGAAGAGAAAATAGAAGCAAAGCAACTTTGCCACTTAGCTGTGTGACCTTCAGCAAGCCACTTTTCTCCTAGGGGGGTCAGTAAGATGAACTCTTCAGTCAGTTCTAATTTTTATTATCCTAGAGGACAAAAGCTGTGTCTTATAGAGGGCAGGAGCTAGAAAGAACGTTAGTAATAGTTTAGTACAACCCTCTTGTTTTATAGAAAAAGAAACTAAGAATCAGAGACTGCACATGATTTGCTCAAGATAATACATACAGCATCATCTAAGCGGAGCCTGAATTCTAGTCTGGGAGCTTGGGCTACTTCCAGGCTCCTGGAGCCCATTCATCTTATGACCATACACACCATCTTTTCCTAAAGAATTCCTCTTGACTTTTCCAGCTTGTCCCTGGTACCCAGTGCCAAGCTCAGCTTTGAAAGAGACAGTGAGGTGAGATGAAGGCCCTAGCCTTTTCTTCTGGTTGCTGGGAGTGACTGGGAGAGGTTGAGTGCAGGTAGGAGAGAAACTAGTTCCATTAAAAATGTCCTGAGGCTAATCTAATCATTTTAACTCACATTTCTCTAGGGCTTTAATATTTACAAAGCACTTTCCTTTTTTTCATCACCCTCCTGAGGTTTGTAACCTCAAGTCTGATGTTTCTAGATCACAAAACTGGTGTTAAAGGTTGAGATTCCAAGCCAAGTCCCTCTAGACTTCAAGCCCAATCCTCCCTTTGCCTCCTCATTTTTTCTTTTCTTTTTTTTTTTTTTTTAAATGTAAGATACACATATTTATTAATACATTTAGATGTTATTGTATATTAATGCATTTATAATAACCATAGTAATAGCATTACTAATATGATGGCCAGGCTTTGGGAGGGGCTACAAAGTTTCTCAAAATATAATGCCATTAAAAAAGTTTTTTTTTAATTTGTATATTTATTTCTTACAACAGCTTTATTTCCAAATGTACCTCTCCTCTCTTCTTTGCCCTTGGGATCCATCCTATGAAACAAAGAATAAAAGAATAAAAGAAAATAACTAACCAATGCATTGGTCCTATCTGATACTAGATGCAGAATTCCACACCCTTAGCCCCCCATTTCTACAAAGGAGAGAAGCCCAATCTCCTTTTCACTTTAGAACTCTGTCAGCATATAGTTATTTTATAGGGTGAACGTGGAATAAAATCATGCACCTGAACCTTAGAGATCATAAAGACTAATCCACTCATTTTTATAGAACCCCCCCAAAAAAACTAAATTTTAAAAAGAGAAGGGATTTGTTTAATTCTCACATTGAATCCTATGTTTCAGTCTAGAACCCAGGTCTTCTGTCTCCTTGAACAGTTTATTTCACCATTAAGTCTCACATAGAATTTTAATTTAATTGCAATAAACTCATATTAAGGAGTTTCTATTTTGATCAGGTGCAGTCTTAGACTCTAGAGCTGCAAAGACCAAAATCAAACTGCTAGTGCTCTGCCTTCAAAGAGCTTATATTCTACTAGGATTGTGATTTATGATTCATTTCACTTCAATATAATACTTGCAGAGCAGACCTCATTCTTCATGCCTAGATTTCTGGGGGAAGTGGTGTGGGAGAAAAGAAGGATAGTGATGATTGGGAGTGGTCAGGAGCCCACTGGGGCTATGAGGCACACTTTACAGAACCTCTCTCCTGCTGTGACCTCATTGATATTCCCACCATTTTATAGATGAGAAAATTGAGATTCAGAGATTTGAAGTGAGAACTCACCAATTTGTTTTATAGTTAAGACCAAATGCCAAATTTTAGAACTATCCACATTTTTAAGCTTTCTAAAAGGGGAAGCAAGTAAAAGGCAGCTTGTGATGTAGAACCTTGGTCCCCACTTCAGTATGAGTGATAGCAACAGAATCATCACAGAACATCAGAGACAGAAGGAACTGATGATCCGGTCCATCTAACTCGGAGATGTGACTCAACCAAGGGGACACTGTGGAATAGCAGAATGAGACTCTGACTTCCTGGAAGGGTTTTTTACTCCAAATTCATCTCTTTATCCAAGACCCCACATCTTCTTCTCTTAGTGAGGCAAAGGACTTATAGGTCTCAGAGAGGAAGCCCAGGCCATCTGTCGCAGGACATCAGCTAGCAAATTATCTGAGCTAGAATTTAACACCACTGCTTTTCAGTGTAGGCAAACTATCTCTTAACAGAACTGTGTTGTCAAGTTGTGGATGGTGCACTGCAGGGGGAGGAGGAGGATGCCATCCAGTCATTTTTCAGTCATGTCTGACTCTGCATAACTCTATTTGGAGTTTTCTTGAAAGATACTAGAGGAGTCTACTGTTTGCTTCTCTAACTCATTGTACAGATGAGGAAATTGAGGCAAAACAGGGTTAAGTGACTTGTTCAGGGTCACATAGACATGTACTAATGTCTGAGGCTGCATTTGAACTCAAGAAGATGAAGTGGCCCAGAACAAGTCACTGCAGCACCTAAGTGCTCTATGGGTTTAAATCCTGGTTCTACTGTCTATAATGGCTTTAAGGAATCTTGTACATCTTTCTTATTTTTCAATTTTTTTTTTTTACATAAGTATATGACAACTAGGATCACATAGCTAATAAGTGTTAAGTATCTGAAGCTGCATTTGATCTCAGTTCCTCCTGACTCCTGGGCCAGTGCTCTATCCACCACACCACCTAGCTGCTCTATCTTTCCTTACTTTATGAGGAAAGCACTTTGTAAGTCTTAAATCTTAAATAAAAAACAGAGGTGTTTTCTGCATCAGTCCTCACAAGTGGGGCAGCTAAAAAAAAATGAGAGTTATCACATGGGCAATTTTTATATCCTGAGATCATAGACTTACTTGGGGTCATCATTTTATAAATTTATTTTATAATTTTATAAATTCATTTTATAAATGAGAAATCAAAGAATCTAAAGTAAGATTCAAACTCAGATCTCCTGACTCCATAGGTTCTTTGATTCTAGAACCAGCACTCTTTCCGATGACCAATCTCTCCCTCTCTCCAAAAACTACATCGAGGACTCTGGAAAAGATTGAGGTCACTGCAAAGAGAAGAATAGAGCTGGGATTGGGGTCTCTTCCCCTCTCCATAGTCTGAATCATGAGGAGAGGAAGAAAGGAAGGAAGGAAAGGAGGGAGGGAAAAAGGGAAAGGAAGGAAAGAAAAAAATGAAGGATGGAAGGAAGAAAAGAAAGGAGGAAGGAAGAGGCAGAGAGAGGAAAAGAGGGAAAGAGGAAGGAAGATAGTAAGGAGGAAAGGAAGGAAAGAGGAAAGGAAGGAAAGAAGAAAGGAAAGATGAAAGGAAAGAAAGGAGGGAAGAAGGGAGAGAGGAAGAGAGGGGGAAGGGGGAAGGAAGGAAGGAAAAAAAGAAGAAAGGCAAGATGGAAAGAAGAATGGAAGAATGGAAAGAGAGAAGGAAGGAAGAGGGATGAAGAAAGGGAAGGAGAGGGAGGAGAGGGGGGAGGGCTAGAGGTTCCCAACAGACTAGTTCCAGATGGGTCCCCAGTGGGGCATCTCTACTCACTGACATTGTTTGTCCTTCTTTCTTGAAGAGAACCATGCCATCAGGGAGGTGATGCCATGACATGAAATCCAATTCAGGATTTAAGGGAAGAAGCACTGTGAAAGGTCACTTTCCCCTCCAGAGCCATCTGGGTCCAGTGACTAGACACAGATCAGGATGACTAGAGATGGCATGTAGGGTGGTGCATGAAAATGTTGGAGTTAGGAGATAGAATATCTTGTTTGAGGAACAGCCAGGAGAACAACATCACTGAAATGAAGAGTACTTGGAGGAATGGAAAGTGCAAGACTAGAGAGGTAGAGAAGGAGCAGATTATGACAAAGTGGGCATCCAATGACACATTTATCACAGGATACTAGTGGGACAAGGTATGGAACATGGGAGGTTGTGAGCCTCTGAGATGCTCCCATGAAATATGTGTGCACTTGAGATGAAAGCCTACAGACTTCATCACCTCATGCCTGGGTCATTGTAATAGCCTGCTAGGGGATCCTCCTGCCTCAAGTCTCTTCCTACTGCCAATCCATCCTCCATTCAGTCACTAAAGTGATGTTCCTAAAATGCAGGTCCTATCATGTCACCTCCATATTCAATAAACCCCACTAGCTCCTCTTTGCCTCCAAGAACAAATACAAAATACTCTGTTTAGCATTCAAAGTCCTTCATAACCTCTTGTCTTTCCAATCTTCTTACACCTTATTCTTCCATGCAGTGACACAGGTCTGGCTGTTCATGGAATTCTCTCAGGTCCAAGCATTCTTTCTGTTCTTCATGCCTGGAAAACTCTCCTTCCTTTGCTCCAACTACTGGCCTCTCTGGCTTCCTTAAGTCTCAACCAAAATCCAACTTTCTATTGAAAAGTGTCCCCAATTCCTTTTAATTCTAGTGTCTTCCCTCAGTTGGTTATTTCTTATTTATCCTTACTTTGAATATATTTGTTTGCTTTTCTTCTCTCTCCATTAGACTGAAAGTTCCTTGAAGGTAGAGGTAGGATGCAAATCCACATCTAGGATCCATTGAAAGCCTTCATGTAGAAAGTGATGCTGGAGTTGAGTTTTGAAGAAAACCAAGGATTCTAAAATGTGTGAATTAGGAGGGATTGCATTCCAAATATGGAAGATAGGCAGGAGATCCCTTATACATGAAAAACAGCAAAAAGCCCAAGGTGGTTGGACCCTAGAGTACATAAAAGGGGAAAATGCAATATAAGTCAGAAAAGGTAGATTGGTGGAGATGAATGAAGGTGAAATTCATAGCTGACCAAAAAGAGTATCATGGACATCTTTGTGATGGATCTTAAAAGAGTCACAGAATGTCAGCATGTGGGAATGGAGAAAAATAATGGTGTTTGCCTCCCAAGTTGGAAAGTATTCATACTATATGATTTTATGTGGCAGTTTTAGCAAATATAGATAGAATCCGCTGAACCAATGGAAAATATTAATCTCATCCTTGTTTCTCTTTAAAGAATTTGTGTTTAACCTAGACCAGACAGATGAGCTTGTCCTAGGCAATTGAAAATGCAAGGGCTAAAAGGCACATTTAAGTGATCTGCTCTAACCCCCTCCAAATATCCAAAGAGCTGTGAGGAACAGAGGTGTTTTCTGCATCAGTCCTCATGAGTGGGCAACGAGGTGGTGCAGTGTATAGCACCTGGGCCTGGAATCAGGAAGATATCTTCCTGAGTTCAAATGTGGCTTCAGTTATTTACTAACTATGGAACCCGGGCAAGTCACTTAACTGTGTTTGCCTCCATTTCTTTATCTGTAAAATGGACTAGAAAGAAAATGGCCAACCATTCCCTGCCAAGAAAACCTCAAACGGGGTCACTAAGACTCGGAGGGGACTGAACAACAGCAACATGCTAAATCAGGACCAGACTTATCCACGAGAGAGGTGATGGGCTCATAAGACATATGTTTTTGATACAGCCAATGGGAGATTTATTTTTTATAATTGCTACATATTTGTTACAAATATTTTCTTTTTTCTTTTCAATTCATGGAAATAGGAGGGGGAGAATAAATACTTGTTAAATGAAAAACTAAAATGTAAATGATAAAAAGAAAAAAGGGAATTCTTTTCAGAGGACACTCAGAGGGCAAAGTTCCTGCTGCCTCCAGGAGAGTCCCAGGAAAAGCAGGTAATACCTTCTGCTCTCAAGCCTATTTCCCATGATCCTCTCCTCTCAGTTTCCTTCCTCTCCCCTTCCCCCTCCCCAATACCTGGCAAGACTCAGAAGGTGGGGCGGAGGGAAGGGGGTGGATCCCACCCTCTGGTTTTCCTTTCTCAGAAAAGCTCTAGGCCGGCCAAAGGAATTGTCTGCCGGCTGGTTGCATCAGAAGGGATTACGCAACGAGTTAGCCTCTTGGCTTCACACCCCGACTTTGTTCCCAAGGGTAGCCCCCCTCTCCGGCACCCAACCCACCTCCCGTCACGTGGATCTCCCCTCCCCCACATCCTCTGGGACTGCATTGCCTTGACAACCTCCGGTAATCAGAGGAAGTTTCTGGAGGCACAGTCCAACCCATCTCCTTTGGAGGTCTTTGTGGTCTTCTCGGCGGCAGATTTTAACAGGTGTGGCTAAGGTCAAAGTCAGCCTGGGAGAGCCCATCTCCTTCCTAGTCCCCAGACCAAACGCCAACCCTGGCTTTCGGGGTCTAGATGAATCTCTAAAGTCCTTTCCAGCCCTAGAACTCAGTAATCTACCTTCCCTAGCTCTAACATTTTACTTTTAAAGGTCGTTAAAAAAAAAAAAAAAAAAAGGAAGATAGCGCTATTGGAGTCTCAAGAAGTCCTGGATTTGAATTCTGCCTTTTGATATTTAGTAGCTGTATGACCCTGTGCATCCCCTATTCCAACCCAATTTTCCTTCTCTGTAAGATGGGTGTAATAGTATCGTCTACCTCCCAAGTTTCCTTCTCTTAAAATGGGTATAACATTACTGAATTATTTCTAAATATTAAAGAAGAAAGTACATATAAAGCCCTTTACAAACCTTTAAGATAATGTCAGCTATTATTTGTTTTTTTCTCTCCACATTTTTATTTTAAAAAAATTAATATTTCTTCCCTAGTTACATGTAAAAATAAATTTTATTTTCAAAGTTTAAGCTCCGAATTCTCTCTTCTCTCTACCTCACTGATAAGCAAGCAATTAAGGCCAGCTATTCTTGCTGAAACCTTCTGTGTCACAAGGTTCTCTTTAATTATGACATAATGTATTCTAGGTACTTAGGCCCCTTTAGCTTTCAGACCTCAAATCCTATGAGTCACCATCAAAGGAGAATAACAGAATGAATGTTGCATTAAAACAGTGGATTTGAAGTCCAGGGATGCTATTTAGTACCTGTGAGCATGTCACTTAAGCTCTTCAGGACTCAGTTTCTCCTTCTGTAAAATGAGGAAGGAGAGCTGATGAAATATTCTTTAAGGTTCTTTCCATGCTCTCACTCTTCAAAGGGAAGCTCAGGGTCTCCTTGGTTCATCCAAGTTTTCCAGGTTTGTCCCTCTGGGCCCAGTCCTGTGCTCGGGGAGGCCAGGGCAGGCCCAGTTGAAAAGGAAGTGGGGGAGGTTGGGGGGGTTCTGAGCAGGCTTAGGGAGACCAGCCTCATACAGGAAGCTGTGAGTGGACAGAGGGCATGGGAGGGATGCAGGTGGGAAAGACACAGAATATCCTCTTTTCTCAGGAGTGTTTCTGGCCCTTCCCTGATGGAGACCAAGCTGAAGACCCGAGGGAGCAACGGGAGTTTAAATTTCCATTTCTGGCTCTCCTTCCTCAGACATCCGCTGCTCTTATGCAATGCCTTGGCCTCCCCTCTCTGGGATTGTTCCCACGCCCCCATTAGCTGGAGGCTGCCCTTGTTAGTACTCTCTCCCTTCTTCATCTCACTAGCACCCCCCTTCCCGGAAGTCTTTTCCATTTTTTCTGACTCTTAACCTTTCTTTGGCCCTGAAACTTCAGGGGAATGGGAGTAGAGAGGCTCAGACATCATGATTCCCCTCCTCCAAATAAGCAGTAGGAAAGATCACTGCACAGAATATAAGAGTTGAAAGGGCTCAGAGATCGACTTCTTCAAACTTCTATTTACAGAGGAGGAAACTGAGGTCCAGAGTGGGGTCCAGTTTTTCAAGGTTACAGAGGGCTCTCAAACCCAACTCTTGAATCTCAGTTCACTATTGTTTCTCCAGCCTTTCATCACCTCTCACATGTAGGTCAAGGCATTGTTATGCTTGTGTGTCCAAATCTTTAAACTGATGAAGGTGCCAGATTCTACTTAGAGGTAACTATCCTGAGACAGGTCAGGTTTGCTGGATCATACACACAGTGTTGTGTAAATGTTTAACAACCAGCTCTCCAAAAAATAAATAAATGAGCATATGATACACTTTAAAATTTAATTTGCTTTATTAACATTTTCTCCATTCTTTCCTTGAGTCTAGACAATCAACAAAACAATAAATCAAGCCTTGACTTTCAAAGTTTGCCTATTTCTTATGTATAAATGCTCATACTAAAAGTTTAGTAATCAGTTCTCCAAATGAGAATTGGCTTCAACGTGCCCCTCTATTAATTTCTTTGAACCTCAGTTTTCTCCTCTATAGGTGAAGAGAATGATTTTCTGGCTGTAACATTCTGGTATTTGTTTAATGTTGCAAGAATAACAACAAATGGTTTACCCAAAACACCTCTATGTGGAAGGGCATGCAAGGATTATCAGTCCATTTTATAGGTGAGAAAGTCAAGTTTCAGAAAACATGATCATACAAGTTTATGAAGTGGTAGAACCTGAGCCCAAGACTTGGGATTTCAAGTCCACTGTACCACCTTCCTTAGAAATGGATTCTATATCTATTCTATATGTGTTCATAGGTTCAGTGTGTACATGTACTATATACTTGCCCGTTTGTGTTTTGGGCTAGCTGATTGTATCCACATAAATTCTTCTTGCTCTAGTGTGTATGTGAGTGTGTGTGTGTGAGGGCCCCACAATACAGTTGTGTCAATTCCTGTGTAGTCTTTGGTTTCATGCTCAAGGCTCTGTATTAAAGCATCAGACTCCATTATACTCCTAGGCTAATTGACCTGCCTCAGCCCCAGTTATTGTTTATAGTTATCCATGTGCTCAGAGGGTCATTCCTAGGCTAGGATGCTTACAGAACTCAAGGAGTCTTGTAGCCTATCATCCATCCCTGTTCACATAAGGCCAGATGTGCCCTCAAATGCTCAAACTTGACTTATCCCATACCCTTTAATGTCAGTGGCAGAATCCTGGCAAATGTATATGGATGTTAGTTTGACTATGTGGGCCAGGCACTATGCTAAGCACTGGAGACCAAGACCAAAACAATATAGTCTCTTCCTTGAAGGAGATTCCCATTACCAGGGATTATAATGTTTTCAAAGGAAATAAATACAAGGTAACTTGAAGAGGGAGAGAAGACCAAGATCTGATCCACTGTATCTAGAGAGGCTTGAACTGAGCCTTAAAAGTCTGTTGAGTACCTTAGGAAAATTATTGGGGTGATTTTAGATCCATATCTTAAGTGGAAACATAACATTCATGTTCTGCCAAATAGATAACAAAAACTTAAAAATTTATATATGTGTGTATATATATATGCATATGTTTCTATATATGTTATATATGGACATATCATTGTGATATAATTATATTATATATAATAAAATACATTTTAATCTGTATACATATATATAATAGGTCATAGATGATATGGGGATTTATTTTGTTGAATTTTTAATGTTTATGACAAGAGGTTTTCTTCTCTCTGCTTTTTTTTTTCTCAATGGGGTGTGGGCAATGGAAGGACAGATTATAAATACTTATTAAAATAAATACATTTTTAAAGAAAATTATTTGGGCAGCTGTGTGGAGAGTAGGTTGTAGAGAGGAAAGATTTATTTTCTGGTTATCCCCCAGGCCTGGAATATACTTCCTCTTTTGCTGCAACTATTGACATAGCTGGATTCCTTTAAGTTCCGGCTAAAATCCTACCTTCTAACAGAAAGCTTTCCCCAACCCCTCATTATTCCAATGCCTACCTCTATTAGATATCATCCACTTATCATGTATATAGCTTGCTTTATACATACATATTTGTTATAAGAGTATAAGCTCGTTGAGGTCAGGGACTATCTTTTCCCTCTTTTTGTATCCCCAGCACTTAGCACAGTGCCAGGCACATAGTAGGAACTTCATAAACATTTATTGATCAATCAAAAAACTAGAGGCAAGAATAATAATTAGGAGGATATTCCAATAGTATAGGCCTAACATGGGTCTGAACTAGAATGGAAGTCATGATGATAGAAGTACTGGAAGAGGCAGCCATATGGTTCAGTGGATAGAACAACGACCCTGGAGTAAGGGGAACCTGAATTCATATCTGGTCTCAGGCACCCAACAGTTACTAGCTATGTGATCCTGGACAAGTCACTTAACCCAATTGCCTCACTCCCACTTCACCTCAAAAAAGAAGCGATGGGTGTAAGAGACATTTTGGAAAGAAGGTAGAGTCCAGGATGCGTCTGAAGTTGTGAATCTGGGAGACGAGGCTCTCAACAGAGTTTTCAAAAGAAATAGGGAAGCTTGAAGGAAGACTGGGTTTGGGGAAAGGCTGATGAATTTCATTTTGTATGTGTCAAACTTGAGATGCTCATGAGACATTCAGGGGCAGATGGCAGTGAGGGAGCAGCACCCAGGAGAAAGATTAGGGCTGAAGAGAGATTCGGGAGTCATTTTAGAATAGATAACAATTGAGCCAAAGATAGAGTATTAGATAACTAAGGGAAGAAGTATACAGAAGGGAAAAGGTCCCCAGATACAAACCATGTTTAGAGGGTTGCATGTGGATGAAGAAGCTGCAAAAGAGATTGATAAGGGGCACCCAGACAGGTAGGAAAACCAGAGAGCCCAGCTAGGTGAGTCACAAAAGCCAAGAGAAAAAGAGCTTTGGGAAGAGGCGAGTGGTCAGCAGCAACAAAAACTGCAGAAATTGGAGAATAAAAAGGAAGGGGACTTAGCAGTTTTAAAAGTACTGAATGCCTTGGATAGAACATTTTCTATAAAGTGGTGGAGTAGGGAACATGATTACAAGGGATTGAATTGGGAATAGCTGGATGGTGAGGCAGTGGAGGAATTGAGAATAGATTAATATATTCCCCATTTCCACTCATGAAGCTCTGTAGGGATTATAAAGCACTTTTTTCACAATTACCCTATGAGATAGGTGTGATAAATATTACCACCCTATTTGCTAGATGCAGAAACTGAGGCCCAGGAGAAGCCACATGACTTTCCCATGTTTATAGATAAATACAATATCAGATCAAGTGAGATAAGGGAAGAGAAGAAATTCAGATAAAAGGTTATCAGATCTATTTCTTCCAGACAAGCAAAGGTCATTACCTATGGCCTTTGAAACCTAGATGCCAAAGGGATTATGGGACAGAAAACTGCCCAAAATGAGGGAGGGATTGAAGAGCTTTATCGGAGATGCCTAAGAAAGGAGGGAAGGAGAAGGCAATCATTGGAGATTAGAGAGCCTGAAAGTTCCACTAACCCATTCTATAAAACATGATTGAGGTGCAGTGAGTGTAAATGTATAGAAAGTTGGTCTTGAACCTGGAAGACTTGGATTTCAATCCTACCTCTGGCACATAACTGGCAGTGTGCCGAATCACATCATTTAACCTCCCAATATTCTAAGCAAGTTGCAACTTCTCACTTTCTAAACTATGAATTTTAAAGAAAGTATCCATTTGCATCAGTAGAGGGGTTTTCTTGCACCTGGGACTTCCTCCATATTGATGAAATCATCATTCCATTTCAGAACAAGATCTGTGGCTGGGATGGGCCACATGGGACCAGTTGAGCAACAGAATACTTTAGCTTCTCTTTTGAAGAAGATGGAGAGAATCTGAGAACAAAACGTAAAAGACAAGAGAAATAGAGGATCCAAGATTTCTTTTTTTAAGATGGCAGAGACCTGAGCATGTTTGTAGGGAAAACACTCTTTCCTTAGTGCCCAGGGTAAGAGGCACTAGAATGGGAAAGATTGAAAGTGAGAGGGAAAGAATGATAGGTTGCATAGCACAATGGAGAACTAGACTTGGAGTCAGAAAGACCTGACTTCAACTTCTCCCTCAGATATTCATTAACTGTATAATTCTGGGAAAGTCCCTCAACCCCTCTGGGCCTCAGTTTCCTTATTTGTTAAATGAGAGGGTTTAATGAATAAAAGACTTGGTGGCCTCTAAAGTTTTTGAGCTCTAAATGCAAGATGGTAGATCAACCCAATTTTTATAATAAAGTACTGCAAACATCCCATAAAAGAAAAATAAAATTCAAATTTCTTTTCTGGAAGTAAGGAGCACACACACAAAAAATCAAATCACAATAGTGCCATATCCCTAAACCCCATGATGTGGAAGGGATAACTATATTATTATTTACACTTGAGGAAGAAGAGGATGATAATGTCTTGAAGATAGCAAGTTAAGTGATATCTGAATAGAGACACTGAACCTAGAGACAGGAAGACTTGTCCGGACATAGTGGTAGGCTTGCATGTGTGTGTGTACACACACACACACACACACACACACACACACACACACACACACACAGAATTTTGTTTCAATTCGCTACTTATGTATAGTATAGCTAGTTGGTGTGATAGATACACTGGGCTGGGAGTTAAGACCTGAGTACAAAACCAATCTCAGATAGTCCCTAGTTGTGCGATCTTGAGCAAATCGTATAATTTGTTTCAGTTTCTTCATCTGTAAAATAAAGGAAACAATAGCATCTATATCCTACAGTTGTAATGATGATAAAAATGAAATACTTATAAAGTGCTACTATGTTATTTAAAATTGCCTTTCCTTCTTTTTACTAGCAGTCCAGTTTCTCAAGAAGTCAGTTTTCTCCTCCCAGGGTGTCAGGCAGGGATTGTGTTTGTTCCCTCTGGAGCACAAGAAGGTCTGAAGATAGGACAAAGGGACTTGATGAGATTCTGTTTATGATTACAGAGGTCTGCCTTTTGCCCTCTTGCCCTTTCCTCTAGAGGCTGATGATTTTCTGGGAGCCATTGGGACAGAGCCAGTCAAGGACTATGTTGTTGCTATATAACAGAGGAATTTCATTCCAGATTTGCAGGAAGCAGGGAGATCTACTCTGATTGAGGAAAAAAAAAAAACCAAAAACTAGAGATGATCAAAGAATAGTACTGTGGAGGAAAGACAAAACCAGTTGATAGAAACTATCAACTTTTGAAAAAAAGATGCTTATTAGTCAGCCTGGGATAGAGAGGTTATTTCCTTATTTAGCTCTCCTTTCATTTTCAGTGTGTGTGTGTGTGTGTGTGTGTGTGTGTGTGTGTGTGTGAGAGAGAGAGAGAGAGAGAGAGAGAGAGAGAGAGAGAGAGAGAGAGAGAGAGAGAGAGAGAGAGAATTTCAGCACTTTTTCTCTGTTTTCATGCAATCCCTTTCCTTGAATTTCATGTGAATTGTAGCAGGGCAAAGTGTTTTCTAATTATTCTTCCAATGTTCCAGGCCCACGGAATAGTGGGGAGAATTTTTGTTATGTCCAGTAAGCCTTGTGGTTGTATCAATGATGCTTGACTATAGGATCACAGAATCTAAAACTGGAAGAACTTAGAGGATAACTAGTTCAACCTCTTCATTTTACAGATAAGGAAACTAAGGTCCAGACAGGTAAAAAAAAACTTGTACAAGATTATACAGGGAGCATCAAAGTGGTATTTGGGATTTTTTTTTACCATGTCACAATGTATCACTGAATTAAGTAAGTATATAACATTTTGTGAGGTTGGTTTACTGAGAAATTCCAAAAGTGCGGTAGGTTATAGATTTTTTCCTAATATTCAAACAATTCTGAATCATATTATACCATCTCCTAGTATAAAGATCAGCATCCTACTGACATAAATTTTAACTCCTCAGCATTTTGAGCTACTTAGCTTGCTAGGAGGTTGGAGATGGTAAAGGAGAGAAGAGCTGACAAAATAACTTGACTGGTGGATGTCTTGAGTTGAGCACTACCTGGTGAACAAAACAAGTATTACACTGCTTGCTGAATAATTAATTAGGTAAAACCTCCCATGCTGGAGGCTTAAGAAAGGCAACGCGAGCATAGAGTGACATGAATGGATAGAATTACCTTAAATTAGCAAATGCTAATGCTAAGAGTGATGACTACAGAGGGAGAGTGTATAAATGGGAGTGGGGAGAAAGGAATATGCCAATTTCTCTTCTTATCTGGAGTACTGAGGGATGTAAGTGAAGGAACATCCTTAGCTGGAGAGGTTGATCAGTCATTCTCTATTTTCCAGGAAGACTCAGCTTTCCCTATGTAGTGAAAGATAAGTAATTGTGACAAACGGGGGATTAGATAAATCTGAGTTTGTTGACCACAGAATAGACATTCCAAAGAGAAACTTGGGCACACATTGATACAATATGGATGCTGTTGTTTGCTACTATGTATGTGTATCAACAAGCATGTTTATGTCTGAATATATGTTCATATAGTTGTTAGTTTGTGTTTGTCTACTTGTATGAATGCGTGCTTGACTGTATGCTTATGAATCTTATCTGCCTTTGTCTATGGGTACCTATCCATCTAGAGATGTGTATGTATATGTATAAACAAGTATCTCTGGACTTGTCAGCCTCTTTCAAAGAAAGCCATCTCACAACTACAGATTATACATCTCTTTTCATTGAGATGGCCTATAGTTTATTCCAACAGTCAGAGAGACAGAGACTAAGAGAGAGATAGAGATAGAGACCAAAAAAAAAAAAAAAAAAAAAGAGTAAGGATAGTTGAAGGCAGATGCCATAGTTTCAGGGCAGCTCATCTCTGCTATTGGAAATTGGAGATAGTAAGGTCCTTACCAATTAATCTATCAATCATTCAACCATCTACCTTTATTTCTGGGATTTTCCTCAATTGTTTCAGTGGTCCTCCATGAAATTCTTAAAATACAAGTTAATTTTCACAGAGGTCTAGATACTAAAGTTAGAAAAAAAACCTCAGATCATTTAGTCTAGTTCTCAGCCTTCAGACAGAACAGGAAATATCACCACCATTTTCCAAAGGAGGCAACTGAGGAATAGAGAAGGGAAGGGACTTGCTAAAATCACATTAATTTTTCTTTTATAAACAATTCAATTGAAGGTAATTATCTGAGCAAACCCTCTTGGATGATGCTGGCAAGGCAGGCATGAAGTTGATGGTGACATACTTGTAAGCATCCAAGGATTTCTGGGCTTACTGTTGGACACAGAGGCCTTCACAGAGAAAACATGATTCAGAACTTCCTCTTCATCTCTGCTTGCTGTGATCTTTGTCCTAAAGTATCATCTCTTCAGCTCTGCTGCTGCCTCCCTATGAAGCCTTCTTTGATACATCCAACTAAAACTAGTCTTGCCCCTATCAATTTTTCTTAGAGCATTTTGTCTAGATTGATCCTTTATCCTTATCATCCTGAGCTTTGACCCCATTTTGGGTTTCTGGACTGAAACTGAAACAAAGGACTGAAGTCCTTTGCTATATCCTTTTCCAGCTCATTTTATAGAAGAAAAACTGAGTTTGTTTGTATATATAAACCTGTCCCCATCCTTAAATTGAATGTAATCTTGATAGGATAATGCAGTTTATATAGCTCCTACTATATGTTTGGCCTTGTGCTAAACCCTTTATATATATTTCATGTGATCTGAGAGTTGAGTGCTATTCTATTCCCCATTTTATAGATGAGGAAACTAAGGTATGCAGAAGTTAAGTGACCTACCTATAATCATATGGCTAGTATCTGATTTTAACTTTAGTTCTTCCAAATTCCAGATCTAGCAGTCTATCACTGAACTACCTGTTGTTTAGTTTAATTCTTCATGACCCCATGAATCATAACAGGCCAATATTTGTCCAAGGTGGTTTTTTTTTTGGGGGGGGGGCGGGACAGAGATACTGGAATGGTTTGCCATTTCCTTCTTCAGCTCATTTTATGATGAAAAACTGAAACAAATAGGGTGAAATCACTTGTCCAGGGACACACAACCTGTAAGTGTCTAAGGCTAGATTTGAATTCAGATCTTCCTGACTCAGGGTTCAGAACTTTATTTAGTCACCTAGCTGCCTCCTAGCTGAAACTCGTAGGTACTTAATGTCTGTTATATTGAAACAAAACTCTGTATGGTGTACCTGCCTCTGTGTCTGGACACATGTAATCCATATGTAACATGTAACCCAAATGCCTGGTACTGTCTTTTCATTTGGAGGGGAAGAGACATTGTCTAGATCTGTAATTTCATTGGCAAATGGTATCCCCATTATGGAAATGCCTTCTACCAATGCAAAACAAGAACCTTTCTGAGTTTCCTGGTACAATGAGAAGTTAAATGATTTATCCAAAGTCACTTATTACAGAATGTTGTCAAAACCAGCGCTTGAACTCAGATCTTTCTGGCTTTGAGACTGCCCCTTTAAGGTCTGCCAGTCTACATGTAGACTTGGATGGATGGATGGCTTTTCCTGGGTTTTGAGGGCATGATGAAGAACATTCTTCTCAGAACCTGTTGTTTCAGAATGTCCAAAATGATCTGTATCACCTTCAAAAGATCAGTAAACTCATTGCTCTGGGAACTATCAATGCAATGGTGGCCCCTCTCCTCCTCAGGAGACCGTTCCCAAGAACCTTATGACTGAGCAAATTTGTTCTCTGGCAACAGGCCTCTGATGGGGAACCTTCCTATTCTTAGTTGGACTCTTCCTCAGAGGACCAAGCAGGTCATCTTTGGAGACTTACTAAGTTGGTAAGAACTTTGAGAACTTGTGGTCACTTCTGTGCTATGGGTAGATAAAGAGACAACCAGCAGAATCATGAGGAAATTGGGAGGCTTTTAAAAAAGGGAAGGGTTAGACCTGATCTAGTCAGTCACACCATGTTAGGGACTAAAGCCCAAGTTTGATATATTCAGAGTTCTTGCCATTAGATTAGACATGTGCTGATTCCATTAGTAGTCAGAGCCTGGGCTGGGAGGGGGCCGGATAATCTATGGATCCCCTCTTTAGCCCAAGAGATGGTCAGACTATGGAAATGCAAAGCTTCTCTGGGAACCTGCATTCACTTTCCTCAGACTGACTTTTGAGTTGGGTTTAGCAAAGCAGGTTGGAGATACTTGGAATCTTGGATCTTGGATCTTGGAATTCCAGACACAGTCATTTTATTATAACATAGGCCTCCTTGAGATAAACAATGCCCGAAGGAGACCCATATGGGAGATATCTTTCCCAGAGCTTGTTGGAAAAGGACAGGGGAAGCTTAGGGCTGTTTTTGTTCTTCACTGCCCACTCTCAACTCCAGGAAAGATCCTAATCTTATTTGGATAAATGAATGGAGGTTCAGGAGGGGTATTCTTCCTGAACCTGCAGGAACATCCAAGATTTATCATGGATGAAGGTTGTTTTCTTTTTTCTCTGGATCTCAGATTGTCCCTCCCTCTTTCCATCTCTCTTTGCATCCCTTCTGGATGATCCTCTTACTTATATGGGGAGCTTAGGCCTATAGATGAAAACCTAGTGGGGATGATGAGTCAGGGCTGATCATGGCATTCAAAGCCTTGGCACTAACTTTTCCTCTTCTGGAGGGGATGGGCTGAGTTTTTGATCTGTGCCTATTGTCCTACTCAGTCTTGAGAACAGCCTGTCTCTGGGTCTCTGAGGAAGAACTTTTGACTCACTGCAAAGTGAGGGTCTGGGAGACTGGGGAAAAAGAGGGGGACAGCAGCCTGGGTATCAGGGGAGGAAGGCCTGATTAGATTGGTTCCGGATTGGGGGTAGAGGCACTGCTAGGAAGCGAGAGAACACAGGTTGGAGGTGGGTGGGGCTAAGAAAAGGAAATGCTGTTCCCCAGTGTAAAGCGGAAGCCTTGACCCTCCTAGAGGATTCTTTACACCAAGAAAAAGGACTGAACTGGTCAAAAAGACTAAGAAAACTATATTCACTTCCTGTCCTTCCCTACCACAACCCCTGCCTGGCAGTTGAGAGAATGGTGAGCCTTGAGTGTTTCTAAGAGATATGAGGGCTGGGGCATCCTTGGAGCCTTCCTCAGGATTTGCAGGCCAGGTTCCCTCTAACTCACTCTTGGTGGGGGGAGGCTCTCCGGTGCAATCAGCTGTCCTCTATCCTTCTACACAATTAACTGACAGTATCTAAATTGTTGGGGATCTGTTCCTGGGGATCTGGTCAAGAGAATTTAGAACAGGTAACTAGAACTAGGACTCCTCCAGTCACCCCAAATTAGAGTCACTCTTTACACAAAGCCATAGTTCTTTTTAGTTTTTGTAGCTCTAGCTCTTAGAAGTGCTTGTCACATAGTAGGCTGCTAAGAAATGCTTGTAGACTGACTGACTACAATGCAAAAATAACTTTGGGGAACTTCTTAAACTCGGAAGCTATATTGTCTCTCTTGACTTTCTGGTAATCTATCTCTGCCCTAGGATCTCACTGGGGGAGAGGGGGAAGTAAGTTTTCTTAGGTGGAGAGAGATGACAAATTTCTCCAGATTCCTTGATTAACAACCATGGTTCCCTGAGGTATCCAGGTCCACCTGCCACTCACTTGCCAGCCAGGGCCCTCAGGATATGATTGTCCTCCCTATGACCATACCCCAAGCATAATCTCTATGGGACCACATCCCCAAGTGTTTACCTTTCATACCCTAAGATACCCACCTTTCATAGTAGATGCACACCAGTGTGCCCATCATCCACAGTACCTTCTTCAGTTGGGGCAGCATCTCAAGGGATGCCCATATTTTAAGATAACTACACATTCCAAGGTATCTACTTTTATGATGCCCATTCTTTAAAGTGTCTGTTTTCCATAGTGTCCATCCCCAAATGACTTTTTCAAAGTAACTACACTCCTAGGTTTTCTCCATCCAAGGGGACCCCTCTGTCCAGGTGTTCCTTCAAGGTACCCATCATCCAGCCTGAGGTGACCACCCTCTCTGGTGTCTCCCCTACATGGTGTCTCCACCTCTGCCTGCCCTTTATGCCATCAGTATCTGGGTAGGAGAGAAGAAGTTCTCAAGATCCATCCTGGCTTTTTATTTAGGGAGAAGACAGGGGAAGAAGGGAACAGAGAGGGCTGGGGGGGTCAGGCAAAAGCAGGGTTAGGCCAGTGACCCCATACACCAGTGGAGCTGAGACCTTGGTAGCCAGGTAGCTTTTCAGATAAGCAGGATGAACTCCAACTCCCTCCCTATGCCAGTCCTGGGCATAGGTTGCCCCCTGGTGGTGATGGGAGAAAGGATACCTCTTGCTGTTGGACCCAGGATGGGGATACTTGAGAAGTTGGCTTGGGTGGACAGAGCATGGAGACATCAATTTCTTCCAGAGATATACTCATGTCTGCATCCAGAAAGCCCAGTTCCCCACCCCTAGGAGCTAGTTCGTTGGAAATAGCACTGGAGTGGGAATCGGGTGATCTGGGTCTGTTTTCCACTTCTGCCACCGATTCTCTTTGAGATAGGAAAGTCTCTTCCTCAGCCTGGTCTTCAGTTTCCTCCTCTGTAAAATGGAGATGATTATACTAGTTTTGCCCAAGGACTTACAATAAATGTAAGTGCTTTAAAGAAGAACACAAGTATAAGGGATTCTTATTACATGATTATGGGAGACAGGCATCATCTTTTTGGGGGGGGTAAGAAAAGGAGGGAAGTTTAGCAGTCTTGGGAAGGGATACATCCACAGGAACCCTATCTAATCCCCCTCCCAAATCACTTTGCCCACCCAGATGTTTCTTTCTGTGAAGAGACAAAGATTCTAAGTGTCAGAGTCACAAAATGGCAGAGTAGAAAGGCACTTTAGAGCATAGAATGTTGCTAGAAATAATCTGAGAATATAGAACTTTAAAACACAAAACCATAAAATGCTGGAGTAGAAGGAATTTTAAAATATAAATATGTTAGAATATGAAACATCAAACTTTAGAGCTGGAAGATATATTTAATGTTAGAATACAAAACATAGGCATTCAGGCCTAGAAGAACCTTAGCAAGTTTTAACCTCTTAAAAGGAAAAACAATCCCAGAGAAAAATTACTTACCTAAGATCACACAGTTCTTCAGTGGCAGAGTGAGTTCATGAGATCCAGATTCCAAGCTAGAAAAAGAGAGTTAAGTTATTCTTTTGGGGAATCCTGTCCCGTTGGCCACTCCACAATGGAGGCGGGGAAGGAACGCAGGGGGCCCTCAACCCTGGACATTCCACCCATTGGTCTAGCTTCTTTGAACTGGTACTGGGTAAGTAGCCTTGCATCAAGTATTTTACTGAGATTCCAGAAGGAAAAGGAAACAGTAAGGGGAAAAGGGAAATAGAGAAGAAGAGTGGGCTAAAAAGGACAAGGACCCACAGGTTCTGAATCAGCAGTGTCCCCTCCCATTATTTGGGCTCCTCGTGAGCTAGATTTAGGATTTTCACTTGGGCTGGATAATGTGAACCTACAAGGGACTAAAGGGGATACTCATAGCAGTGGAAGAAAAGCCCAGGTCCCCACCAGTTCTGGGGCCTTTGGCATAAGATGGGTGCCCGCTGCTGTGCTTCTTCATCCTCCCTGTCCACAGGCTCTGCCTTCGGTTCTGGCTTGAGTCGAGTCAACAGGACCAAGAGCATGCAAGTACTCAGCAGGATCGCGGCAACAGCACAGAGAGCACTCCCAGCTAGGCGGCAAGTGCCTAGAGCCTTGTTGTACTGAGCTGCTCGCTGGTCCAGAACCAGAAACTCTCCTGCTCCGATGCCCTCCAACTTAGGTGGTACAGCATAGCCTGTGGTCAGGGCAGCAGCTCCCAGAAGCAGCAAGAGGAGGGATAAAGATACGACTCCCTAGGAAGAGGAAAACAAGTGGTGGGCATAGGCAACTGTCCAACATACAACTATGTAGGGCAGTCAGCCAAAATGGATTGTTTTGATTTTGTAAGAGGTTTTTGTAAGATTCAGAAAAAACCAAAAAAACCTTAGACATCAGGTAGTCTAACTATTCTCTCACCTCCCCACCATTTTACAGATGAAAAAATTGAACCCCAATGAGGAAAAGTGATTTCCCAGAATTATATAAGTAGTAGACTTGAACTGGAATTTGAACTCGGCTCCTCTCTCTTCAATCAATCAGAGCCAATAGATCTGGATTTTTTTTTTTTTTTTTTTTTTACACCTTGCTATCTTGTTCCAGCTTTGGGAGTGTCTAAGATGGGCTATTGCAAATAAACTTGCTATGAATTTGGTATAAATTGGCCTTTTAATAGTACCTATATGAACTATGCAGTCATACAGGAAAAACCAAGTGGATGAAAAATGAATATCATTCAGATTATGACATTTTATCTGATGGGCAGACTGTAGCATTTTACCAACTATGAGTCCATTGCATGATGATATAGTAGGTGTCATTAAGGACATGAGTCATTGGAAAAGGAGATGAATCAAGGAAAAGGAGAAAGTACCAACACTGAGAGATACATATAGAAAAACCTGAATATTACTGAGTGAATAGTTTTGTATAGGATAAGAGCTACATTTTGCATAAGTGGATAGAGTTCCCACATTGATAAGGGTAGTAGAACTTCTGAGTTAGAGTATGATTGGGTCTTGTTGCTCTTATGTTACAGTTTGATTTCCAAAAAGAGTCACTAATTCACAGCTCTATCAACAATGTAATAGCATACCTGTTTTGCCCATAGCACTTAATTGCATCAATTTTGCCAATTTTGTGAGCTTGAGGTGGTAGAGGGAAAGGCAGCCTGGCATAACATACAGAGACATGGAATCAGAGCCAAGATCTATTTCAGCCTGTAGTTCTCCCTCCCAACATTCTTTCTTACCCAGGAGCCCAGGCTGATCCTGAAAACTCCACTTTGTGTCCCAGCTATCTCTCAAGGTCTGCTTCGAATATTACTTTATTTTAAAACTTTTCTCGATCATCCCAGTCCACAGTGACCTCTCCATCCTCTAAGTTCCTAAAATTCTAACTATTGAAACTCTGGGCTAAGGCAGAAAGGTCAGCAGTTTGGAGAGTGGGGTGGAGAAGGCTTACCTTCCAGAAGGAGGATGACCAGTCACAGGTATCCTGGTTATTTGGAGTGGGGTCCTCGACCTCCTCAGGATGGGCTGCTCCTCCACAGTCCTCATAGAAGAGGTGTAGGTAGGAACGGACCCCATTCCACTTGCCCTGGTCCTCATGGGGACCATGGCCGCAGGCGCATGGCCTTTCTCGAGCAGGCATCATGTTTTTGTCTGAGGGTGGAAGGAACATTAGGGCTTAATATCAAAGCTCCTCAAAGCCCTTTGCACCCAATCAGTTCTCTAGTCTATATTATCTCTAATGTACCAAATGGGTATGAAGCCCAGTTCAGGTCCCACTTCCCTCATAGCCCTTTTCTAACTATTCTGTCTACATTTTGCTCTGGTATAATAGAGCCTTATGGAAGCTTGAATATGAATTCCACCTGTTTCTCATAAACTATTTGAATTTGGGCAAATCTTTTCACAATCTATGGACCTCAGTTTGGTCTCTGTAAAATAGATGGCCAACACATCCTAGAAGGAGAAAGGACTTTTTCTCTTTTTCTCTTTACTGCAGAGGGCCCTTTCTGCCCTCTAGTTATTTTAGCTTTCACCCCTCTTTTCCTCCCACACAGCTCAAACAAGATTCTTTAGAATTCTTCCTCACAATATTCTGGGTCCATAGATCCTAAGGGCCCCATTGAGTAGTCTACTGACCAGAAGGAGCTCTAATAACTCTTTATCTGGATCTCTTTCCTTCCCCACCACATTCTGTTTAGTTATACTTACTTTCCCCTAGCAGATTGTAAGCCTCTTGAGGGTCTTGTTCATATTGTTTTTCATTTTTTATCTCTAGAAGAGGCTTCGAGACAGAATGCATACAGAACCAACTCTGGAGTCAGGAAGACTCCCCCACATAACTGGTATTGTCATTTAATCTGGCAATCCTCTAGGCAACTCACTAAGACTTTAAATGACTTTGGTGTAGATCTGGTTTGGTGGAGAGTGAGTTCCCCCAATTAATAAAATGACAGGTCCAGTCTCTATTCCAGTCTCAGAATATAATAGCTGCTTAACAAATGTTTATTGGATTAGATAATTATTGAGTGGATAAATCAACCTCACACTCCTTTCAAGGTTTTGCCTAAGGATAGATTAAGGTAAGGCCCCCATCACCCTATCCTTTCTCTTTCCATAATTATTTGCATTTGGATGCTAAAGCTTTCTGGGACCAAAGGTATTCCTGGATTGTTAAGTATATAATATATAGTATTTAATAATTCAAGAATCAGTTTATCAACATGAGATTCAGAGAGGGCTTTAGAACTGAGAGTGTTTGAATTAACACATTAATTGTCTATCTAGAAATTGTCCATCTAATTCAACAGCTTCATTTTACAGAGGAGGAAATTGAGGCTCAGAGAGTTTAGTGACTTGGAATGAAAGCATCCCCAAACTGGAGAGATTCTCAAAAGTAATCTAGTTCAATCAAGGATTTCTTAGCAATATTCTCTTTAGAAAGGCAGCATTCCAAATTTGGGGCTTGGAGTCAGAGTTCCTGAGTTAAAATCCACATAATGCATATGAACTTGGGTAAGTGATTTAATTCCTCTGGGTGCCAATTTTTTCATTTCTAAAATAAAGAAGAAGGATTAGACTAGAACCTTCAAGATCTCTTCTACTTCTAAATCTATACTACTCTCTACCACATTCCTAATAAGTGGATCATCCAGCTCTTGCTGGAATACCTCTACTGATGGGGAAGTCATTATCTCTCAAGTCCTCATTATTTCTAAAGTTACATACAGAATATACATGTATATTATATACGTGTGTGCATACACACATTATATATATACATACACATATACATGAGCTATTGTTTTGTTGTTGGACAGTTGTGAAGGTTAGGAAGTTCTTACTCTGAGAAGTGCAATCTGCCTTCAGGTTATTCTCCCCATTTTTCCTGATCTGTCTTCCCAGGCCAGGCAGAACAAAGCCAGCATTCTCATCCTTAGGGCAGCCTTTATCTGCTTGAAACCTTTCCCAAGGTCATGCTGCTTGGAATGGTTAGACTAGAATAAGAATCCAAATCTCCTCAATGTAATTTTAAATTTTCAGGGAAGAGCCAGCCACTTAGGGGGTTATTTATGGGCAGAGAGATGGGCCTCATTTTCAGGCTTTCAGTGACAGTGCCGGGTTTAGAAAGGATGGATGAAGATAGGGATCTAAGGGGAGAAAGTGCCCTTCTAAAGGGAACAAAGGGGCTACAGGTAAGGTGTGAAGAGGGCTTTAAATTAAGAGTTAGGGAGGACTGCAGGATTCCCAGCTTGGGAACAGGGAAGGCTTCCAAGCCTTGATTTATTAACAGGGGGGAGGGGGGAAGAGGATGGGGGGGCCTGTTGCAGAAACAGGGAACTAAAAGCTGGGAATGGAAATATGGTTGGGCCTTAATGCTTTCCTATATTTTGGCTCTATACCTTTTCCCTCTAAATGCCACTTTTTCCTTAGGAAGAGGAGGAGGAAGGTGACCTTGGAGCCTCCTCTCCAGGCTCCGTGGCTCCACCTCCTCCCCCTCTTTCCCCTATTCTGGGTCTCTGCTGCTGGACTGGGGGAGGGGAAGGACCAGCCAGTGGAAAGCTTAGGGTGAGAGTTGCCATGGAAACAGTCTCAAGACTGGCCAGAGATGGAGAAGGGAGGGGGAAAGCTGGCTGCAGTGGGATGGGGGTGGGGTAAGAAGGGAGAAAGAGAAAGGGGGGAATGTTTGAGGGGGAAGGGCTGTTGGCTACAGGTGAATCAGCAATCTAAGATGGGGGTAAGAGAAAGGAAGAGGGGGGTTAGTAAGGAGATGATGGCTACAGGTTGAGTCAGCTACTGATGGAGGGGGGGAGTGGAGGATTAGGAGGAGGAGAGACACAAGGATGTTGACTACAGCAGACAACCTGTGAGTCAGCTCTAGAATGGGAGAGGGAAAGAAGAGACAAGGGGAGGGGGCAGTAAAGGGAGTAGAGGATGGATAGAAATAGAAATGTGGTCTCTCTTCATGTTTTGGTTCTCCACTCTTCCCTCCAGCTCTTGCTCAGGCCTCTCTCCAAGGTGAAGTCCTCCTGGAGATAGAGATCCTGTCCCGGTTGGGGTTTCTGCTCCCCCTCCCCCTGCCCACCCCCCTATAAAGAGCTCCAAAGAGTATCTCTTCCGGGCTTCCCACCCTTCTCCCTTTAGAAGGAAATATATTTATATTCTATAGTATATTCCAGCTGCCCACCAGACTACCCGACCCTTTCCTCTAACGGGGAAACTGAGGCACAGAAGTGGTGCATAGCCCGCATCTGAGGCATCCCACAAGGATATAAGGAATCCCAGGATAGCATCTCGTTTTTCCCCAGGGCAGAATCAGTCGGGTTAGACCGTTCCCCTCCTCCCCTTATTGGTCCCAGGGCTAGGACCTGGGCACTTCCGTGCCTTGATGAGGCGCCCTGGATCCCCATACTGCTTACCTAGGCCAGGGGTACTGCCATACTCGACCTCAGAGCACCGTCTGCCTCCCTGGGGTCCCCCGATTGCCTGGCTCGGCCTGACAGGAGAGGAAAGGCAGCCCCCGGGCCAAAAGAGCTGGCTCTGGGGCTAGCCTGGGAGAGAAGACTGAGACTGGGGCTGAAGGGGTGTCGGAGCGCGGCGGGCTGCGCTCACCTCGAAGCCCGCAGCCTCCCCTGTGCTGGGTTGAGCTGGCGCTTGCGCAAGAACCACTCTGCGGAGGGAGGGTGGGAGGTGGGGAGGAGGGTGGGGGGTGACAGTGCTGGAGTCCATGGCACTGCTTCATCAACCCCAGGTAGCTTCTAGAAGTGGCATCTCCCGCTCCTCTCTCGGGCTGCCACAGGCTGGACAGAGCCGAGTGGTATTCGCTGTTCCTAGGAATTTAACCCCCGTCCGCCCGCTAAACACCCCCTTCATGTCTTTGGGAAGCTCCCCTCCTTACCGAGCCCCTGTCTTCCACAATGCGTTCTCCCCCATCCCCTCGTTAAGCTCGCGTCATCCTTCGCTGAGTCCTCATTTCTCAATGAACCCACATCAACTAACCTCCCCCCAGCCCACCCACCGAGCCTCGTTCCTTAAAAGAGAATCGAGCCTCTTCACTGAGTCACCTCCCCTTTCACAGATACCCCATTCTGTCGATAAGACTCCATCCATACATTTAAGGACAACATAACTAACTCCAATGGAGCTTTGGAGAGCTTTGGACGAATCCCTCTCCACATTTTAAAAGCCTCTTTTCTACCAGGTTTTCCCCAAAGCTGCCTTTTCCCCAAGTGTTTAGTCTGAGGGAGCTGTTCCTTCTGCCTCCTACTTAATCTCCCGTTGTTATTTGATTTGTATTTCCTTTTTTCCTTCCCTTCGCCCGAGATAGGATTAAGTCCCTGGGTTTTGGCCAGTGAGAATCTGGATGGTCAATCAGTTCTCTAGAGGTGCTGCAATAGTGGATTGGGAAGATTTTAACGAGGTCTCGTCCTCATGCTCCAGGCAATATTCCCCACAGTCCCTTTGGGAATTTCTGGTAGGATGGGGCAAGGAAGTCTGAACCCCCTGGGGCCTTCTATTCTACACCTGCACTTCCCTGTGAAAGTTAGGGATCTTTTTTTCTCTGGGTAGTGCCTGCTGGGGCTCCATCCAATCCTTTTCTGCCTTGACTTGGGTCCCTCTGAGATTTGTTGTATGATTTTAGCTAAGTTACACACCTTCCTTACACCTCTGAATATCAGGAGTCGTCCTTTCAGGCAGGACCAGCAAAGGCTTCGACAGACTTCAATCTTCAGGCAAAATCCAGCCCACGTGGACAGGAGGGCTCTGTGGGGTGAACCTGGGCCATTTCCTAGCAGCATCCTGAAATAGTCTGTTCTCCCCAGGTGCAAAAAAAAACTAACAAAACAAAAACAAAAACAAAAACCAAAAACCAAAAAAAAAAAAAAACCAAAAAAAAACCCAACAACAACAACAAATAGGCCAGGAAGCCACTACAATAGGAAAAAAAAAAAAAAAAAAAAAAAAAAAAGGCAGAGTGTCAGGGACTTTAAGGAACCTCTCCCTAATTAAGTTTTGTTCTGGTTCCAGGTACAGGGTCCTCACTGATCCACCCTAACATTAATCCAGAGTAAGTCCTGATCTTTGAAAGGAGGGTCTAACAGCCCCCACCTGTTGGGAAGATGGCCTGACCTTCTGTTGCTAGGAAACCCAAGAAAAGCTGAGCTGAGGCATTGGTTGCTAGGAAACACCAGAGATGGGGGTGGGCTGGCCATTGGTTGCTAAGGAGCTCAATGAAGCTGGGGAAATTCAGGCAGATGTCCAGTTTAGAAGTAGCCACTTCCCTCAGTCCTCTTCCCCCCTCCCTCTTCTTTCTTTTCTCTTTCCCCCTTTCCTTAGCAATGATGGTAATCTTAAACAAGTCACTTCTCTCTTTTAACCTATTTTCTCATCGCCAGAATGAGAGTGTGGCTAAGGAGTCTTTAAAGCTCTCTCCTTGCTATCTCTAAAGATTCTCTGTTCTCAGGGACTTTTAAGCTTTGATATCCTAGGTTTTTGGTCTGTCCCTCTCCTCTTCCTCTTTGGTTCCCTCTTGCTTTTCCCGTTTTCCTTTTCTCTAAATTTTTTTTCTCCTTTACCTCTACCTCCATCTCTTCTCCCTTCCTTTCCCTACCTCTTTCCCAAGAAAGTATCAAGATAAGGAGGCTGATTTCTTCTGAGAAGGGGTACCCCACCCAGAAATGTCCTATCCCCCAGCCTTCTTTCTTTAATAGTATTTTATTCCTGTCTCGTTATATGTAAAAATAATTTTTAGTATTTATTTTTACAAGACTTTGAGTTCCAAATTTTTCTTCTTTCATTCTTTCCTCCTTTCTTCTCTTCCTAAGATGGCAAGCAATTTGAATTAGATTATATATGTTCCCCAGCTTTCTATTCACTACATCTAAAGATTTGGACTGATCCTTCCCAATCCACGAAAGGCAAGCACCTTGAAGGGGTGTGTGTGTGTGTGTGTGTGTGTGTGTGTGTGTGTGTGTGTGTGTGTGTGTGAAATCCCTCCCTGTTCTTCACTCTATTATTCCACTTCCATCTGTAATTTCTTTCCAGCCTCAAATGTTCAGCAGACTTCTTGTGGTTGAAAGCACTTGGGACCTGGGTTGAGGAAACAGGTGATTAAGGAGTGTGCGCACAGTGTGTATTTCAGAGTCAGATGACTTAAATTTAAATACCAGTTCTGACACTTAGCTATGTGGTTTCTGATTTGTCATTCAATTTCTCTGGGCCTCAGTTTCACTCTTTATTAAAAAAAAAAAAAAAAAGAGCTATATCCAATGATTTCTGAGGTTTTGTGTGTGTGTGTGTGTGTGTGTGTGTGTGTGTGTGTGTGTGTGTGTGTTTTTCTGGCTCTGGGAATTTATGATTACGTGAATAGCCTAAGAATAGAATGTGATGCTGCCTCCAGGTTCTGCACCTTGAGAGATGTTTTGAAAAGCCCATCAGGGACTGTTGCACTCTCCATTATCTCTATAAAAGTGTGGAGCATATAATCTTGGTATTCCTAAGCCCATGATGACCCTCAGCCCTTCTTTAAAAAAAAATTTGTCTTTGGGTCTCAGGAACAAAATGTTTGGTTCTGGTACCTATCCATCATTAGGGCCTGGATCTATGTCAAAGTACTCATCATTTAGTCAGAAGACCTGGGTTTGAGTTTCCACTTTGTCACCTTCTGCCTGTGGGACCTCAAGCAAGAGGCTTCTTCCCCCTTCTAGGACTCAGTTTCTTCATCTGTAAAATGAGGGGATTGGATTAGGTAATCCCTCTGGTTTCCTCCAGTTCAAAATCCTATGACTCTCTGATCTTCTCAGCCCACAGCAATTCTTGGTCCACCTACCTCTTGGCTCCAGTACCCCAAACTTCCTAGAAGGAAGGCACAAAGCCTTTCTTCCTCCAATGATGTTGAGGAAAATACCATGTAAATTTGTATTATCTAGACATTCAAACTAGAGCAGGATTGAAGTTCTTGGGGTTGCTGTGGGATAGTATTTTGTAAGCCTTAACAAACTATATAAGTAAGCTATTTTTTAAAAATAGGAATCTACTCCACAATAAGGCTGTTAAGTAATAAAAGAATGGTCATTTCTCCTGTTTTACAGATCACAGGATTTCTGGATTAGTGGCCAGTTAATCCAAACCTTATCAGAAAAAAAAGAAATCACAGAGGCTAATCCAGACTGAGTGACTTTCCCCAATTTATTTAGCAAATAGAGCCAGGAAGCAAACTCAGGGCTTCTGAGCCCAAATTTGGTGCTTGCCCTTTCCACTATACTGTCCTTCTCTCCTCTGTGAATTTCTGTATTTTTGGAGCTGTTTGTACCTGAGTCATCAAATTATGCTTCTAAAACCTCCTACTTCGAAACCCATCTCTTCCAGGAAGCTTTCTTGGACTCTTCCAGACCACAGTGATTCCCCACTCCTGAATGCCTTAAGTGGCTATATTACATCTGGTAGCATTTGATTATGCAGGTTTTCTAAGTATTATTTCCCTTTAGTTTTATAAGAGACCTAAAGCTTCATATTTCCTAATGGACTCCTGAACTTTGGAAGGACAAGGTCTTATTGATCCTGTCTTACACTTCTTTGTATTCTATCCACTGAACTTGTTACACAGCAGGAACTCAAAAATAGTTCATAAATCTGGAATTCAGTCTTTTTATTGGAAAAGATCAAAAGGCAGGCCTATAGAAACTGGAAGATGAATGGATGTCCATCAATTGGAGAATGGTTGGATAAATTATGGTATATGAAGGCTATGGAATATTATTGCTCTGTAAGAAATGACCAGCAGGAGGAATACAGAGAGGCTTGGAGAGACTTACATCAACTGATGCTGAGTGAAATGAGCAGAACTAGAAGATCACTATACACTTCAACAACAATACTATATGAAGATGTATTCTGATGGAAGTGGATATCTTCAACATAAAGAAGATCCAACTCACTTCCAGCTGATCAATGATGGACAGAAACAACTATACCCAGAGAAGGAATACTTGGAATTGAATGTAAAATATTAGCACTACTGTCTATCTACCTAGGTTACTTATAACTTCGGAATCCAGTACTTAACGTGCAACAAGAAAATTGGATTTACGCACATATATTATATCTGAGTTATACTGTAACACATGTAAAATGTATGAGATTGCCTATCATCTGGGGAGGGAGTAGATGGAGGGAGGGGAAAATCTGGAAAAATGAATACAAGGGATAATGTTATAAAAAAATTACTCATGCGTATATACTGTCAAAAAAATGTATAATTATAAAATTAATTAAAAAAAAAAAAGGCAGGCCTAAATGATCTCTTCAGTTTGTTACTATGAAGACATCCTATGGCTTTTGCAATAGCCTACATTCAAAGGTTCTTTTCAGCTTTGACATTCTATAGTCCAAGGTCCCTTCCAGCTCTAGAGGACTATGTTCTAAAGTGCCCTCACAGCTATGATAGTCTTTGTTCCAACTTTCTTCCCAGCCCTGATATTTATGTTCTAAGGTTTCTCCCAACTATGACATTTCTGTGTTCTCAATTCCCTCCCAGTTATGACATTTTCTGTTCCAAGGCCCTTCCCAGACCTGATATTTTATGTTCTAAGGTTTCTCGTAGCTATGACATTCTATGTTCTAAGTGCCCTCAGAGCTATGATATTCTCTGTTCTAAGACCCTTCCCAGCCCTGATATTTTATGTTCTAAGGTTTCTCCTAGCTATGGCATTCTATGTTCTAAGTGCCTCACAGCTATGATATTCTCTGTTCCAAGACCCATCCTAGCCCTGATATTTTATGTTCGAAGGTTTCTCCTAGCTATGACATTCTATGTTATATGATCATGTGTTTTATTCATTGATTACTACAGTTCTCTTCCTGAGGGTAGAATAGCCATTTTCACACCCACCTTCTTCCAGAATTGAACAAAAGTCGGGATACTACCACGATTTAGCCAGCAGATGTCACCATGATCCTAGACAGTGTTTCTTCCTTTCTCTCCTCCCATCTTTCTCTTCCTCCTCCCTCCCCCCTTCTCAAGTCTTGTCTCAGCCCAGATGCCGGAAGAGTCTGAGGATACTTAAGCCTAAATGGGCCTTGGAACATAGATTGTCAGAGACGAACGGTAAATCCTCCCTCCGGTTCTGTGTCAGAGTCACAGAATTAAAACAACTTAAAGAGTTGTAAGGAATCTTGAAGACAATGTAGTCTAGCATCTTTCCTTTACAGGGGATATTGAGATACGAAGTGGGAAAGACATTTGTCCTAAGTCATATAAGAATAAAGCAGCAGAGATGGGATTCAAGTCCAGGTTTTCTGACTCCACGTCCCAGTTCTCTTTCCATTAAACTTTATTCTCTCCTTCCCTTCTTAATTCCTACATTCCCATTTAATGGGGAACCTGCATTTTCAGATATTTTCAGGCCTAGGGGTTCTCTTTTAGGAGACACATTGAAGTGTTGGGATGTGTCTAGAAGAGGCGAGCATGTTATGGGAGAAGCTGGAATTATGTTATTAAATTAGTTGAAGGAGCTGGGGATATTTAGTTTGTAAAATAGATTTTTACATCTTAACCATTTTCAAGTATTATGAAGGACTGTAACATGAATCCCATATTACTTGGTCCCAGAGGACAGAACAATGGGCAAAGGCTAAAAAAATGAAGGGAGGTAGATTTCAGTTGAATAGAGTATTTCCATAATGGAATAGGCAACTTTGGTGGAGAGTGAGCCTTTTATAAGGCTGTTCTGTGTTAAAACAGGTAGAATGATTGGTTGTTAAAATTCATGCAGACAGGGCTTCTGTTTTAGTTGGGAATTAGACCAGATCACCTCTGAGGTCCCATCCAAATCTAGAAGCTAATGAATGAAAGGCTTTATCTCTTCATAATGGATTTAATATATCACAATGGGAAGGAATTTGGGGAGCAAGAGACTAGAAGCAATTGTGTACTGTTGAGGTCTGTTTTTGTCTCCCCAACCTATCTCCAGATTTTCAAGGATAAGGAGACATATGTAATCTTTCATACCTACCCTGGGCAGAATTGAAGCTCAATGAAGTCTTGATGGAAGAAGTAGAGAAGGGAGAATAAGAGAAATAGACACATAGAGAGAGACAGGTTCTGGGCACATATACTTTATTCAGTCCTGGTATTGGGCAGCAATACTGGAGTCCAGGGCTTCCCTCCCACACAGAGAGGGGGCTGTCCCCCTCCTCCTCTCGGCTATGAGACTAGTTTTCCAAGACAACACACAGTGATACCTCTTCACTCATACAATGTTTTTTTTTTGTTGTTTTTTTTTAAAGAAAGGAAATGCAAAAGAAAGAGATAGAAAGGAGGCCTGGAATTGGAGCACCACATACAGGGGTAGCTGGTAGGTGGGTTGGGATAGGATATCCCTGTAGAGATGCTGGCCTGTGTGGGGAACGGCACAGAAGGAGGTGTGGAGGGACCTGGGGTCCCCATTTGTTCCTGAGAGATCTGTGTATGTGGGTATTTGAACCTATGACAGAGTGGGGCATACCATGTCAGCAGAATCTGGGTAGTGATGGGAGATGGGCAAGTTGGGGATGAGGAAGGGCAGTGGACGAGGGGGACAGGTGAGGCTGTGAAATGCCAGGTAGCCGAGGGAGGCAAACAGCAGGAGGCCAGAGGAAAGGGGAAGGAAGGGAGCATAGCATAGGGTGGGGGGAGACTGTCCAATAGAGAGGACAGACACCCTTTGACAGGAAGAAATACAGTTGTCATCCAGGCCTTGAAAGACCTGGCCAGCATTTCTTTTTAGCCCATGGAAGCCATAAGCTAGGAATAGCCCTCAGACCCTGCATTTCATAGCCAGATAATCCAAATGCATGGGAAAAGGCACCTGTCCCCATTTCAAAAATGGGCAAACTGAGGCACAGAGGGTCAGTATAAGACAAAAACTAGGGCTTCTTGTACTAGGTTACTCACTCTGAATTAATGCTCTGACCGTTCCTGTCACATCCCTCTGGACCCTTCAAGTCAAAGCTTTAACACTGGCCTGCAGATGACCCCTCTTAGTCCTGGGAACCACTGGGGAGGCTGAACATGCCTCAGGGAGCTTGGTCACTGACTCCAGCCCTCTCCACCTCTCTTTCCCCAGCTGAATGATAACACTGATCAAAGCATTTGGCACTGAGAACTGGGTGAGGGTAAAGGGGGAGAGGTTAGGAGGGTTGAGAGATAGTCGAGAGTAATAGGGCCTGACCATGAGATCCAATCCCAAGCAGGGAGAAACTGGTAGGGCCCCAAACTCCATGGCCAAGCACAGGGAAAATCTGCATGGCTTACTCTTCAGAGGTTCCCCATCTGGACATTTGCTGTCTCCCCTCTTGAGGAGATGTGAGTACTCAGGAAGTATTCACTTTACTGGGGGTCTTTCCCAGGGGCCCCAGCAGGCTGTGTAGAAAGAATATATATTGAGTACTTTAAACAGCCTCTCCTGCTCTCTGCTTTGTTTTGCTTTCAGATGGCTCTCAGAGTAGGCTTTTAAAGGGAGCAAAGGTCTGCTGATCTCTGCCCCCTTCCCCCACCCAGCAGCTCCATATATTATTCCCCTCAAGGGGCTTGTATCTTGTCTCTTGGAATAGATTTTGATGGTGCTACCAGTCCCATTAGTAAAGAAGACCTGGTCACTCTAAGTGGGGGTAGGATATTTGCTGAGGTTAAGAGGTCTCAGCCTGGCCTGGGTTATTTTGGGGAACTTGATGAACCAAGTCATCTTTAGGTGAAGCCCACAGATGGAGCTCTGGGCAGCACTTATCCTGCTAAAAGATGAGGAGCTAGGGCTTTTCAAGGTCACCTGATCCCACCCTATCATTTTACAGATGAGGATTGGGGCCAGGTACACCTGGAAAAGGGCAGTCAACAGGGCAAATGAAAAGGAGGAAGGGAAGGGGGTTATCATTTCTCAGGGGTGTCTAGTAGGCTATCCTCAGACAACAAAAGAATTAAATAATCCTCTTTAGAACCAGGGAATTCACCATTCCATCAATGTTTCTCTTAAAAGGTAGGGCTTTAAGGTCACCTAGAGTTGATAATGTGGTTGCAGGCTAAAAGAGAATGTCCTCTGCCTCTATCTTTGTCCAGAGTGGATTGCCCTGGTGGGGTTGGTAACTGGACAAGCACCCTAGGTTTTCCTCAAAGGTTGCAAGTCCAGGACATGAAGGAGGAAGCAAGGTCACAACTTCAGCTCTTCATCACTGAGAGAGGGAGGTCCGGAGAGAGACTTGCAGGTGTGGGGGCAGAAGGGAGTAAAAGGGAAGAGGGGAGGGGGGAACTATGGAGTAACCAAGCACAGGAATAGGGGTCATGGATCTGGGTAAGGAGGAGCTAGGTTTCAGAGAGAATCACTAGAGCAGTCTCTCTCACAACCCTGAGCCAGGATGGGGTGATGAGTGGAACACATCCCAGCCAGGGAAATTTTGAGGGAGGTGGGCTTGTGTACTCTGATGAGACCTCCCCTTTGGAGAAGAAGGAGGAGTAGATGAGATGTATGTGCCTGTGTATGTAGGACATAGAAAAAGGGGGTTCTACCCAAGGAATGGGATGGAGGGCATATAGGGAAAGAATGGGGAAAATAGGATATGTGTATAAGGGATGGAAAGAGAAATTTGTTTGTGGAAGAGATGGAGAGAGATTCATAAGATCATAGATATAGAGCTGGAAGGGACCTTAAAAGGTCATGTAGTCCAACCCCCTCATTTTACAGATGAGGAAACTGAGGCCCCAAAAGGTGAAGGGATTTGCCCAAAGTCACACAGGTAATTATTTTAATCTGGAATTTGAACACAGATCCTCTGACTCCTAATACAGGGCAGTAATGAGCTGCCTCCCTAAGGGATGGAGAGAAGAGTGTCTGTAAGGAATGGAAAGAGGGCTGTGTCTGTGTCCATATAAAGGGAGTTTCATAGATTTCTAGAGCTGGAAGGGATCTTAGGGGTCATCTATTCCAACCATTCATTTTACAGATAAGGAAATTTAGGCAGAGAGAGGTCAAATCACCTGCCCAAGGTCACACAGCTGGTTAGGGTCAGAGCTGGAACTCGAAGAGGATTCTTCCATCTCCTATCCAGCTCCATTACCCCATGCTTCCACCACAAAGAAAGGGGTGTGTATATGGGATGGAGAAAGGCTCATGCCAGTGTGTAGGGGATTGAAGGAGCAAAGACCCATGTGTTTCTGTGTTTAAGGGATGGAGAGAGGGGTGTGTCTAGGAGTATGGAGAGAGGGGTGTGTCTAGAAAGATGGAGAGAGGGGCGTGTCTGGGTGCAAGTCATGGAAAGTGGGGTGTGTCCATAGGGGATGGGTTGTAGGGTAGGCTGAGTGTGGAGGCATGGCTGAGGGCGTTTGATTCGGGGATGGGGTGACAGCGGAAGCCTTTGCCTTTGATGGGGCTGAAGGCCAAAAATACCTGATTCCTGTATGTAAACAGCTGGTTTTTGAGTGCGACCTGATTTGTGGAGTCCGAGTCACCTAATGAGTGCCTGGCTCAGTAGGTGAAGACCAAGTCCGCGATGCTGGACATGAGCCAGTCTCCAGCGATCATCTCGGTCACCTCGGGGGTGCAGTAGTCCGGGAACTCGAAGTGCGAGGTCCCTGCAGGAGGGAACTGGTCCGGGTCCCTGTCGAGGGCGGTGCAGTCTAGGCCAGGGCCTATGGTACCTGGGAGCTGCCGGGGCAGGAACCCAAGAGGTTCCTTCTCCGGCTCTTCCTCCTCTTCCTCCTCCTCCTCTTCCTCCTCTCTCCCCTCTTCTTCTTCCTCGCGCTCTTCGTCTGAAGGGACCAGGGAAGAGGGCGCCGGGGAGCCAAGCGGCGAGGTGGCGGTCACTCCGCGCTGTGAGGATCTCGAAGTCTCGGGGGTACCTCCAGCTTCTTCCAATTGCGGCTCCGGGCGCGGCCCTCCTGCCCGCTCCCCTGGTCTCCCCCCAGCCCGCCCCGCTGGGACCATCCTCCACAGCTCGCGCCCTGGAGTCTCCACCAGCCGCACTTCCAGTAGTTCCTCCTCCTCCTCCTCCTCTTCGTCCTCGGCTTCCACCTCCTCCCCTAGAGTGGGGCCTCCCCCGCGCTGCTCCCCAGACTCTCCGGCTGTCTTCCTGCGCCCCCCACCCCCGCGGCCCAACAGCGCCGGCTTAGTCTTGCTGGGGAGGCGGGGCCGCGCCTTACTGGGCGCCCCCTTGCCCTTCTTACGGGGCCGGTACTTGTAGTCCGGGTAGTCAGCCATGTGCTTGAGACGCAGCCGCTCAGCCTCGCGTACGAACGGGATCTTCTCGGAGTCCTGCAGCAGCTGCCAGCGGCGGCCCAATCTCTTGGAGATCTCGGCGTTGTGCATATCGGGCCACTGGTCCATGATCTTCCGTCTCTCGTGTTGCGACCATACCATGAAAGCGTTCATGGGCCGCTTGATGTGGCCGCTGGGGGTCTTGCACCAGCCCGGCTCACCAGGGGTCTCCCGGCGGAGCCGCGCCCTCTCGCTCGCAGCGGGCGGCTGGCAGCCTTCCCGCTTGGCTTCGCCAACGCGACCTCTCTTCTGTTGCACCATCCCGCCCGGGACTTTGCCCTCCTTCACTCCTCGGTTACTTAGACGGCTGCAGGGGCCCCAGGCATTCTCCAGACCCGGCCGGGCCAGGGAAGAAGGGATGCGCGGCCAGCCAACTGGTTCGGCTCGGTCTGATCCTGTAGCGCAGGGAAGCTAGCCGGGCTACTTGGTAGAGGAGCTGGGCTTTGGCGGGCTGCGCATGGGCCCCCGACGGGCTGGCGCGTGTGGTCAGCTCCGGGGCTCCATACAGGCTTGGCGCGTTCACAACCCCCTCCTCAAGTTTATTTCAAATCCATTACAGAGGTTTTCCAATGGAAAAAATTTGCTTCTTTTTGCTGGTGTCTGCGGTCTTCTCCCAGTCCACGCTGTTCGGTTTCCCAGTCAGCGGGACTCCTAAGCCGACGCGGCTGCCGCCTGCACGCATCCCAGCCAGGCGCGGGGCCGTTCGGCACTTCCCCGCCCCTCGGCCGCCGCCTCCCAGTGTCTTTCTCCCCGCGCGCCCCCGCTCGCGCGCGCCCGGTCTCCTCTCACGCGCACCCGAGCCCCGGGCACAGTCCTGTACGCTGGACCGCCCCGGGTCAGCCCCAGCTAAGGTGCAGCTTCTGTCAGCTGCCTAGCCCCGCCCACCTCAGGGGATAGCTGAGACTAAGGTTGCCAGGCAGGGGAGGGAATATTTGCATCCCCCAATCGCTGCCCTAGGAGCTAGGGCTTCTGTTGGGAGGGCGGGGTTCCGGGTTGTCCCCCTACCCTGGATCTTGTTGTGGAAGGTTGGCAATAGTTGGAGTCAGTTTCCTTTTCCCCTAACCCACACCTCGAGGTACTAGGACTAGGTGGAGTGAAGGGGGATGGATCTTTTGACTATCTCCAGTCCAGATCTCAAAAGTGCGAGATGTGGGGAGAGGGGATGAACATGTATTCTTCTGGTACTCTAGCGAAAATGAGTTCGGGAGCTTTTCCCGTCGTCTACTCTCTCCAGCTGGCAGGTCGAACGATTACTCCAAAGACTTCTTTGCATTTCTAAACCTAGCCCTGGGGACGAAGTAGGGAGAGAAGGGAACTGGTTTCAGGCCCCTTACTTCCAGGGAAACTGTTGAGTATCTGTAGTAGATAGAGATGGTGTGTCTGGGTCTCTAGGGAGGCCCCTCTCACTAGGCTCTTCTTGCTCTTAGTGGAAGTGGTTGCGGAGACTCTAGGTTAGTCAGTTCCCGCCCCCACCGTACTCGATCACTTCTCACTCATTTTGGACCTCTTCTATAATGTTTCCGCAATCATTTCATCTCCTTAAGGCTTTGGAGCTTTTTTAGGGTGGAAGAAGTCCACAGTGTCCCTTCTTTCACAACTCCAGGTGATTCATGTCTGGCCCCATCCCTGGGTCAGTAGTGGGGAGCTAGGGGCAGTATGGGGAGAGGAGACTGAAAGAGAAATGGGGATCAGGTATGGTAGGCACACGAGTAGGTGGTTCCTCTCTGGGGGGTTCGGGGGGGTGTCTTGGGCCACGTGTCCTGCGCCTCCTCTAATGCCATCCATGGAGGACATTGCGCGGTGGGGGCGGGCCCTAGGGAGTGGGTCACCTTCATAGTGTTGGCACTCCCTCCACCGGCTGTAGGCGAAGCTGAGAGAATGAGAGAGAGAGAGAGAAAGGGGAGGAGGGAAGAGAGAGGGGGGAGGGGGAGGAAAGGGAGGGAGAATGTGTGTGTGTGTGTGTGTGTGTGTGTGTGTGTGTGTGTGTGTGTGTGTGTGCATGCGCGCGCGCGCGCGCGTGCCTCATGGGGCGGGAGAGGCAGCTTCTAAGGAAGAGATGCGCAGTGGGGTGGGGAAGGAAAGGAAAGAGTAGAACAAGGCTGAGGAGAACTCGATCTGAACCTGCGGGGTGTCTGGGTGGAAGAAGAAAGGCCAAGGGGAGGTGCAATTCTGGCCGCCCAGCCTCCCTGTGGGGTGGGAGGAAAGGGATGTGAGCCGAATGCTAAGGAGAGGGGGAGTGGGGATAGGGGGAGATGGGGGAAGGGCTGAAAGGAGGCTTGGAGGAGGAGAAAAGCTGAAGCCTCGTGTTTTGCTTCAGACTCTGCTAGAGATCCTAATTAGCGCGTCCTAGAGCTGGGCTGGGACTGGTGGGCCATTTCAGTGAGCACAAGGAGAGGGGGGTATATAGGCAGAGGGGAAGACACTGGCTTTTAAACATAAAGGGAATGAGAGATCGTTAGAGCTAGGTTCACTGGAAGGAAAATTATTCCTTTATTTGTATCTTAGGAGGTCAGCATCCTTTAAGAAGAAAAAGGATGAAGTGCAAGGTTCACTGGCCCGGGAGAGATCTTTAAGGTTCTTTTCAGCTCTAAATCCAATTAGATTCTATTATTTCCTTTGGGAAGGATCACCCTTCTGGCACCAATTCTGTAGTTTAAATTTAAATTTACATTTTGATCCTGAACTCCAAGACTTCTGGGCTGGATTCTATTTAGTCCCAGATAAGTCACTTAGATAAATCACTTCCCTTCTCTGGGATTCGTTTTCTTCCTCTTTAAAATGAGGAAGCTGAACTAAATGGCCTTTGGGGTCCCTTCCAACTCTAAAAATTATGGTTTTATAAGTTCTCTTCCCTCATTGCCTAGAAAAGTAGCAATTCTGAATTTTAAAAATCTGGATTTAAATTCTGCTCATTATCTGTGTAACCTTGGATCTTCACCTGTCTGGGCTTCTGTTTCCTTATCTCTAAAATGGAGGTTGGAGAGGAATTGGACTAGATGTTTCCTGGGGGACTTTCTAGTCCTAAATCTATGATACTATGATTGTCTTTCCAATATAGAAAACTTACAGCACTTTTGCTGCTAAACTGCAGAATAATCAGGTTAGAAGTAGGCCATTGAGAGCAAGTTTGCCATAGCTAAGAAACACACACTATTCACTACTAGCCTCTCACTTCTACCCCCATCCCATTACTAATATGCTAGTTACATGCTCCATTTGACATCTCTTCAAGTCCAACTAGGTTACGAATTCGGAAGGGTCACTTAATAAATTGGTGGAAGAGCAAGGGCTCTTTCTAGACTAATCACAAGATTTCCCTTCATGAACTGTATGATTTAACTTAACTGCCTTATCTATACGTTGTACTTCATTTAAAGCATTAATACTTGCTGTTTTCTAGCATTTGAAGCCCCGGCTCCTTTAAAGGTTAAATTTATTCATCTCATTTTTTAAGGACCTTTCCAGATTGCCCTAGTAGTTAGGGCACTATTCCCACTCAGATTGTATACTTTACATTTGTTTTTCATCCATCTCATTTATCTCTGCACATGCTGTATTTCTCCTCCCAACTAAGTAGTATAATGGAATCTCCTTCAGCTTGGGAACTTTGTACCCTTCTGGGCTGGGTTTCTGTCTCTCTTTTTCTCTGTCACTGTCTCTCTGTCTTTGTCTCTTTGTCTCTGTCTCTGACTGTCTCTGTCTCTCTCTTCTTTCTCCATCTCTGTCTCTCTTTCTCCACTTTCTCCCCTCTCTAATTCTTTCTCTCCCTCTTCTCCTTTCCCTCCATTTCCCCTTTCTCCTCTTCTTCCTTATTTTCCCTTGATGTCCCTTCCTCCCTCTCTTTTTCCTCTCCATCTTCCTAGCCTTTCTCTCTCCCTCTCTCTATCTGCTTTTCTGTCTCTTTCAGTCTCTGTTTTTTTTTTTTTTTTTTTTTTTTTTTGTATCTCCAAGGTCTAACCCAGTGCCTAGAATATGTGCTCAAAACATCAGCAATAGGTCTCTGACTTCTCAAAGTCTTAGATCTTAAATATATTTTAGGCCAGACTCAGAACTCAAAAACCTAAATTGGATTAAAAATGGCAAACTCAGGGGGTATACTTTCTTGATTGCACATGTTAATAAAGTGAGATGACTCTCTCAAATGAGCCAATTTATGGGACAGAATGAGTATTTAGTGTCTCAGGCCACTTCCTCTCTTCACTTTCCAGCCTTAACATCCCCCAAAGAGTCAAAATTTGACCCAGCAGATCTTGAGTACTGCATGATCAAAATTATGAAGTAGGTAAAGTTTGTCAGTTCCCATCAAGAGACCTATTCTTTCTCCCAGCCTTAATTTTTCTTCTATCATCCCCATCCTCTATTCTCCAGGGCATATTTCCATTCCTGGTCTGCTGTGATATCAGCGCATCCCTGCTGATGAGTAAAAGCTGATAGCCACTAAAACTATGACTCAATTTGCTTTTTCAGACCCAGGATGTCAGATTGTCAGGATGTCAGTTTGTAGAATTACAAAATCACCACAGAAGACACCTTAGAAATCACCAGCCAGTTTTAGATATGTAATAAATATTTGAAGAATGAACTTAATGTAACCTCTTCATTTTATAGATATAAAATATCTAATATGGAATCTGAGGATCAAGGAGAAGGGATCTGTCAGTGGTAAAACTAGGGCTAAAGAATCTTCTGACATCTTATCCACCATTTTTTACTAAAATTACCTCAGAGTCATTAGGGAGCCATTAATCCAGCATCTAATTAATAAAGGAAGGATTCTGAGATCCAGAGAGAGAAAATAACTCTCCTAAGAAGATACATACCAATATTAGAAATATCTTAGAAAATGGAAACACTTTCAACTTCCTACAGTGGTGGAATGACAAGCAGAAAGGTGGATCATTTGGGGTGGAGCACCCTGCTCAGTTCTTCAATTACAACATGGCAACCCTGCTCTGCCTTGGCACAACAGATTCCCCGGTTAGCCCTTTTAACCTGCCTCCAAAATGCATTATCGTCAGTCTCTCTCAGAGCATGAATTCTCTGTATCAACTATTCTCCCATAAGACAAGGAGGAGATAAACATGGATACATTTTTAACCAAATGACTTCAGTGTCATATTAGCTTTTGCTCTAAGTGAGGTATCAGCAGGAGATTATGGGGAGAGATGGACAATGTGGGTAGCAACAGACAGATGTTACTGCTTATCACTAATAACTTAGAGAATTCTTTTTTTTAACGAAGTCGTGTTGCAAACAGTGAAACAGGAGAGAAAGCTGGGCCATTGCTCATTGGCTCATCCCTGGGTCCAGGGTGGAGATCCAGGCAAAAGGAGACTGCCCCTTAGATGGGATGAATCCCTTCCCCCTTTTTCTGCATTCTCTCACCATACACCTCCCCCTCCCAAACTGGGTGGAATCTAGCTTCCCATTGGCTCTCCTTTTCCATTGGTTGCTTTGAGGACAGCTGGCTTAGTGGACAGTCTCAGCCCTGGGAGCCAGTTTCCTTAGCAACAGTGTCTAGAAAGGAAAACCACAGAGGCTGGGTAATAGACATCTCCCTCCTCCTTTTCCTAGACCCTGGGGCAGACTTCATCAGTTGTGAGGTCTTCCCAGAAGAGAGATAAAGGTACCTGCATCCACTCAATCCACAAGGGTCAGAACCACCATGACATTCAATTCTGGATACTCTCTCTCCTCTGCTGTATTCCCAGACACCACACCTCTCAGATTTTGCAATGTCTCTAGCCACTCCTTCTTGTCTTGTTGGCAAGCACATCTTCTCCTCCCTTTAAAGCAAGGACTTCCATCCTTGATCGTCATCTCCCTATTCTCTCTCCCCATTTCTGCTCCTCTTCCCTTTTGAAAGCTGGTGGGATACAGTGGCTAGAGCTTGGAAGACTAGGGTTTACATCCTACTTTATTCACATAAAATAAGATCATAAATTTAGAATTGGAAGGGACAACAGAAATCATCTAGTTCAATCCCCTTATTTCATTTTTTTAGGGGCTAAATTGAATTTTTTGTGTATAACGATTTTTATTTTCAAAACACATGCATAGATAGTTTTTAACATTCACTCTTACAAAACCTTGTGTTGCATTTTTTCTCCCTTCCTTCTCCATCCCCTCCCCTAAATAGCAAGTACTCCAATATATGTTAAAGATGTGTAATTCTTCTATACATGTTTCAATAATTATAATGCTGCAAAAGAAAAATCAGATCAAAAAGGAAAAAAAAAGAAAATAATGTCAAGCAAACAACAACAAAAATGGTGAAAATATTGTATTGTGATCTACACTCAATCCTCACGGTCCTTTCTCTGTGTACAGCTGGCTCTCTCCATCACCAGACCATTGGAACTGGCCTGAATTGCCTTGCTGTTGAAAAAAGCCATGCCCCTCAGAATTGATAATTTTATAATCTTGCTGTTGCTATTGCACAACGTTCTCTTGATTCTAATCACTCCACTTAGCATCAATTCATGTAAATATCTCCAGGCCTTTCTGAAATTATCCTGCTGATCATTTCTTATAGAAAAATAATATCCCATAACATTCATATATCATACCTTATTTAGCCATTCCCCAACTGATAGGCATCCACTCAGTTTTCAGTTCCTTGCCACTACAAAAAGGTTGCTACAAACATTTTTACACATGTGGGTTCTTTTTCCTTTTTTTATGATTTCTTTGGGATACAGGCACAGTAGACACAGCTGGATCAGTGTCTTTTGCAACAAAACAACAAAGGGTCCTTTGCAATCCCCTTCTTTTAGAGATGATATTAGGAGTAGAGAGGTTAAAGGACAACATCTCAGAATTTGAGAGTTGGTCAATTTACCACATATCCTATCCCTTACCTATCTAGCCCCTTCCATACATGAAATGAATCCCCCCATAACATTCCTGCCAATTGGGTACTTAATCTTTGCTTGAAAACCTCCAAGGAGATGTCATTTCTCTACTATTAAGTCAGAACCAGAATTCTAATTAAGGACCTCTATCTAACTCCAATACTCTGTCCCCTGCACCGAGCTATCTCTGTTACTTACTTTGTGGTACGATCTCTGGCAAGTTCTCATCTATAAACTGGGGATTATAATAGCATCTACCTCATAGTATTGTTGTGAAGATCACATGAGATAATATGGTGAGTGGATAGAGAGCCAGTTTCTGAGTTAGGGATCCTCAGGAGTTTAAGTTCTGCCTCCAATATGTATTTGCTGTGTGGTTCTGATTAAGTCACTTAACTTCTCAGTGCCCAAGGAAACTCTCTGATGATAAGTTTCAGTGCAGGTGTCAAATTTGCATTGATAGAAGGAACTTTTTTGAGGCAATCAGGATTAAGTGATTTGCTCAGGGTCACATAGCTTGTAAATGTTTGAGACTAGATTTGAACCAGGCCCTCTTGACTTCAGGACCAGTGCTTCATCCACTGAGCCACCTAGTTGGCCCAAAAGGCATTTATTATGCCAATAAAATATCAGATTTAATTAAATATAAAAGTAAAATACTTTGCAAACTTTAAAGTTAGATAAATGTGAACTCTTAATATTCTCTCCCTTGACAATCCAACCTTTGTACAGATGACTATATTTTCAGCCCTGACCTCTTTCTTGAGCTTCAGATTCTCATTTGCATTTTCTTAGAGCATGTTTCTCTAGAAGCTCTTGCTCCAAGCATGAAATTATTGGTTTCCTTTAGAAACCCATTCCACTTGATTTTTTGATCTCTCAATGGCACCATCCTTTTTCCAGTCAGTTGTCTAACCTCTTATTCAGGGGTCTGTGGACTGGTATGGCTTAATGGAAAGTGTCCAAATTTAGGACTAGAAGTCATAGGTTGGATTTCAATCTCTGCCACTGATTGCCCGTGGAAGCAGAAATATATAATTTATGGTTTGTTTGTTTTTTTTTAGCCTCAGTTTTTTCTTTTGCAATATGGGGATATTATAATTGTACCTCAGATTTGTTGTTAGGAGATCTGGTATTATAAAAATGTGAACCAGGGCCAGGAAGGAAGAAGGGAAATAAACATTTATTAAACATCTACAATGTGCTAGGTGCTGTACTAAGTGTCTTGTGCTTCATAAATAATCTTTCATTTGTTCCTCATAACAACCCTGTTAGGGTTGTATTAGGTTGGGTTCTAAGAGAAAAAAGGCATGGGGATGGGTGAGAAGTCATATTCTGTACCCATCAGGGCTATATCTCAGAATTTTTATTTTTTTTCCAAAAATTAACTCATAAAACTGCTTACATGAATCCTTTCTTGATATACAGCCAATACCAACCCAGCCAAGCTGCTGCTGTCCTCTGTCCTAAAGCTACCTTGTATTAAATTTTTACATATTTTGTATATACTCATGTTTGTACAAGTTGTCTCCTTGTCAGAATGTAAACTTCTGAAGGCAGGGACTGTACGTCTTTATTTTCTTAGCACAATGCTTGACACATAGTAGGCACTTAATAAATAGTTGTAGTTGATCTTTTTATTTAGATACTTGGTTAATCATTTAACCATTTCCTATATAATATTTCCTATACAATTATTTCCTCCATAATCACCTTATGTAGGATATGGTCTAGACCCTCTAGAAAATACCAAGAAATATCCTCTCTGAACCTTAATTTCTTCACCTCTAAAATAGGAATAAGAATACCAACATTATTTACTTATGAGGTATTATGAGAGAAGTGTTCTGTAAATCTAATAGTAAGATGGAAATGGGAGCTGTGTCTTTTCAAGGAGTTTTCCTTTGCAGATGGAGAAGATAAGATGAATTAGAAAATAACATATCTTGAAATCAGTTCAACTCTATTTAGCTTCAGATCTTTCATTGATACTGAGGTCATATTTTGCTGCTGAGAGATAAGAAAGCAGAGGTAAGCTAAAGTAGAGAAAATGCCAACAATAAGGGAGATCATAAATAAGTTTACTATAGGAAATGACATGGAGATGGAGCTTTGGAGGAAGTTACAGATTTTAAGAAGCTGGAATGAAAAATGAGTGAATTCCAGGCATGGGGGGATTGACTGTATATGAAGACATGGGGAATTCTATAATCAGCCGACTGAGTTCAAGAACCAAGATGACCTCTAAATCATAGAGAGGTATCAGAGCAATGTCCTGGGGACTATCTCACAATAACCTATATATTCTCAGTGTCCAATCAGTAAGATTGGTTTAGGTGCTTTGAGAATTCAAGGAAAGATAGGGGAAAGGATTAGGTTTCATGGAGGAAGTATTCAAAAAATGTTACAGTGGAAAAATCACTGGACTGAATCAATAACTTATTTTGTGACAGAGGGTAAGTCGCAATTCATAGATTCATAAGATGTCTCAGTTGGAAAACATTTCAGAAATTGTCTAATCTAATTATCATTTTACAGAAGAAAAAACTGAGTCCAAGAGAGGGACAGTGACCTGCTCTGAGTTGCACAGCAAGCCAGTAGTAGATAAAGCACCAGAACCCAGATATCCTGACTTCTAATCCCGGACAGTTTCTACTTTACCATCTTGGAGGCCCTAAGCAAGAGCTAGAAGACAAAATAGGGATGATTTTGATGGAAAATTATTTTCATACTTGTAACTTATTAGAACTTTCTCATTATTATGGCAGAAGGACTATGAAGGGATACTATCTAAAAAAAATGTTGATGGAAATCTTTCTCCAATCCTTCTCTATTATTTCCTCACCCTTGCCTCTTTCTGAGTATCTCCCATTTCCATTCTTCTTGACCTATTTTTCTTTGTTATTCTTGTTATTCTCATCCCTATAAATCTACATTAAATGACTAAGATATGGGCATATTGGGTTGATTCTTCTGGGGGAAGAATGGAGAAGGGGGATTGTTGCTTACCCCAGAGTCTGGACATTCAATCCCTGAGGAGTCTGGCCAGAAGCCTTGGCAGCAGTTTACATCAGTAGCTGGGCTCACTGCCAGTTTCTTCCCCTTTATCCCACTGGGGAGCTGGCCTGGGGGGAGGGAATATTTATTTATTCCAAGAGAGAGTCACTTGGCTGGAAATTAATTGTGTGTCCTGCCTAGAAAAGAGAAGTGATGGGGATTGGGGGAGGGAATAGGATCTAGATAAAGGCTTTTTCCCTGAAGTTGGCTTTAGCATTACATAGAAAAGAAAACATTTTAGCTGGAGAATAAAAGAAGGGGGAGGAGGCTGAGCAAGGGAAGGGGGAGAAAGGCTAAGTCAGGGTTGGCCCAAGAAATCAGTGTCTCATGGTGGCACATTCTTAAAGGAGCCTGTTATTATGACTGGTAATTATGACTGGCAATGTACAGAACCATAGAAACTTAGAATTAAAAGCACTAATAACCTGGGCAGGACTGCTGATTTCATGGGTGTAGAAGAAAGCTCTTGAGGAAGGAAAGCTCCTTCCACCTAAGCAAATTGGGTTCTACAAATTAGAATTTAGAGAGTTTTCTGGAGGAATTGAGAATGTCAGTGAGAGATACAATCTTAGAATAATAGGAAGCTTTAGCTTCAAGACCCTAGATATTAAGTACTTCTTTATACTGGGCTCGGGTGGGAAGAAGATGGAATACAGAATAACTCCTTGATTTGATTGAGTTTACATTCTATGGTACAGTACGACATGAAGCGCAGGAAAGAGAAACAGTTAGAAAGGGCTATTTAAGAAATAGGCACTACGAATTGTAGGTCTTAGGGTCTAGTGTGCATATGTTTTATAGGACTGGATGGAGATAAAAATATTTAATCAGCATAGGCTTTTTGAAAAAGACTATTTTGTGTAATGGAAGGAATGCTGATTGATGAGTCTAGAGACCTAGATTCTCTTATTGACTTGTATTGTGAACTTGTATCAGTCACTTTTGTTCTCTGGGTCTCAATTTCTTCATTTGTAAAATTGCAGGATTTGTATTAGATAATCTCTAACAGCTTGTCCAGTTCTGGCATTTTATGTTCAACTTTCTAGGGTCCCTTCTAATTTTGATATCTTTTGTTCTAAAATCCTTCCCAGTCCTAACATTTTTGGTTCTATATTCTAAAGCCCTTTCCAGCTCTGACAATTTCTAATCCATCTGCTAGGAAGCTGGGAGAGGGCCCTTTTATCTTTAAGAGGTCTAGAATAGAGAAGGGATTTTTTTTTGCTCTTGCTCATAAGAGTGTGAATGGCAGAACCTGTTTTTCAATGCTTTTTCAATGCTTTTTCAAAGGGTGGGATGGGGATTTACTATTCTAAATTGCCATGTTGTAGGAGGGGGAGACAGAGTCAGAGAGAGACAGAGAGACAAAGAGAGACAGAAACAGAGAGGGATACAGAGCCCCTAGTGACACTGAAATATTCTTAGTGCCGACAAGTAGTCTAGTATAGGGAAAAGTTCACTGGGTTTAAAGTCAGAAATTAAGGGAGGAGAGTCCCAGGTCTGCCTCCTACTAGCTGGGTGACCTTGGTACACATTATTACATGTTTCTGAGTCTTGAATTTCTAATATATAAGTGAGTTAGGGATAAAAATAATCTTCTCCCTACCTACCTTGATTTAAGAATAAAATATGATGATGCAAATCACTCTGTGACTCTAAAGTAGTGAAGTAATTTGAGATCTTATGATGACAATGGTAATATCAACTTTGGAAATCTAGGATTCCAATTGCCTCTATAAAACAGGAAGCAGTAGTGGCCAATGAAGTTTTTAAGTCCTTTATTTTGGGCATGGTTCTGTGTACCATATATTATAAGGCCAAAGCTCCTGGATGTTTTTTTTTTTTTTTTTTTTTTTCAGATCTAAAAATCCTGATCTTTGATTTTATGTACTGAGCTCATCATCACTAGTTAAAAAGATTTCATGAGAACTGGAATGGGAGAGGCAAAGCTAAAATGGCAGAGTAAAGGCAAGGATTTGTTTGAGCTCTCTCTCTCTCAAACTCTTCCAAATACCTTTAAATAATGACTCTTTTTGTTTACAAATTCCAGAGCATTAGGACCGACAAAAGGATGGAATAAAGTAACTTTTCAGTCCAAAACAATTTAGAAAGTTGTTAGGAAAGATCTGTTGCATCAGGGTGAGAGTGGAGCCCAGTCTAGCACATGTGACCATGCCCAAGCAAACCAGGAGCAGGTCTTAGGAAGACTAAATCAGTGGCAGCACTGATGGTTTCCAGACTTCTCAGCCCAGAGACACCAAAGACAACTTAGAAGGTCAGCAGGAAAGGGATGCTGCATCTGGGTGAGAATGGAGCACAATCCAGTACAGAGTATGTCAGCACAGCTCCAGCTACCAGGAGCAGACTTTGGGAGTCACTGGGGCTGTTTCCAGAGCTCTCAGTCCACAGAGGATAAGAGGGTTGAATGATTGGCCAGAAGAGATTAGAGGGGTCTCTTTGCTAGCACCAAGGCAAGACTGTAGCTTTGACCATAGAGGGGTGGTAGTCCTGGGTGACAGTCCCAAGTTGAGAGGAACACCAGAATTTGTAGCCACAGAGAAGCAGAGATCCTCTTCATAGTTCCAGGGCAGAAAAGACTCCTTATGATCATTCACAGACTAGAGCACAGTCAAGAAGAGTAGTAAACACCTTTCTTTAGATCATCCCACATTGAAAGAACTGAAAACATGCAGGTCCTTTGAAGTATCTCTGAAAACAGCTACACAAAACTTCTGAAGCTTGGGACAGTGTATCTTCCATCTTAAAAGCAGAAACATATCTTAACAAAGAAAATCATGAAAAATAAGTTAAGATGGACAGAAACAACTACACCCAGAGATGGAACACTGGGAAGTGAATGTAAATTGTTAGCACTACTGTCTATCTACCCAGGTTACTTATATCTTCAGAATCTAATACTTAATGTGCGACAAGAAAATGGTATTTACACACATATATTGTATCTAGGTTATAGTGTAACACATGTAAAATGTATGGGATTGCCTGTCATCAAGGGGAGGGAGTAGAGGGAGGGAGGGGATAATTTGGAAAAATGAATACAATAGATAATGTTATTAAAAAAATTACTCGTGCATACATACTGTCAAAAAATTTATAAATAAAATTTAAAAAAAAGAAGGAAAATAAAGACAGCAGGATTGACAGTAGCTGAGAAAAAGTGGATGAACTATCATCATCCTGATTTTGCCCTTTAAGCCAATTCAATCACAGCATAAAAAGGAGATATAAATAAAATAAATGCATGCCAAGTTTGGATTTAAAAAAATAAGTTAAGAAAAGGTAAGAAACAAAAAAATACTGAAGAAAGTAACACCTTAAAAAAACAGACTAGGTCAAAATGGTAAAACATAGACAAAAAAGCAAATGACACCAGCCCTGAAGTCAGGAGGACCTGAGTTCAAATATGACCTTAGCTTAAACATCCTAGCTGTGTGACCCTGGGCAAGTCACTTAATCCCAATTGTTTCAGGAAAAAAAAAAAAAGCAAATGAGAAGAGTGCTTTAAAAAGCAGAAGAAAATATGAAATATCTTGGAACTGGAAAAACAACTGGTCTGGAAAGTAGATCCAAAAGAGATAATTTTAAAATTATTGGATTACCTGAAAGTCATGATAAAAAAGAGAGCCTAGATATCATCTTTCAAGAAATTGCCGAGAATAATGGCCCTGATATTCTAGAACCAAAGGGTAAAATAGAAATAGAAAAAAAAAATACCTTTTGAACAAGATCCAAAATGAAAACTCCCAAGAATATTGTAGGCAAATTTCAGAGTTTCCCGGTCAAGGAAAAAATATTTCAAGAGCCAGAAAGAAATCATTCAAGTACCATGGTGCCACAGGGAAAATAATACAAGTTAGCAGCTTCTACATTAAAGAACTGGAGAGCTTGAGATATGATATTCCAAAAGGCAAAAGAGCTAGGAAAGAATAATCCACCCAGCCAAAAATGAGTATGGTCTATCAAGGGGAAAATGGATATTCATTGAAATTGAGGACTTTCAAGAATTCTTGATGAATAGACTGGATCTGAATAGAAAATTTGATTTTGAGATACAAGACTCAAGAGAAGCATGAAAAGGTAAATAAAAAAGGGAATTCATAAGGGACTTAAGGTTAAACTTTTTACATTTCTACATGGAAAGATGATATTTATAACTCAGAACTTTCTCATTATTAGGGCATTTAGAAGGATTATATATAGATAGAGGGCACAGGTGTGAGTTGAATATAAAGTAATGATATCTAAAAAAATAAAATTAAGTGATGAGAGAGGAATGTACTGAGAGAAAGGAAAAAAGAGAAGTAAAATGGAATAAAAAAGCTTTTTTTTTTTTTTTTTTTTTTTTTTTTTTTTTAAAGAGGAGAAGATGAAAGAGCTAAAGACAAGTGAGTGAACCTTACTATCATCAAAATTAGCTCAAAGAGGGAATAACATACACACTCAATTGGGTATAGAAATATATCCTACCCTACAGGAAATTAGGAGGGAGCATGATGATAGAAGGAAGGGTAGATTGGATAAGTGGTAGTCAGAAGTGAAGCACTTTTTGAGGAAGGGCAGGGTGAAAGGAAAGAAAATAGTACAAATGAGGCTAGGGAATAACATGAAGAGAAACACAGATAGTAATAACTGTGTAAAAATTTTGAAGCAAGTTTCTCTTATAAAAGTCATTTTTCAAGCATATAGGGAACTGAGTCAAATTTATAAAAATAACTATTCTTCGATTGATAAATGATCAAAAGATATGAAGTTTTCAGATGAAGTAAGCTATCTATACTTAGCTATCTAAGCTATCTATAGCCATATGAAAAAAATGCTCTAACTTACTATTGATTGGTGAAAAGCAAATTAAACAATACTAAGGTATTACTTCATCTACTAGATTGGCTAATAGAACAGAAAAGGAAAATAACAAATGGTGAAGGGGATATGAGAAAAATGAGACATTAATGCATTATTAGTGGAGTGGTGAATTGATTCAACAATTCTGTAGAGCAATTTGAAACTATGTCCAAAGGGCTATAAAACCATGCATACATAAAACATGCATTTATATGCCCTACATGAACAAAAATACTTATGACAGCTTTTTCCTAGGGTCAAAGAGTTGGAAGATTTCATCAGATCCTGGCCTAGTATCTTATCTTGCTATTAGTAATTGGTTATAATTCACTTAAAAAAAAAATGAAACTCAAAACCTTAACATCTTGTATTACCCTTTAAAGAAATAGCTCTCTCAAGTCATGAGAGCCTAGTTATCAGAAGGATCTGTATTTTCATTCTTGATCAAATGGGCAGCTAGATGCACAGTGGAAGACTTCTTCATGAATTCAAATCTAGTCTCAGATACTTACTTGTGTGATCCTGAGCAATTAATTTAACCCTGTTTGCATTTAACCCAGTTTTCATATGCATAAAATGAGCCAGAGAAGAAAATGGCAAACTGCTCTAGTATCTTTGCCAAAAAACCTAAAATAGGTTACCAAGAATCAGATATGACTGACCACAACTACCAAGATGAAATTCAACTATTCATATCACAAATCCTCTGTGACAGTTCATTGTATGTGATGTCTGTTCATTTTTTTCATAAGTTCAGTGACTGTAGGACTATTTTTAAAAGGAATGCAGATAGGGGATTAGAGAAACACTGAGAAAGAAGAAGGAATAAACTTGATTGTCTTGATCCAGAGAGCAGAACTTTTATGATGGGTGGAAGTTTCAGAGCAGTAGGTTGTAGGTCACTGAAAGGAAAAGCTTCCTCATGATTTGAGCAATCTGAAAGCAAAATAGGCTTCATGGGAAGGTAGTGGTTGCTCCATATTGTAATTTTCAAGTGAAAGAAAGATGATCACTTGGGAATCTGCAAGAAGAGATTCTTGCTTAGGTATTAATTCAGCAAGATGGCCGGTGAGATGGGCCCAATCTTTGCTTTGCTTAGAGTGATGCTCTGAGGGGATAGTATGAGTATTATTAACCCCTTTTTACAAATGAAAAAAAAAAAAGGATGCTATTACATGGCTATATCTAGCTTCAAGCATCTTCCTTCCTTTCCTTTTACCAAACCAAACCATTCTGTGATTTATCAACACTATTTTGGGCGATTTGTGAAGTGGGGTGGAAGAAGCACTAATTTTTACTAATGATGTAGAGAGGCTAAAATAAACAGAATATTAAAATTGTCTCTTCAGTATATAGTTGGGCAGCTCTCACAATTCTCAAATCTACTCCAAACTGATTTTAATTTCCCTGCTGATATAATAGAAAAATATGGAGTTTTAAACTAGAGAGCTTAGGTTTGAATCCTGATTTGGACACTTAATTTTGTAACTTTGGACTAGTGACTTCTCAAATACTACCACCTCACAGCATTGTATCAAGGAAAGTAGCTCAGAAGCCTTCAAGATATTATAGACACGTAAGCTGTTATTACGCCTGGAATTTTCCGGCTGCTTCCAGCCAATCTCTTTCAGAGATGGAACAGCAGCCATTTTTCTCAAGATGCTCCTGAAGTCTGTGCTTTCCTCAGCTCCTGACTCTCTGGTTTTAGCTCATTGGCAGAGATACAAACAGCACCATTCCCGAGCCAATCAGTAAAGTAGTCTTTCTTTAGCACCACCTACACACACCCAAGCAATAGCAGTAACCATTTCATCGCCTTCTTTCTTAACCAACTCTAAACATGGGTTTATGATAAAGAATCCTAACAGTAATGGGAGTTGGTTCAGGGAAAGAATTCTGGATTTGGAGGAAGAATTTGGATTGAAACCTCAGTTTATGTAATTTTGGTCAGTTCATCTAATTTTTCTGAGTCTCAATTTCCTCATCAATAAAATGAAGTTGTACTAGATGACATGGGGGCATTTTTTTTCAGTTCTAAATTAAAAATTATATAACCTTTTCCCAAACAACTGAGACATTTCACAGGGACATTTTCTTGAAGAATATGGGAAGCATCTTTCTCACTGGTATTAATATGTTTCAAATTGTGGTACATTGTGATCTCAGAACAATTAATGAAAAAAATTGGTTACCCAATGAGCAGCAGAAAGGCAGGTCTAGGTGGATTGTGGGTTTATTACCAGTAGTAAATTGAATGCCAGACATAGGATAAAAGGCATGCAAGGATAAATGTGATTGGAAGGGAAGCTGGGCTGATCATAAAAAAAGTGAGTGGCAAAAAGAGAGCACAAGTGTTTCAATAGTATCTATGAAATAGCTAAAGAACTGGAAGACCACCAGAATTCTAGAAGGAACTCCAAACCTTTGACCAAATCTTTTGGGTAGATTTAGGCAAAGACATGGACAAGATGTCCATCACACAGGATGAGAAGACACCTTATGGTTTCCCCCTGTCTTGTCATGAAAAACACCCACCCTGGTGATCTCATCATTGATGTGTTTAAGTTTTGGAGAGTGATAACTGTGGCACATTGGAAAGAACACTAGTTATACAGTCAGTAGAAATGTGTTTGAATCCTAGTTCTGCTAATTGCTGTCTGTACAACTTTACTTTCTCTGGGCCTTAGGAGGCCATGGACTAAATAAATGATGGGGCTCCTTCCTTCTATAAATCATATGATAAACATAAATGTGTATGTAAAGATAAAGCGTGTGGCTGAGCATAGGGATAATAGTGTGCCCCTTGATTGTGTCTAACTAAATCTTCACAGAGTGAAGCACAGAGTGCTTTGAAATGACAGAAAAATATTGCTCTGAGGTCATTTGTATAAAAGATAAATATTTATTCACAATAACAAAACCAAGCCATTAGTTCACTTTGTAAGCCACAACAAAATAAAGTCAAATATAGAACAAAGCAAAGGCAAACAAAACTAATACACAAGCAGCTTATCATCTTTTGGGACAACTTTCTAACAAGGTGAAATTTGCTCTCTCTTTCTGTCTCTTCTCTCTCTCTCTCTCTCTCTCTCTCTCTCTCTCTCTCTTTCTCTCTCTTTCTCTCTCTCTCTCTCTCTCTCTCTCTCTCTCTCTCTCTCTCTCTCTCTCTCTCTCTCTCTCTCTCCCTCTTGTCTCTCTTCCTCTCCTCTTTTTCCCTCTCTATTTCTTTCTCTCCCTCTCTCTCTTCCTCTCTGCCTATTCACAATAGATCTTTTTTCTTGAAGACAAAATTTACTTATACTTCCAGTGCTAATGCTGTCATTTCATCTCTCTAGATCTCAGTTTCCCTCTCTGTAAAATGAGAGTATTAGATGAAAAATTCCTTTCAGTTCTAAATCTCACGTACCCATTTCATGAGCGGTTGTGAGGTTTCAATGCAGTAATGTGTTCAAAGTACTTTGCTATCATTAAAGCACTATATACACATGTGGGTGGTTATTATTATGATTATTAGCCATGCTTTTCTACTCATCAGTCAGAGAACACAAGGCTAGCAATGTCCTTAGTCTCCCTTTGGGTGTTTCTTAAGCCCTAAACTTAAAGCTGATATTTATACTACTATGCTGACCAGCATCAATTCATCATTGATGGTGATATAAACAAGGAAAGGTTTGGTCTAGACTGAACCTACCAAATCTCTTTGGCACATATTCCAACTTACAGAAAATGATAGGAGGGTTCTCCTATCCCTCATAACATCATTGGTTTCCTTATGCTTTTCTTTCCTGCCTTTCATCTGAAATCCATCTTCTCCTTTCTTTCCTCCCTTTTCTTCTACTTCCTGAAGCTTCTGCTTATACAATTCCAATTATCTTAAAGTCCCCAAGTGGGTTTCTAGAACATTATCCATTTATGTTTATTACGTCAGCTTGGCTTTTTCCTCAGGATCCTTGATACTATCTAACTAAGTCTCCCTTCCTTCCTTCTATAACACCCCACTTCTCTGGATACAGGAGAGGCAACTTTTAGTGACCTCAGTCATCAGAGTATAATGAAGAACTAGCCAAAAAAACCCAATATTAAAACAGGAAAACAAACAAACAAAAAAACCCCTCATGAGGCAAATATGTCTAATAGAAAGAGCTTTGGACCTGGAGTCAGGAAACTTAGGCTTTACTCCAGGCTTTCCTACTAATTTATCTAATTCATTGTGTGACTTTAGTCATTTCCTTTTTCTAGGCCTCAATTTATCCATCTAAAAAAGGAGGGGATATTGACTAAATAATCCATGACATCTTTTTAAGCTCTGATATTTCACGATTCTGTAAGGAAAGATCTCTAGTTCTATATATTGATATATAAATTCTCTTGGGCCATTGAAATAGCTGTCACAAAGCCCAAGCACTTTCTTCAGCAGGAGGGGCTCTCAGGCCACCATTCAGAGCTTATTTACTCCTAATTTACATATAATTCTAATAATATTGTCTACATTTATTTTTTCAGACCACAACAGATCAGAAACAGCAAATTAGAAGAGGGAAAAGGTAAAAGGGTAGGTACACTACTATCGAAGTAATAACTGACAGCATGACAACAGTGAAGAAGACAGAAGAAATTACTCTATTATAGCACAGGATAATTACTAATTGTCACAACGATGACCTTGAGTCATCAAAAAAAGGCTGAATTATCTTCAATATATTCTGTTTAAGGAGGCAGAGACACATGTGTAACATATTTTAGAAACACTTCCACTAAAATGAACACAAAAGTCTGGCACTTAAGGGGGAAAGGGTTAGATTCAGTAGTTTGGAACATTCAGTTATCTAAAACACCTCATTCCCCAGTGATTCCAGAAGAATGGCCTGCTCTAGGGCAGTTTGCATAGATATGTCCTTTCTGCCCACAGAGGTTACACACAATCCCCTTTTTACAGAAGCTGGTGCTATGTCCTTGCTCTCCACACCTGAAACACCTTTCCTGGCTACATGTTAAACTCATATGATTCTTGGAGCCACATCTATAGCACGTCTTTGGCTGTCCCTTATACCAGCTATAGCCCTTCTCGGTACCTAAATAAAAGGCCCCTGGCAGGTGGCTAATCCCCTCTTCCCCTTGCCACAGTTCGATTTCACACTTATATTCCCCAGTCCAGACCCCAAACCTATCAGCCACTTTGACTGGAGTGGTTAACACATCACAATGTCTCTTTAACCAAGTCACAATGTCTCCTGTATCCACCGTTTCATTCCTAAAAAGGATGAACAGGGTTTTTAGCCTTGGTTTTGTCAGCTGAATCAGCACAAAGTTCTCCCAGCAATCCTGGCCCTTTTTCTCTTGATATTTTCTCAAAAACAAATCAAATTTCTCTGCTGATCTGAAGCTCACATCAAACTCCTTACTGCCTGGAATTTGAATGACTGCGTATATGTCTCTTGGGTTCATCCCAATTGACTTGATGATCAGGGTCCCCACTACATAGTCTCTCGTTGGGCAATTGTTGTCCTCCCCTTGGAATCGGAGCCTTAGAATGAATCTTCCATTGAAGGCATCCTCCAGCTGTCCTCTTCCCCGAACAGAGGCTGCTCCGATCCTCTTCTCTTCTCTCTTCTTCTTCTCCTCCTCTCCTCCTGTAGCCCTTACGGAAGACAAAACAGAAAAACCAGCAGCATCTGCTTTCTTCCTTCTCCCCCCTTCCTCCTCCCTCTTCTTCTTTCTCACCTCCCTGCCACCAGCCTTCCCTAACTCTTCAGCGTCTCCCTGCCGGCCCTCTCCTTCCACACTCTCGCTTGGAGCGGGCGGCTGACACTCACCATGCCCCTGGCCAAAACCAGGGGAATACATTTCTGGGCTGGGCATCTCTGAACTCCCACAGGTCTGCTCCTTCTCCTGTTGGGCTTTCAGTGGTTCTTAGTCCTTCTCTGTCAGCTCTGGGTGACTTGAGCTCACACCATGCTCTTCTCCTCTGCCTCCCCTACTTCCTTGGCTGCCTGCCTGGGTTGCTGCGGCAACTGCTGCAGTCCCCCACTCCCCTCCTCCTCTTCCTTTCCTCCTCCTCCTCCTCCTCGTCCTCCTCCTCCTCCCCACCAGCAGTAGCCATGTTACCTCTTTCCCAGCATACACTACTGATTACCAGGAGGAAAGGAGAGATTTCATTTTAACATTACTGGCTTTATAGCAGAAAAAAACCATTTTGGGAATGCTCTGAATGGACATTTCTTTCCAGTCTCCTACCAGATACACCCTCATTTGGCAAACCCTTATAAATACATTTCAGTTTCAGATTAATATATGGGAGTCTTATTTTCATTCATTTCCTTTCTCCTGTTTTTCCAGGTCTTCTTCCCATATGCCACCCCCCCCCCCCTTGCAGTGGGCTGCATCTCTAGCATGTCATCTCTCTTCTGCTATTATTCCCACGACATCTAGCTACTTTCAGAATCTGGACCTCACCCATATTGCTGTGAATTTCCGTGCTTTTGGTTTCTCATTTTTCCTTTCCTTTATGCTTCCTGTCTTTCTGCACCATCCACTCTCTTCAGGCTCTATGACACCCTCTCGTTACTTTATCCTCCTTGTGGATTTTTGGGATCCTGCTAATAAATGCAAGTAAAATGAGAATGTCTTAACCTGGCATTTGAAGTCTTGCATCATCTCTTCTAGTTTCTCTTTCTAGCCTTATCTCATGCATTGTATATTCAATTAAAAAAAGAAAGGATCTCTCAACCCTCATCCTTGCCCTGCCCTTTTCTACCTTTCTGCCTTTCCTTATGCCCAGAATGTCTTACCCTCCCCTTAAATCCAACCCTCAAGCATTAAAACCTTTAAAACCTTCCCTTCTTTCTCCCAAGAAGCTTTCCTGATCCTCCCTGCCCCACCCTTCCATGTTGGAAATGCTTTCTTCTTCCTCAAATCATTCACCGAGCTACACAAGGAACCCTTTTTTGCATTTAACATAATGTAGTTTGTATCACAATTTATTGTGTAAGTCTTATCTGTTCCATTTCCATTAGTAGCCTCAGTGAAAGAAGGGAGAAGGTGCTATCTTGTAAAGAGATATATAAACAGCTTATTCTTAACATATTTCCATTGTTTTCTGAACAATCAATCTTCAGGCATTTATGGGTTAGCTAATTGGCACTGGCCCAGCATGAGATCCTATAGGCCTTCAAGAATAGCTAACCATCCTCTGAGAGGCAATATGGTGGTATAATGGAAAGATACTTTCTCTTCTCTCACTGAGCCTGCTAATATAAATAGATAAGTCATATACAATTAGTTATGATATAAACCACATTATGCTCAATAGTCCAAGAGATTTAAGCATATCTCTTATTTCTAACATGGATGAGTGGAGTAGGGAGGATCAGGGAAGGTTACATGGAGGAAAAAGAAACTGAATTAAATGGAAGGGAAGGATTTCAAAGGTTTGATGTGATTGAGGAGGTGAGGTTCACATAAGGGGGTGGTAAAGCCATTCTGGGTACAATTCTTGGCTAGACTGTGAGTGAGTCAGGAAAGATCTGGGGTTCAAACCCTGCTTCTAACAACCACCCATTGATTGACCTTATGTAAGTCATTTTAAATCTGTTTTCTCATCTTTAATATAGTAGTGTTTATTTCACAAGGTTCTAGAGAAGATCATACCTTAAATTAAGATGTGTGTGTGTGTGTGTGTGTGTGTGTGTGTGTGTGTGTGTGTATTATTCTTATTAATTAGAGTTAGTGTAGGTCTCCTTAGTGAAAAGCTTTCTTCATTAGTTTGACTAATACTTTAAAAATACCTACTGTTTTCTCTTATGGTTTTTCCTTTTTGTTCTGATTTTTCTTTCCCAAAATGACTCATAAAGAAATATATATCAAAAATTAATGTACAATGGAAAGATTATATGATGACTGAGTCCAATTCCAATGATCTTATGATCAATAGAGCCAACTACAGCCAGAGAGATGACTGTGGGAACTAAATGTGGATTACAAAATAACATTTTCACTCTTTTTTGTTGTTTGCTTGTATTTTTTCTCATTTTTTTCCTTCTACTATTTCCTGTGTAGCAAGATAATTGTATAAATATGTATACATATATTGGACTTAACATATGTATCTAACATGTTTAACTTATATTGGATAATCCAATCTAGGAGAGAGAGGAGGAAGAAGGGGGGGGGAATTTGGAACACAAGGTTTTGCCAGGGTCAATGCTGAAAAATTATCCATGCATATGTTTTGAAAATAAAAAATCTATAATAAAAAATACAAAAAATAATGTACATGTATAACCAGAAAAATAAAATAATAAAAAACTAAAATGAAAAAAATGCTAGTATAATAAATTATTATGTAGTATAATTATTATATAAATTATTATATAGTATAATAAATTATCTCTGAAAGATTTTGGCTTAAAAATACTTATGGTATACAGAGCACTGATCTGGGTGGTAAAGGAGATACAAAGTTCATCCCTTTCTTCCTTGAATTTACAATAGCCTTTAGCATCCATTCTTCCATGGACTCTATTGGCTGGAAAGTAGGTAGTTCTGCTTCTTTAGAAAGTACCCTCAGTTCCTTAAGTTAGATCCAGGTGGCTGGAGAGGATTCTCATAGCAAAACAATAAGAATGTGTCAAGAGAAACCTCCTGGAGGAAATGGAAATGAAAATAGAGTTCAGGCAAAATGAAGAGGAAGTGGTAAGGAACACAGATTAAAGCAGAAAAAAACAAGGGGTATGCAGAGAGAAGATAGCTCTTGCTCAAAAGATAGATAGATAGATAGATAGAGAGAGAGAGAGAGAGAAAGAGAGAGAGAGAGAGAGAGAGAGAGAGAGAGAGAGAGAGAGAGAGAGAGAGAGAGAGAAAGAGAGAGAGAGAGAGAGAGAAAGAGAGAAAGAGAGAGAGAAAGAGAGAGAGAGAGAAACCAATTTATCTGAGGATCTCACGAACGAGGAAAAAGAAAAACATTTATAGAAATGAAGGAAAGGAAAAATTAAGAGATTGAGTGACATGTAATTTTATGAGAAAAGCAGTAGATTTAGAATTGGAGCAAATGAATTCAAAATTCAGCTCTGCTACTTATTTCTTATTTGATCTTAACCAGGTCAATTCATTTCTCTAAGCATAAAATTCTTAAGACCCTTACAATTCTTAAATACTGTATTTAGACATTAGAACTGTCAAATTCAATATAACAAATATCAGTTGGTATCTAGTAAATGCAAGGCTCTGTCCATGGTTCTGAGAAGTTGAGTCTTGGGTGTGAGTGTTAGATTTGACATTAGTGGATAAGATATATTCAGCCTTTCTGAAGCTCAGTTTCTTCCTTGGTAAAATGAAGATAAAGATATTTTCTCTATCTGCATTACAAGGTTGGCGAAAAGCAGAGGCATGGTGCAATGGAAAGAACACTGGATTTTGAGTGAGTTGACCTTGTAGAGAAATGAGGTATATAAGTGGATAGTGTCAGGTCTGGAATCAGAAAGACTCATCTTCCTGAACTCAAAACTAACTTCAGACATTTACTAGTTGTATGATTTAGGGAAATCACTTAATTCTGTTTTCCTCAGTTTCCTTATCTGTAAAATGAACTGGAGAAGGAAAATGACAAACTATTGAAGCAGGGTATAAAATAGGGAGAGATGCATATGTGGCAAGGCTATTCATCACTATTATGGAGTATGAGATATATATGGAGGAGGCATTTCTAATAATAATATTGCTCTTATTTCATTTTGTTTTGTTTTTACAGGATTTTAGACTTATTGTTTTAAAAAAATTGTATTGGGGCAGCTAGTTGATGTAGTGGATAGAGCACCAGTTCTGATATCAGGAGGACCTGAGTTTAAAGCTGGCCTCAAACACTTAACACTCCCTAGTTGTGTGACTCTGGGCAAATCACTTAATCCCAACTGCCTTAGAAAATAAATTGTATTCCGAAATCTTAGTCTCTCTGAAACCCCTTTCTTGCACATCATGAGGGTAAGCAACATGATGCCTATAAAACATGTGAAGATATGCAAAACAATTTTACATTAGCCATTTTGTATAAAAAAAAAAAAAGGCAAGAAAATAAAGTAAAAAACAATATGTTTCCTATTTAAAGTGCTCTTGTTTTTGGAAGACATTGTGCTGACTGTATCATCCATCATAATGTAACAGGAATCTCCTTGATGATTATTCAAAAGAGTATTCACAAGACATCAGACTAGCAATCCATACAAGAAAAACTAAATGGATAAAACATTCCTGTTGCCATATTATGACACATAAATGGATGATCAGTTCATTGAGTTACCAACCAGTAAAACTATTTTGGACATTTCCTGAAGATAAACAATGAAACTGGCAAAGAATTGATTGTAGGAAGTGAATGCCTAGGAAAACGTATAATGTTATCTGTTAATCTCAATATGTTCCCTGGTGCAAAGCTTCATCTTTCTCAGCCCAAATGTTCTCCTGGTGATGAGAGTTTTCTATGACTGAAAATCTTGGAAACATCACAACCTAGGAGAAATCAAAACCGCTGGTTATTTAAATGGCAATGAAGAGATGAAGTAACAGATACAAATAAGCTTCAGGATACCATTTATGTCCATGAGATGAGACACAAATGAGAGATAATAGATGGACAAGGTTGAGTCCATAAACATAAAAAGACCTAGAGAAGAAGGAAATAAGCATTTATGTGTGTGCATGGCACTATGCTAAGAACTTTTATGAATGTTATCTTATTTGATCTTTCCCCCAAATCTTATGAGGTAGGTATTGTTTTCCCCATTTTACAATTGAAGAAAGGCAGACAGAGCTCAAATATCTTGTCCAAGATCACATAGCTCATAAGAGTTTAAGGTCACATTTGAACTCAAGTCTTCTTGACCCCAGGCCCAGCATTCTATCCACTATGTCACTATGCCACCTAGCTGCCTGTAGAGGAAGGCATCTCATAGTGGATCTTTGGAGGAACTATGGAAGGAAGCAGATCAGTATTGCATAGTTCAGGAAAGAAAGAGTAGATGTTTTTGCTCTGTACTTATAGAAGGAGTATTTATAATGAGGAGATCTCAAGTTCATTGATAATGGGTTCAGAGACTCCGGGAACTTACCTACCAATTTTGATTTTCAAAAGAAATGTACAGAAGGTAGAAGCAAGGTCAGATAACAAAATGAACACAAAAGCATGGCATACATCCTATAAAAACAGTGTCAAGGCCATTGAATCTCTGAATGAGTTGAGGTTACTGAGAGAAACTAAGGAAAACAAAGAGATTTTTAAAAAAACCTATCTTGACAGAAAAATGAGAATCAAAGAAAGGATAAGACCTTGGTTTGAAGTGAAGGACATGTTGACAACTGACACTTGAGAGAAAGCGGAGATGCTCAGTCCTTATTTTGGTTCTTTTTTTTCTGAAAGTAGGATAATCTTTATACTGGATATGACCAAATAGCATTGACTAACAGAGAGTAGGAGATAATATGAGGACACATATCTGCCATTGGGAAATTCAAATCACTTGGCTCAGATCCTTGGGTCCTGAAAGAACTGGCAGTTCAGATGGCTGAGACTGTCTGAAGGATTATAGAAAATAGGAGAACTGCCATGAAATTAGAAAAGGGTAAATGTTGTTCTGAATTTCAAGAAAAGAGAAAAAAAAAACAGTCTTTGAATTATAGACCAGTGAAGTTGGCTTAGCTATCTGGGAAAATTTTACAGAATATCCTTAAAGAGATAATTGTCAAACATCCAGAAAGGGAAATTGTGATTCCAAAGAGCAGGAATGGCTTCACCAAAAACAAGTCATGCCAGGCTTAACTAGTAGATTAAGGAAAGACTGTGTATAGATCACCTAGATTTAGGGAAAGTTTCTGGCAAAGTATCTCATATTATTCATATGAAGGAGATATGGATGGTTCAGTGGAAGAATGATAATGGTTCAATGGTAGAAAGTTTCTAGTGGAGTGTTCCAGCGATCTGCACTTGGTCCTGTGCTATTTAACATTTTAATCAATAACTTGGATAAAACATAGAGGGATGGTTGCCACATTTGCAGATGAAAAGCATAGTTAAGACAGTGAAGGAATTCAAAAGGATCTTAACAAAAGGAGCATTAGGCTAAATCTAATAAGATGAAATTCAAAAGGAATAAATGTAAAGTCTTGCAATTGGGTAAAAAAAATTAAATTTAAAATGAGGGAAGCATAGAAGACATTGCAGTTGTCCTGAAAAAATTCTCTGGGTGTATTAGTGGGACACTGTTTCAATATAATGAGTCAGTGGAAATTGATTAAAAATTAATTCAATTTGGGCTTGTGTTTAAAAAAAGCAGAGTTTTCAGGAGTAGAGTCCTACCCTGCCCTCATCAGATTTTGTCTGAAGTTTTGTATTCTGTTTAGGACACAACAATTTAAAGACATTGAGAAACTGGTGAGTGTCCAAGGAACCACAATTAGGATAGTGGAAGGTGTTAAGTCCATGAGGATCTGTTGAAGGAAAGGGAAACATTTAGCTTGAAGAAGATAAGATAGCCGTTTTTATGTGGTACAGGGATTAGATTTGTTCTGATTTAGCCCAACAGGTGGAACCAAGAATGATGGGTAGAAGTTAAAAGAGGAAAATTAGGCTTGATATTAGGAAAACCTTCCTGTCAATTAAAGCAATCTACAAGTAAAATGCCGTGGAAAAAGAAGTGGTGGACTCAGATTACATGATGATCAACTATGATAGAGTTAGCTCTTCTCAGCAATACCTTGATCCAAAACAATTCTAATAAACTTGGGATAACCATCTTCATCCAGAGAGAGCATGGCAGAGACTGAATGCAGATGGAAGCATACTGTTTTCACCTTCCCCCTCCTTTGTTTGCTTTTTATCTTGTATTTTTTTTCCTTTTGTTATGATTTTTCTTTGACAACATGACTAATATGGAAATGTAATTAAAATGATTGTACATGTATAATATACCAGATTGTTTGCTGTCTTGGCAAAGGGGAAGGTTAGGGAGGGAGGGAGGGAGAAAAGAAAATTTGGGATTCACAATCAAGCAAAAATGAATGTTGAAAGCTATCTTTATGTGAAATTAGAAAAATAAAATACTATTGAATTAAAAACAAAGAAAAGAAAACAATAACTGGGTAAAAAGAGATGATTGGTTCCTTCTCCTTGAAAGGCTGCAAAAAGATCTTGGATTTGTTAAGGTAGGGATTCCTTTTGTATGTGGGTTTTACCAGATAGTCTCTTCCAACTCTCAAATACTATAATTCCATGAAGAATTTCAGTATTAAATGCCAACTATTATTTTTATTGTATACTGTAAAGCACCAATATTAGGGTGAGCTAGAATTACTATGACCTTTCTCTCTTCTGGGTGGCATTTAAGACCTTGGAAACTGTCCCTGTGTAATTATAGGCTAAATTCTTTCCTCCAAAATCTGTTAGTAAAAGAAAAAGCACTGGCTTTGGAGGCAGAAGACCTGAGTTCATATCTGAGTCCTGCTACTTGTATCCATATGACTTTGGGCAAGTCTCTATCCCTATCAAGGCCTCAGTTTCTTTATCTATAAAACGAGGTTCTTGGATTTTATCTGTAGTTCCCAATCCCAATTACATTTACTGCAAGAGTCTAACAATCCAAACATATAGCAGACACTGTCATTTTTATTTTCATTTAGCTTCAACAAAATTTGTACCATGACTCAGCATAATAGATGTACAAATATGGACATTAAAAAGGAGTTGCCCATATTTGAACAGGTAAGAGGGGAGGAGCAGGAAGATCCAGAGTTTAGCTCATTGTCTGTGTATAACAGGTACTTAATAAATGTTTATTGACTAACCAAAAACTCTCAGATTAAATGATTTCCAAGATCCTGTCCAATTCTAAATATAGATCTATTCCAATCCCTTCATTTTACAAGTAAAAAAAAAAAAAAGGTTCTGACTTTGTCTTTAAAATAGGCATATATCTCTAGAATAGTGGGTTTCTTAACCTGGAGAATGAGGTGAATAAGGAGTTCTGTGAATGAGGAAGAAAAATTACATCTATATTTTTTAAGAACCTCGAACTGGAATCTAGCATTTTACTCAATTATGATTTTAAAACTGCCTTTTTGTGAGAAAAGATTTATTGATCTTACTAGATTGCCAAAGAGACACAAAAATAGGTTGAGGCCCTGTCCTAGGGAAAGGGGAAAGTGAATGATTTTTTCAAAGTCAAAGTAGTCTATCGATTCCATATATCTAGTTCTTTCCATGTTGCTATTGAAAGGAGCTTTGAAGGTTAGCTAAACTATCCTGTCTTCATTTTGTATTTGGGAAGACTAGGCGCGATGAACCACCACCTGGACAATAAATGAGATTTTTCCTAGCATTAAATAAATTTTATATATATATATATATATATATATATATATATATATATATATATATATATATATATATATATATATATATATATATATATATATATATATATATATATATATATATATATATAAAACTCCTGGAGGAGAAAAGTGCTAATAGTCACGTATGCAAGAGCCTTTCTTCTTTGTGGGGATCAATTTATTCTTCAGTAGACTTGTATGAATCGGAGGGAATGGTGGGAAGAACTGTTATCATCTTCCGCCATCCTCCCAGCTCGGTCTGGGCTTCCGCTTATTCATATGCAAAAGGAGAGGATTTGGCTGGAGGATCTGGAAGGTAGCGTTCAGCTCTGAGGCCTGTGATCCCTGCTCTATGTGAAGGCCCCCCAGTTCCCTGGCCGGAATTGATGAGCAAAGCTCTATGGGCTGGCGGCGGGAGATGTTGGGAGTTGATGTAACCACGTAGCGTCCCTTTGCCTTTGTTGGAAGGTGCTCAAGGCCTGGCTCTGATAGAGATTTGCTACACGGACCCGGCAGGGTCGATTCCGAACCGGAAGTCCTTGCCCTCCCTCTGCCGGGAGCACAAGATTTCCTCTGGGAATCGCCCCGTAAACCCCACACACTCAGAAACCGGAGCAGGAGCAGGAACCCTGCTTTGGATCTTGCACAGCTGAGCCGAATAGGAGGCGTGGGCGTGGCAAAGGGCAGGGCAGGATACTGCGAGCTGCCTGCAGCCGGGCACTAGCTTGGTTTCTAACCAGAGGCGTGAATATGGCCCTCTTCTGAGCTCTGTACGCAGCAGGTGACCCGGGAAGGAGTTTTCCGAATAGGTGCTCTGTGGGGAGTGCGTAAGCATCGATTTGGTTCCAGAAAGTCCATGCTGTGCCTTTAAGAGTTCCAAGCCTCCTCTCACGGACTCTGCCCTCCACTTTTGAGTTTGATCTAAATACTAAACTACTCCCACCAGCAGAAATCATCATATGAGGCCCAGGCGTTAATTAATTTTTACCTCGGTATTGCTAGAAGGCAATCAGAGCTGAATGTACCCAATGCAAAGATAGGAAAAGATAGGTGTTTACTTGATGGGGAAAAAAAGGAAAACCTGGAATTCACATTTATATTCATATATAAATGTGAAAAAGCCACCTTGCTTTCCATGTGAGTCAGGAAGCATGGGAAATGAGAGCCAACCTGGGTCAGAGGGATAGGACCGAGCTCCTTCATTGTTGTTACTTTTTCATCTCACATTTGTGAGGTCATAAGATGGTAAAATTTAGAAGGGAACCTTTGAGATCACCTAGTTTAATTCACCACAGTATAGTCCCCCTATTTTAACAAAAAAGGAAGCTGAGATTTAGAAAACTGTTATCTCATAGTCACATAGGGTTACTGAATAATGCCCAAGCTTTTAAAACTGGAGTCATAGAATCCCAGATTTTCAGAATTGGAAAGGTTCTCAGAGAGCTTTTCATTAAATCATACTTTAAAAAAAATGCAATTGTGGTTAAGTGACTTGCTCAGGCCCATACAACTAGTAAATGTCTGGCATACTCACTGGCATAGCCTTCAAGAACACAGGATCACCTCCACATTTGGTAAAAATTCATAATGGGAAAGTTTGGAGCTAACGATAGATCTTTGGAGTGCTCTTATAGAAACCCCTTCCTAAATTGTCATCACACCAATTACAACTCTTTGGGTCTGGCCATTTAAATCTACACAATTATACTATCATGTAGGCCATGTTTCTCTGGCTTGTTCATGAGAATAGTATAAGAGGCTTTGTCAAAAACAGTGCTAAAATTGACACCAATTTTTTTTTTTTTTATCTACAAGTCTGGTAACCCTATCAAAAACAAAATAAGATTTTTGGGGGGCATTAAATCTTTTTTTTTTTTTTAATTTCAAAATATTTTATGAGTTCTTTTAGTTAAATGTTATTTTATTTTATTTTAGCATTAAGTATTTTTCTCCTTCCCACTGGAAAAAAGAAAAGGAAAACTTTTGTAACAAATAATCATAGCCAACTAAAGAAATTCCCACATTATCCATGTCCAAAAGTGTGTGACTCATTCAGCATGTAAGTTCATTATCTTTCATTTGGGAAGTAGGTAGCATTCTTCATCATTGGTCGTCTGGTTTCATTGATTCATGATTGTGTTGATTAGTTCTCAAGTCTTTCAAAAGTCTTTATTTTTACCATGATAATGTAATCCCTCCCTCTGATTTCTCTTTCCTTTCTACCACAAGGAAAAAGCTGGTATATTTTTGTACATGTAGGACCTTTTACTCTTTTTTTGATCTTCTTGGGGCATGAATATAAAAATTATATTATTGGGTTAAACTTTTAAAGCATAGCTCTGAATTATTTTGCAGAATGACTATACCAATTCACAGGTCTACCAATATAGCAGTATGCCTGTTGTCCTACAGAGACACTTTTTTTCATAAACTTTGTCAATATGGTGGGTATGAGGTAGAGATCATAGTTGCTTTAATTTGTTTCTGTAATTTAGTAGTTTTCAAAGTGTGGTCTGGGGGCCCTTTGGAGATCTAACACTCTTTCAAGAGTTATAAAGACAGATTTAGCTAGGAAGTACAGTGGGTGGAGCACCAGCCCTGAAGTCAGGGGGACAGACCTGAGTTCAAATTTGGTCTCAGACACTTAACACTTCCTACCTGTGTGACCCTGGGCAAGTCACTTAACCCCAATTGCCGCAACAAAAAGCAAAAAAAAAAAAAGTTATAAGGACAAAACTGTTTTCATAATAATACTAAGACAATTAATTAATTAAAATAAAAAAATCTGGACTGTGCTTTTCTAGTTATTTTCTCCTCATTCTCTAGGATCTTTTAGAGATCATTGACAGTGGTGAAATTGCTGAGCCCAGTCAGCTAAGTCTAACTCTAGAATTTACTCTCCGAGATTTAAAGGAAGAGAGGCAGAAAGTGTAACACCACATTTATATATATTATATTTCTATATGGAGTAACATAATTTGGTTGTAGTTAAAAAGTTATTTTCCCCTTCCAAAAAAAGGCTCTATTACTAGTTACATTTTGACTTGGAAGACACAATAATGTTACAAGTCAACTTGGCTACAAGTTTGCAATGTTGTGGAGTATGATAACACTATGGTGACATTGAAACAAGTAATTGGAAAAGAAAGCATTGAAACTGGTCAAGCCAATCAAAAAAAAAGTTATGAAAACAGTGATATCGCTGAGTGAAACGAGCAGAACCAGAAGATCATTATACACTTCAACAATGATACTGTACGAGGATGTATGCTGATGGAAGTGGATTTCTTCCACATAGAGAAGAACTAATCCAATTCCAATTGATTAATGATGGACAGAACCAGCTACATCCAGAAAAGGAACACTGGGAAATGAATGTAAACTGTTATTTTTACCTTCTGAATCCAATTCTTCCTGTGCAACAAAAAATTCGGTTCTACACACATATATTGTATCTAAATTATACTGTAATATATTTAACATATATAAGACTGCTTGCCATCTGGGGGAGGGGGTTGGGGGAGGAAGGGAAAAAATCTGAATAGAAGTAAGTGCAAGGGATAATGTTGTAAAAAATTACCCATGCATATGTACTGTCAAAAAATGTTATAATTATAAAATAAAATAAAAAATTAAAAAAAAAAAAAAAAGAAAAAAAAAAAAAAGAAAACAGTGATATCATTCCATCCTGGCTTTGCTATGAACTGTCTATGTGATCATAATAAACCACTGAGTCTTTCTAGGCCTAATGTCCTCCCTTCTACTCCTCCACTAGTTTAAGAGCCAGGCTTTAAGGCCAATTCAGATCTCACCTTCAAGATGAAATTCCTGCTCCTCCCACAGGTCAAAATTCATTGGATCATGAGAAAAGCTCTAGAATCAGAAATACTGAGTTCAAGTGCTAATTTTTAAAGGAACATAAGTTTCCTCTTTTGTAAAAACACAAAAAATCATAGATTTGTAGATGTGGAAAAGACTCAAGTGTGCATCTATTATGATGAATACTTAAAGGTGTCTCCGGGTTAGCATCCCTTATGACTTCCAAGGAAGATGAACCTTCCTAAAGCAACCTATTCTACTTTTAGACAATTTAAATTATTGGGAAATTTTTCCTGACATCTAAATTGGCCTCTTTGCAACTTCCAGCCAATTTCCCTTGGGACAGAAACCCTTGATTTGGCTTCTGTGCAGCTAAACCAAATTCTTTCACATGACAGCCCTTTTATTACATGGGTATAGTTATCACATCTCCTAGAATCTTCTTTTCACCTTAAAAACGCTTGGTTCCTTTAACTTATCCTATAATATGGTCTCACTGCCCTTACCACTGTTTCTGTTGCTGGCATAATTGCTCACTTTACCCTGTCAATGGAGGTGGTCATTCTCCTCATGACACTCCAACTTAGCAATGCCTTTCTTTTTTTTTTTTTTTTTTTTTTTTTGTTTTTGGGGTTTGTTTTTTTATTTTTATTATTTTTGTTTTGTTTTGTTTTGTTTTACAAGAAACACATATGAGTCAGAAAGACAAATACATAGTTAAAATAAGGGTCTGAGGCAGAATCCATTATTCACCTTCAACTGAAGTAAAATAAGAAAGGGAAAGCAATCATGATCTCAGACAAAGAAAAAGTAAAAAGTAGATCTAATTAAAAAACAAGCAAGTAAACTACATCCTGCCGAAAATAACCACAGATAATGAAATAACATCAACACTAAACATACATGCACCAGTGACACAACATCCAAATTTCCAAAGGAAAAGATAAATGAATTATAGGAGGAAATATAAAACCTCAATTTATTTTCTTAAAGCTAAATAGCAATGCCTTTCTTAGGAACCCAGTTTTCTAGCCAGAACAAAATATAGAGAGACAAGCTTCTCATTTCTGGAAGCTGTGCCCCTTCTTCTTAAAAAGTTATTTTTTATAAATTTTTATTTATTTTATTTTATCTTAAACTTAAACATAGAACAACAAAAGAACAAAAAAATTTCCATGTACAGAGTATACATTTCCATAACAGAGAATTGAGTATAATACAATACATTTTCGTTACAAGAAAACCTATATAATAAATACCATATGTTGTTTTCAAAGCTATCCAGCTTTTTTTTGCTTCCTTCTAGGCATTCTTTTGTTCTCTGCTGTGTTCTTTTTATTTATTTATTTTTTTCTCTATCTCCTCATCTCCCAAGAAGGCTACAATTAAATTTGTATACATGCATATATACATAGCTATCTATCAACATACATATACACACACATATATATATTTATACACATATATGCAAGACTGTGCTATGCATATTTTCATTTGTCAACTCTTTCTCTGGAGGTGGATAATATCTTCCTTCATAGGTCCAAATCTTTCTATATTTTTTTCTAAATAAACTAACTCATGATTTCCTACTTATAGCAGTATTCCAATACAATCACAATCCTGAGAGATTATCTATGAAAGTTTTTTTCTCCCAATTTTCTGCAGCTATTCCCCTTCTAATGCAGCTCAAGATCACATTGATCTTATGGGATTTCACAACATACTCTTTACTTATGTCAAGTTTATAGTTCCCTAAAATGCCCAGAATGTTTCCAAACTGCTGTCTAACTATGTCTCTCCTATTTGTATTGGCTTCTATGCCTTTGTCCTACTTGTTAGGAAAAAAAAAATATTTAACATAATAGGGCCTAAACTACTCTATTGAAGACTTTCTGCCCTGTTGACATTGGACCATTAGCAACTTGTCTGAATTTGGTCATCAATGATTCTGAATTCATCTAATTTTTAAAATCTCTAATCTGTATCTCTGTAAAACAGTAGTATGAGATATTGTGTTTAAAGTTTTGCTGAAAGCCAAATAAATTATTATGATATTGCCTTCATTTTAGTAACTTTCAAAAAAAAAAAAAAAAAAAAACGGAAATTGGTTTTCCTAACTTTTCCTGTTTCTATTGCCAGCACAATTCCTCCCAGCCTTCATATTACTTCATGCATTCTAGGTTCCAGCCAAATTATATTAGCCTCCATTTCCTAAATCTCCCAGGTCCTATCCTGTTTTCTTGTTTTATTTGCTTTTTAATATTTTTAATTTCATTTCCATATATCTTCTATTTTCTCTCTCATCCACCTCTTCATGTTACCCTATCCCCATTGAGAAAGTATGAAAAACAAAACCCTCCTATAAACTCAATTTTATTCTAGAATCTCTGAATTAGAAGGAACTTCAGAAGTAGTCTAATCCAATCTGAACCTGAACAGGAATGATCTCAATGATGATAATGATTATTATTTGCACTTAGACATAAACAAACATTTATTTACTCTTCTTCTATGTATGAGTACTGGAACATCCCCAGTAGAATGGAAAGTCAAGAAACAGTGCCGTTCTCAAGTATCTTGCAATCTTTATAGGGGAGACAACATGTTAACAGCTATACAACAAAATATATAAAGGATAAATAGCAGCTAATCTTTAAGGGAAGCACAAGTATTAAGAGAGTTTGAGAGATCCCAGTTTGCAAAATATTTAAATGTATTTTCATTTGATCCTCCTAACAACCTTGTGGGGCAGGTATAATCTTCATTTTAAAGTTGAAGCTAAGATTCAGGGAAGTTAAATGATTTGCCCAAAGTCACACAGCTATCCAGTACTCTATTTACTGTACCTCAGTGCCTCTGCAACTTTGCTGAAATCCAGTCTCTCTCCAGTGATGAGGAGCTCACTGCTTATCGAGACAACTTCTTTGGCCTAATTCTAATTGTTAAGAATGTTTTTGGTTTGTTTGTTTTTGTCTACACAGAAATTTTGAAGTAGTATGGACACTCTCCTTCCTCCCCCTTCTCCTTTTTCTCTCTACACAGCCTATGTCTTTGACAGATAAATATCCCTCACATCTTCACCTAAATTAGTGGAAAGAGCACTTGTCCTGGATTTAATTCTAAGGTCTACCACTTGTAATACTCTGGAAAAATCACTGATGTTTTCAGCATCAGTCTCAGTGTAAAATTTGGGCAGATCAATATTTGCATCATTTATTTTACAAAGTTAAAAACTTTAGGATGGTTAGTGAAATGTGAGTAGTTATTATTATTAGGAAGCTATCTTGACCCATCAGGAAAGGGAAACTATCAGGAAGGTGATGAGAAGGGCCTGTTGTTGCCAAGGCCATCAGCAGCCCAGGGCAGTGGACTGAAGAGCTATCCAGTTGTCTGAGGAGTAAGCTGGGGGTTGGTGTTGTTATGGCAGGCAATGAGGAAAACGTCCTGCTGGTTATAACTCGAGCTGGCAGATGCCAGTGTGTTCTCCCTAACTGATACAGCATTCTGTGGTGCAGGCATCCAGGGCCCTTCACAATCTGGCATCAATCTACCTTGCCAGCCTTATTTCATATAATTCCCTGCCATGCATGCTGTGCTTCAGCCAAGCTGAACTACAACTTACCATTTCCTTCAACTGTGCCTTTTACTCCCCTACCTCTGTGTCTTAGCTCATATGGCTCCCTATGCCTGTTCTCCCTCCTCTTCTTTTCCCTGGTAAATTTCTAAACTCCTTTTTAAAAAGCAAAACTCAAATACTACCTCCTACACGAAGCTTTCTCTCGTCTCATTTTCCTATTCAGACTTTAGATAGAACTTTGCTCATACTTGCATCTCTCATGCATTAATTATAGTATATAATATTGCCCACTCTCACATCATGAGCAAAGTATTTTATCTTCCTGCTTAGACTGCCATAAGGGCAGGACCATGTCTAGTCTAAATATTATACTTTGACCAGCCCAACACACAGTAGGATATTTGTTTAATAAATGCTTATTAAATTATATTTGCAATAGCCCTAACTGGTAGAATATCTGATATTGCTGGCTGTAAATTCATATCTCTCTTTTTTAACATGGCCTTTGAGACACTACACTATAAAATTTATATGTTCCATATTTATCATGGAACATAATATCCACCTTAATATAATATCCATATTATGGAATATTAAATCCACCTATAAGATTTATATGTTCTAAAGATTTGATTTTGGGGGCAGCTAGGTGGCGCAGTGGATAGAGCACCAGCCTTGAATTCAGGAGGACCTGAGTTCAAATCTAGTCTCAGACACTTAACACTTCCTAGCTGTGTGACCCTGGGCAAGTCACTTAACCCCAGCCTCAGGGGGAAAAAAAAAAAAAAAAAAAAAGCTTTGATTTCTAGCATCCTGGTGTAAATAGCAATCATTTCTGTTTTCACCAGAAACCCTAATGATCTTTCCCCTCCCAGACTTATTTATTTATTTTTGACTGTGTGAAAAAGGTCATTCTTTGCCTCAATTGCTACCTAGCTTTAATCATTAAATGGGTGTGGTCTCAGTCAAACTAAGACCTGTTAAAGACTTTAGTTTAAAAGGGCCAAGGTCTCTCCTTGTATGCAGGACCATCTCCAGGAGTCCTGATCTATATCTGGTCACTAGAACCAGATGACTTTGGAAGGGAAAATGAAGCAGGTAACCTTGTACTGCCTTTCCTCACTAAAATTCAGTTTACTTGTATGTCATGGCATCACCTCCCTGATGCCATAGGTAGTCCTCTTCCAGAATGAAGGACAAACAAACGACAACCTGATTTCAGTCTCAAACTTTGATTCAGCATATCTATATTATGCCATTTATGTTTAATATATGTATATCATATATAAAATTGTTTTGAAGACTTAAAAATTTTTTTTGAATGAGAAGGATACAACTTTTAGAACAATTTCTCAAGGACAATTAGGTCAAAAAGCAATCTTAAACACTCACATTAGCACTCACATTTAAGGACTCACCAAGTGCTGTGCTAAATGCTAGATATGCCAAAAAAAAAAAAAAAAAAGAACCAAAAGCATGTCCCCCCGTCCTCAAGGAGCATACATTCTAACAGCAGAAACAACACATAAATAAGTACCTAAAAGATATATACAGTATGAAACAACTGACAGTGGAGTGAGACCTAGGAAGGCTTCATACAAAAGATGAGCTGAATCTTGAAGGAATTCTGGGAAGCAAGAGGTTGGAGGTGAGAGATGGAGAACATTCTAGGCATGTGACAATGAGCAGGAACAACACTAGCAACATTGGAGCACAGATGACACTCACATTCATTTCTCTTATTAAGGTCAAGGTCATGTACAGTAAAATAGCCAAGAGATCAAAATCCTCTTATATGCAACATATATTGGGATTTGTCGTTTCTCAGACACACTATTTCCATTCATCCTAGTTCACCAATAAAATCCTCCTATTCCCTGGGAGCCATATTTTGGGGATAATAATACACATTTGTCTTTCTAGAGGTCTCTAATGAGGACCTGCCTATTTCTCCTGCAGCAGCTTGATAGGATTGTCCCTTCATTCAGGGATTTAGGATTACACTAAATTAACTGAGAGATACCTTTTCTTCAAGGTAAATTTCCAGCACCATGAGATGCTAAGGACTAGTACCTCTGATATTAGGGCTTGCTGAGCCTTTTTCAGGGTTATCCATCTATTTTTGGTGTCCTCCTTTCACCCTATTCTTACCTGTGGCTCTAAGCAGTGGCCACTGCTTGGTAAAACTGTCTCAGCAGATGGGCTAATCTGGGCTGAGGCTAACTGACAGGTCTCAAACCTATTAGTGAGTCAGGGGGAGGTTTACTCTAAGCATGTAAAGACTTTTCCCAGATGATTAGATGGATGAAAACCTTTTGTTCCAGTGGCCATGAAGGTGGCTAAAGCTGGTGCTGTAGAGTGCTTAGAGCTTGGTCAGACATTGAGAGGTCAAGATCATCTATTGCATCTTGGCCATCTCTAGGCACCCTGTCTTTTGTCTTGCTACTAGAAGCAAGTACTTTGATGATTCAGCAAGAGAGATGGAGGCTGATGACTTTGTGTTATTCTACGTCACTTAAATCCAATTCATTTACTATGGATCAAGACACCATTAGTCCTCTTAGAAAATGAAGGATAAACAACAATTTTACAGAGATAGTTTCACATTCTTCATGTCATCTCCCAACAATTCTGCTCATAGTCTGTCAAACTCTTTCTGGGAAGGAGTTGTCTGAACCAAATTGGGGAAAGACTGTCATTTCAAGGGGACATGAGTAGTTTTCCCAGGATATATCATGACTCAGGAGGGAGAAACTGTGAAGATATGACTTGAACATAATAAGGAAGGACCAGAGTGGGTCAGCTAGGATTATATCTAAAAACAGACCATCCTTATCTGTTAGGTCTTCTTGAGAGCCAAATTCAAGAAACTACTGGATCAGAGAGCCCTCCCCTTTCCTAGAGTGGCAACAATTGATTAAGGACATGGCTGTGAGTGATGGGACACCCAGCTAAGATAGTCAGGGACATGAGAGTAAAATCATTGTTTCCCAAGACAATTCCAGAGTTCAACAGTGCCTGCTTCATGACAGTGGTTTGGGAGGTAAAGAATCTAACATATGTGAAGACATCATGTTAGGAGTGAAGTGGGTGTCTTGACTAGAGATAATGGGTCAGGGGAGCTATAAGGATTAGGGATGTAGTATGAGAACTTTGATGGTGGCTGTTGTGACAGCAGACCTGTCTAGCAAAGCAACATCATGTATGGAACAGGTAGCAGTAAGGACAACTTCTTGTCCTGAGAAAAGGGCCTTATAATTCACTTGCTGGGAGGCAGCTTTGGCACCTCATAGGAGAATGCCATACTTGTCTTATGGGAGCTGGGTGCTGCAGTTGTCAGGAGAAATGCTATTGAGGTCAAAATAGCTGTGTTGTCCTTAGGAGAATCACAGCACCTCACATCTATAACATCACAGTGTTGTGGTCCCCTTGTCCAGATTGATGAAAGATCTCCTCCCCAGTCTCTGCTGCTTTCATAAGGCCAAGCTTTCAGCTTGGCCATTTATTTCACTAGAGGGTGTGTGATGACTCTGATGGGCCTTGACATGATCTACAAATAACTATTTGTATCAAACAAGCAAAATTCTTCTCTTGGTCATGTGCTCAAAGGGAAAAGCCTTTGATAATCTATTCCTGTTTTTTCCAGACTCCAGTCCACTAGGACTGTCAAGGCTACCCTCCTCAAGGTATCTTTCCTACTAGACGTCTGTTCACTGAAGTCTAGTTATACATATCTCTCTCCTAGGGGACAGAGCCTTTGACAAACCCAGCAAAATGGCCTTGTTTGGGAGCTGGTCCTTCTGGGCAATGGCCCTTTGGGCCAATGGGAAGGTAGAATATTGGGGCCTGGAGTAAAGCCCCTGGTCTCTGGCAGAAACATGCATCCCAAATGTTTCGTTTCCATTTAACCTATATCCTGTATCTTGTTAATAGGGTTATCTGGCATCACCTCACTCTTGATAATCTGGGGGCAGCTAAAAGGGGCAGTGGATAGAGTACCAGCCCTGCAATTGGAGGGCCTGAATTCAGATCTGGTCTCAGACACTTAACACTTCCTAGCTGTGTGACCCTGGGCAAGTCACTTAACCCCAGTTGCCTCACAAAAGAAAAAAAAAAGCTTATATAATGAAGACCAGGAAAGTGACCCCAAAGATAGAAAGCCAGGCCTGAAGTGAATGTCCTGATCTTAAATCTGGCCTCTGACATTTAGTAGCTCTATGATTGTGAGCAAGGCATTTAATCTATTTCCCCATCTGTAAAATGGAGGTAATAGTAACAACTACCTCCCAGGATAGTCCTAGGAATCAAATCAGATAACATTTGTTAAGCACTTAGCATGGTGACTGGCACCTAGTAAGTGCTCTATAAATATTAGCTGTTATTATTATTTTTATTATTGATACTACGATGATTCTCAGTAGCAAATAAGGCCCAGATAAGTAACTGCTTTTTAAAAGTGGTATAACAATTGCCAAAGGGCAAGTTTTGTAGCTTGTGGCTCCAGAAGCTTAGTGTTTGTTTGTTCTGCCCACCCTAAGTGTCTGCCAATGGCTCCATTTGTCTTGGTCTTTTTAGACAGAGATCTACAGAAATAGAAGCCTTATGAGATCATCAGGACCCAGGGAGAGAAACAGCTGGATGGCCTGCTTTAGGTTTTCCAGGGCTATATTCTATTCTGGGCTCCATTCAAGATGTGGACTTGTGGCTAACTTGATAAATGAGAGCCATTAGGATATCCAGGTGGGGAATATGGATTCTACAAAACCCACACCCAGTAAATCTCAGGGTTTCCTTATTAGATTGTGGAGAAAGGACTGCCTATAGTTTATTCTGGACCATTTGGGATCATCTAAGAGCTCCCCAGAGACTGTCTTCCCCGAAACATGACCGATTAGGCTGGAGCCTGCCCTTTATTAAGGTTGGTTTCTCATTTCTATTCTCAAATGGGCTACTATCCAATCTAGGTGCTCTGCCATCAGGTCTTATCTGGCCTGTTCAACATTATGTCATCATTGTAGTGGTAGGCATCAATATTCTTAGATAGGGAAGCCTTTTCAGGTCTCCCAGAAAGTTCATATAGCTCAGGGAAGTACAGTCAGAGTAGATTGACTTCTTCCCAGGTGAAATCAGTCGGTTCCTGACTAGCCTCAGCCAAAGGTATAAATAGAGAATAAAACATTTGCCAGGTTGATAACCCCACATCACTCACTCTGGGTCTGGGCTACCAGATGGGCCATGCTGATGAAAATCAGAAATGAAAGAAACAATAGTTTTGTTCATTTTTCTGTATTGAGCCATCAGCCATCATCTGTCTTCCTCATGGACCACAGAGGGGTCAATGTTGTAAGGGAAGTTAGCTTAGCTAAGTATTCTATCCTTCACCTCCATTTCTAGGAAGGAAATATCTTTCATTCCTGTCCACACTGCCCTCCTCCTCCTTTGCCCTTCCATGATATTGTTTGCTTTTAATGACAGTAGATGGATTTGGGAAACTTTAAGGATTTCTATTTCATCCTACCTGCAATAATCATCATCGAAGTTGACAAAAGGGTCTTCAAGCTGGGGCTGAATGTTCTTGTGTCAGGTATCTTAAAGTGGGGGTTCCTTTTGTGAATCAGTTGAGCTATGAATGTGCCTTTGAGGTTGTACAAAGGGCAAATATGGTCCTGAATTAAAATCCAGCCTCAAACACTAACTATGCGATTCTGGGCAAGTAACCTTGTTTGCCTCAACCTCTGATGAGTTCCTGTAAAATGAATTGGAGAAGGAAAAGACAAACCACTCCAGTGCCTTTGCCAAGAAAACCCAAAATGGGGGTCACAAAAATTTGGACACGACTGTAAAGTAACTCAGCAACAGAAACATAAGAGGGAGGAATCAAAGATGACTGAGCTTTCTAATCTAGAGGACTGAGTTGGGGAAAGGTAGCATCATTAACAGAAGAAGAAAATTAAAACTGAGGGTAGAGTTTGGGAGGAGAGTTGAAGAGTTTGATAGTGGGCATTTTGAATGTGAGGTCTTTGGACATCTAGTTATAGATAAGAGCTTGAGCTGGTGGAAGAAATGCTGGATCTAGAATTAGAGGGCGTGGGTTTGAGTCCCAACTCTATTACTTGCTACCTGAGTGACTTGGGCAATCACTTAACCTGTCAGTTTCCTCATCTATAAGATGAGATTTTTAAGGTCTCTTCCACCTTTAATCTTGTCCTGTGAACAGGTAAAGTGATTCAGCAGTTATCCCAAGTTTAGGAGAGAGATTTTGGATTGTAAGAAAGTTCAGTGGCTCCCTACTGCCTCCAAAATAAAATACAGATTCTTTTCTGTGTCACTAAAAGCTTTTAGCAGTTTGGCTCTAGCCAAACTTTCTAGGTTGAGTATATTGTACAGTACATTACTCCCCTTCATACATTCTGTGTTCCAGACAAATTGGTGTGCCTCCAAGACTTTGAAAGATTTGACCCGCATACCTCATTTCTATTTCTTGGAATCACTAGCTCCTTCCAAGGCTCAGTTAAATTGTGTCCTTTTATTAGAGAATCCTTCTATTTCCCCGAGTTGCTAGTTTCCTTCAAATTACTTTAAATTTGTTTTGCATATACTTTGTGTACTTCTTTGTTAATATATTGCAACTATAAGCTCTTGGAGGGCAGAGACTGTTTCATTTTGGCCTTTCTATCTTCACCACCTAGCACAGTGCCTGGCACATAGTTGTTGCTCATCCTTTGTTTAAAAGAGCACCAATGACTTCATAGGTTGATGTCTTGACTTGTGAGTGAATTGGACTTAAGTGAGGCAGAATTGCATAAAGTTGTCAGCTTCTTTCTTCCCGAGTGACAAGACAAAAGTCAAGATGGGATGTGGTGGATGACCTTGGGTCTTGTCCTCATCCACTCATTTCACCAAGAGAAATCTTCACATGCCCTGAGTAGATACCCTCCTAACTTCTCTATGGTTTTGAAGGCTATTAGTTACCCCCAACCCTATTTTTAGCCCATTTGTCAGGATGGTTTACAGTGTCACTACTGTATGTGCTTCAGCTTCTTGGAGCCACATGTGAGAGTTGGATAACAGAGGAGCCAAAGATGGATGAGCAATCCTGAAAAGGGCTCTACAGGCCCTCACACCACAGGTGAACACCTCACACAGCCCACATATGCTTAAGGTCAGGGAGTTATCTGAATAAGAGGGAATTAGTATCAAAGGAGTAAATGAGATGATGGGTGAAGGGGTAGTACCTATTAAGAATAGTGCTGAAAACATAGCTCATGGGAATGCCTTTTTTTAGGGAGTTAGAAGAAAAAGAAGAATCATGGAAGGAAACAGGAGGAGCAATTAGAGAAGTCAAAGGGAGAAATACAAGGGTTCTGTCCACCCCATGTCAGAAGCCAAGGCAATGCCCAATAGAAGGGATTGGCCAGCAGCAGCAGGGACTACCTTAAGAAAAGTAAAGGTGAATGAGGGCTAGGAAAAGAGCATTTCAAAATTTGCAGTTAATGCTGTCCTTGGTGACCTTTGAGGGAGCAGTTTTAGAATCAGGATGGAAGTGGGAGCCAGATGCTAGGGGTTGAGAAGTAAGTGGGTGGTGAGAAAATGGAAACAGGGTGTGTAGAGTATTTGAAGTTTGTCAAAAAGGGGAGATGCCTGAGGAGATAACTATGGGGCGAGGAGGGTATCAAGGTTGAAAGATTATTTTTAGAAAAAGAAAGATATGAACATATTCATAGTCTGAGGGGAAGGAGCCAATGCAGAGGAGGAGATTGATCTTTGCAAAAGCTATTGGAATTAATGGAATGTAATGGGTTTTGGAGGGGTTTAAGGTAATCACTTAGGCAAGGAGGCATTAAGAGGTACAATTCTTTCGATGACAGCGGAAGTAATGGGTCAGAGGGTGGAATGAAAGCAATCACTGCTGCAGTGAAAAAAGCCTGGGTTTGGAATTGACCTGAATTCTAATCACTGAATCTGTTACTTTGTGTGTGCTGTGTGATTCTGAACAAGTCTCTTGTCCCTGTTGCTCCCTATTGCAGCAAGAATTTTCTAATACCAGTACAGCATCCAAATAAACTCTTAAGAAAGATTTTTTTTTTCTTGATGGAACTGCAGTTAAGTGACTTGCCCAGGGTCACACAATTTGGAAAGAATTTTTTTTTTTTTTAGGTTTCAGAGTTCCCTGTACTTAGGTGACTGGGTCCCCAGGTTGTCATTGTGTGTGGGTGTCTGTTCATGCATGCACACATGTGTATATGAGAAAGAGACACAAGCAGGGACAGACAGTTTGGTGTCAGGTAAAGAAGATAGGCCTTATAAGTCAAAAAGTCTGCTCTCAAATGTCATCTCCACTCTTTACCAAGCTGTGACCTTGGAAAATCACCTCCGATTTTTGATTTTCAAAGTGAAGGAGTTGGATTTAATGGTTTCTAAGGTCCCTTGTGCCTTTAATATAGGTTTGGAGAAGAGGAGAAGAGCTCCTTTAAATGCTAAATTAGGGAGGAGGAAGGAACCTCTTTCATGTGAAAGGAAGGAAGGGAAATGATGGGAGACTGGATTCTGATGTCATTATCACCCCATTGCTGGAGACTGAAGCTTCACAGGTAGAGAAGGGTGTGGCCATGGAGGGAATTGTTCCCTCTTCTTTCCCTCTTGGTTTCTTCTCTTCCTTTTGATCAGTCAGATAAAAAGAATTTATTGAGTGCCTACCGTGTGCTTAGCTCTGGCTTGACTGTTGTTTATTCTTTCTTCTCAGAGACGACCATGACTTCAGGGAGATGGTGCCATGACATGCAAGTAAGTTGGATTTTAGTGAGGGAGGGCTGTGCAAGGTCACCTGCCTCACTTTCTCCTCCAGAGTCATTTGAGTTCAGTGTCAGATATAGATCAGGAAAACTGGAGATGGCCCTGGATGCAGTGGGAGACTTTGGCCTTTTTAATAGATATCAGTTTAATTCAGTATTTTGAGAGAAACATAATGTATATCCCTCCAGAAACTGACATGATACAAATGCAATTAGCCTAAGATTGAAAGATAAATTGTGAACTATAGACCAAATTGTGGAAGTTTGAAGAAGAGAGAAGTCAGGAGGGCTCTTGGAGAAGGAAAAACTTGAATACAGGGAGAATTGGGTTAGGCAGAGGACATAAAAGGGGTTTGTGGCCAACTTCTTTTCCCTCTTCCTCTTTATTCTTCAGGCTTTCTTACTCTTCACCCTTCATTTGTCAGTCCCAGCACTGTAGGGAAAGGCTCAAGAACCCAAAGGACTCTGTCTTATCACATAGTATTGGGCTTATTTTGGTTTTACCTAAAGGGTTGTTTTGGCACAGGGGAGCTTTGAGGGATAAACTGAAGAGAGGAAAATCCTCCTAACAATTAGAGTTGACTCAGTTCCTGAAAGTCTTCACTTACATGTAGTTCATGACCACATGTCTGAGATGCTGCAGAGGAGATCCCTATTCAGACTGGATCTCAGATGACTCTTTCAAGCTCTGAGACAAGCTTTTGCATATCTGAAGGGTTATGACCTAAAACGGATTTTTTTTTTTGCTATTATTATTTTTGCTATTTGAGGGCAGGACTGGGACTAAGAGGATTAAGTGTATAAGACATAGATTTCAGCTCAGTCTAAAGAAAAACTTCCAAACAATGCTACTGTCCAAAAGTGGAATGGTTTGTCACTCTCACCTCCAATAGTCATCAAAGAACCAGAGCTGGAATAGATCTCAAAGGCCCTCTTATTTTATAAAAAAAGGACTCTGGGGCTCAGAGAGGTTCAGTGATTGACCCAAGTTTACACATTAACAAGCAACATTTATACACAAATAGTATTAGGAGCTGCATTTGAACTCATGTCTGCTACAGTAACACACTGCCTCTCTCTCATTTCCAAACAGATGCCAAATTTAGTTGATTTTACCCTGAATCCAGCCCTTTTTCTCTACTTAGGGCCATCATCCTTAGTTCAAGCTATCACCTTTCCCTGAGCTTGCAATAGCTCCCTAATTGGTCACCAGTTTTCCTCCTCTCCTATCCATACTTCACTGAATGGCCAAAAGGATATAGCTAGACACCGGTCTGACTGTCACTCCATTGGTCATGAAAATGCCAGTGGTTCTCTATTACTTCTAGGATCATACATATGTTTAACATTTAAAAACCTTCATAATTCTCCTAAATGATGCCTTCCTGTCCCCTCCCAGCTGCTAATTGCCCCCCCCCACCAAAAAAAAAAAAAAAAGGAAATGATTTTGCATTTGCTACATATGTTTTCTGTATCTACTTAGATGTGTACATGCCATTTGTCTTGATAGAGTCAGTTCATTGTGTGGGGGGGGACTGTTTCATTTGTCTTTGTCTCCCTAGCACTCAGCACAAGTCTGGCACATATTAAACATTTCATATATACTCAGAGAATGCAGTTCATGTAAGTACCAACTGGCAGTGTGGCAGAGAGGGGCAGCTTTGGAGTCAGATTATTGCCTTTGGCAGACTTCTGAGATGTAGGTAAGCTACATCAGTAAGGATAGCTTCCATATTGAGCATTCCCGATATTGTTGAAATCCCTGCTGCACCACCTCTACCTTTCCTATTGCTATGTACAAAGGGCTTTATTAACATTATGGGGTAGGCAATAGTTATATTATGTTAAGTGCTTTTTTTTTTTCTTATTTGAGGCCATTGGAATTAAGTGATTTGCCCAGAGTCACACAGCTAGGAAATATTAAGTGTCTGAGGTCATATTTGAACTCAGGTTCCCAATGTTATGAATGAAGGAATTAGGGCTTTCTAAGGTAAAGTGACTTGCAAAGGGTCATATAATTGGTAAGAGTTGAGACTTGAGTCTAATGAGATTTTGTGACTCTATAGCTCATCTCTCTGCTCCTAGTGAGTGCTTCTTTTATATCCCTAGGATCATTCTTCAAGCTGTCATATGTCACATAGTGATGGGCACTTCATCACTGGCAGTGATGAGTGGCACAGAAATGCTGTGGGGAAGCTTAAGAGAGTTCTTGGGGGTATTACAGGAAGCTACTGTAGAGCAAAGATAATAGTTGTAACTTATTTTCCAAAGAGAAGTATTGCTAACTCATTAAGGAAGTGATGGATGCCAAGGCAAAGCAGAGGAGTCCCTCGATTAGAGAGGCTTAGCCAGATTTGATGTGATCATCATAGAAGGTGATGAGAAGATGGCTGAGTCACTAAAAGGAAAATCTCGAAATCCAGCTCTGTATTGATATGGAAGAGTTATTTGACATTTTTCATGAGATAAATTTCAGAATTCGGCATGGTGGGCATACTTGTATAGAAAGAGAATCACAACAGAAATACAAGAACATTTCAAGAAAAATGATTAGGTTTTACCTGATTCTTTGCAGACCTTGCCAGCAATGGAACACCATGACCAAAAACTTAGGATCAAAAATTTTTAAGAAACTTAATTTGAGGTGCCAAGCTGATTTCATTGACATACAATTAAATCCCAATGGGATATACATTTTTAAATGTTCATTTACATGTCCATTAACCTCAGGACAAGTCCAGGAAGTGACACATGTCTTATTGGATATCTTCATGGTTTTGGGGACATCCAGTGTTTTACAGTTCAATAATGGCAGAGACTTTTCCATCCAGAGAGTTAAAGAATTCACTCAGATATGGCTGCAGTTAAAAATGATCCATGGCAAGGCTCTGTGAAAAAAGAGCTAATCAAGATGGCCACAATATGCTAATCACCTGCATGCAGACCAACACCACTGGCTTGAAGGTTTAACATTTCATCCAGTTGATGAAAAATCAAGCCCTAAAATGAAGACATTCAAAAAAAGTCTCTATAAAGCTGTGCTTGGCTATGAAGCCAAAATTGACTTGGCTACCTCTAAGCTACACTGAGAAGAGAGAAAAATTTAGAAGGGGCTGAAAGGCAATTATAGAATAATCTTCAAGGTCAAGACAAAGGCAGTGATGCTGGAAGAGACAGGGGGGATCTTGGAGAGCATCTTGAGGCAAATCCTGAAGTGACTGGACAGATCATTCCCACAAGAGAAGACCTTCCAAACTGCTCAGTGTGTGAGAAAGAATGCCTGAATATTTCCTGTTGCCTCGAGTATGACTGACACATCCATGAAAGTTGTGGTGTGTTGACTGATAATGGGAATCAGGACTATGGGGTGAGAGTTGTTTGTATTCTTTTCCATAAAGCCAACACAAAAAAGAGAAACTCACAGTAGCTTCTTAAGCAGACTTCCAAAATCATGAAATGGCTAAATTCAGGACACCAATTACCCATTTGAGTAGAGGCAAGGCCATACAAACCTAACCCAGACTGTGGTGTGCTGAAGCAGTGTTTTGTGGGCAGCCAGATTTGTGCCCCAAATCTGATGACTCTGAATAGTGCTCTTTTAAAAAGAATGGCATCTGGACAACCTCTATAGGGAGGAAGATATGCAAATTGCTTTTGCATTCAGAAGTATGACTGCAAAAGATGCAAATTTAAAGGAGAGGCAGATTTGTGTAATTCTAGATGCCATAATAGTTTTGATTGTTGTAACAAATGAGAAACAGATCAGTCTTTCTGTAGAATTAGATCCAAATTAATTAGGATTAATCAAATTAATCCAAATTTAAAATATACTTTTTTGTTTTGTTTTAGGTTGTGTGATGTATTTTTTTTCTGGGGCAGGAGAGGGTGGGGTATTGTGGAATTAGGGATGCCTACTGAAAAGAGTAACAGAGAATCTGGGAGATTTTATTAGTTCATCTTCACTTGCATATTATAGAATAGGAGGAGAGAGAATCCAGAAAGGGTGATCTGGGCCCTAGAAGAATTTATAGCTTTAGCAGGATTTAGAGATATAGTGGAATATCAAAATAATCTAATCTAACTCCTGTGTGACCTTCGACAAGTCACTTACTTACATCTACTGGCCTGAAGTTTCTTGTAAAATGAGGGTGTTGGCCTAGATGGCCTATGAGGTCCCTTCCAGCTCAGAATTAATGATACCTTACGGAAGAAGTTGAGCCAGGTCACCCATTAAATAGCAAAGTCAGATTTTGAATCCAGATATTCTTTATCCCAACCCAATATTTCTTCCATAATATTCTGAATCTATCCCTGGGTTTCATTTGAAAGTTGAGAGAAAAGAAGAATGACACAAAGGGTTGTTTGGGGTGGAAGGAAAGAAGGAAATATAAGATGAGATCCTTGCCCAAGATTGTTTTAAAGTGAAGCATGAATTAAAAATCATAGTAAACCACACAAATTTGGCAAATACCCAACCAAATTTCAATTTGAACAGTCAAATGAGGTGTTGTATTTTTTTTAAAATCATAGTTCAAAACAAAGCAAATCAATTCAAATAGGCATCAAGTACAGGTGCTTTCTAAAACTAATAAATAAGAAAAAGATTTCCTAGTAACACTAGCTCCTATTATTTTGGCATTTTAAGGCTTACAGAACATTTTTATCACAACAACCTGGTAAAGCAGGTAGTGCATTTTTTTGGGGGTGGGTGGGAAGGAAGGATTGGGAGGGTGTAGGCTTACGACTTCATCCTAGAGAACTCCTGGGGTAGAAATTCCCTGTATTGAGGCAGATCAGCATCTTTTGTCTTTTATAGTTTAGACTCTAAGAGAGTTGCTAAGGGATCTGCCCAAGGTCATCTCAAAGATATGTGTCAAAGATGGGATTAAAGCCAGCCAGCCCTCTATCTATGATACCATAAATAACTCCTACTCTAAGAATTATATCTATTAATTTTTTAAAATAATAGTTTTTTATTTTCAAAATATATGCAAAGATAGTTTTCAACATTTATCCTTGCAAAACCTTGCGTTCCAAATTTTTCTCTCTCCCTTTCCCTCACTCTTTCCCCTAGACAGCAAGTAATCCAATATATGTTAAATGTGCAATTCTTTTTTTTAATTTTTAAAGTTTTTTATTTTCAAAACATACGCACAGATAATTTTTCAACACTGACCTTTGCATAGCCTTGTGTTTCAGATTTTCTCCTCCTTTCCTCTATCCCTTCCCCTAGATGACAAGCAATCCAATATATGTTATACATATTAAATTATATGTTAAATCCAATATGTATAAACATGCTTATACAATTCTCTTGCTGCACAAGAAAAATCAGATCAAAAAGGAAAGTAAATGAGTAAGAAAACAAAATACAAGTGAACAAGAAAAAAAGGGAGAATGTTATGTTGTGATCCACATTTAGTTCCCATAGTCCTCTCTCTAGATGTAGATGGTTCTCTTTGTCACAAGATCATTGGAACTGGCCTACATCATCTCATTGTTGAGAAGAGCCATCAGAATTGATCATCGTATAATCTTCTTGTTGCCATGTACAATGATCTCCTGGTTCTGCTCATTTCCCTTAGCATTAGTTCATGTCTCTCCAGGCCTCTCTAAAATCTTCCTGATCATTTTTTACAGAACAATAATGTTCCATAATGTTCATATACCATAACTTATTCAGCCATTCCCCAATTGATGGGCATCCACTTAGTTTCCAATTTCTTGCCATTACTACAAACCTTTTTACCCCTGGATATATCCATTTTATAACTGAAGAAATAGGTAGAGAGAGAAGTAATAGGATTCTAGAGCTAGAAGAATCCTGAGACATAATATAGGCCAGCCCCTTCACTTTGTGGATAAGGAAACTGAAGTCCAATGAATGATTTACCTAGGAAATGTAGTTAGTAAGGGATGGAGCAGATTTGAATCTACTTTCTCTAACTCTTTTCCTTCTATCTAGATACCTCCTAATAGAAAGGATATGTTTAGGCCCCTACTTTCCAGAGTCTTAGTTAAAATCTCCCTCTTTCATTCAACTGCACCAAAAAGGGTCATCTGGTCTTTTGGTCAAGGTGTAGTGGTATTTGGTATTAGGTAGGGGAATTATTTTAGGAACCCGAGTAGTGGATAAAAGCAGATTTTTTGAGGGGGAAGGGAAGAATAAGAGATATATGTTTGGGGAACACTGAACTGAGGGATATATTTGGGGGGGCATTGAGCGGAGGAATAAGGATATGTATTTGGGAGTGAGAGCTGAAGAGCAGAAAATGGGGAACCTGAAAAGAGGAGGTTTTTGGAGAGAACCGGAGGGTGGTTTTTTCAGACAGTACACAAATAGAAGCTTAAAGCTAAGGGATGGAGGAAAGAGCTATAACCGGAAAAGCAGAGTTTGGCTACAGGGCGTTATTGAATTTAGAGGGCATCAATTGATTGCTCACAATTGATCACATAATTTGTGTGTGAGATAGGGAGAGATATACTTACTAAGGAGAGGTAAACACTAGCAAGACTGGATTTTCAGTACTCACATCCTCTGGCACATGTGATTGGTTTGCCTCTGAAGGTACCAGAGGGTCTGGATGTTGGAGACAGCGATTATTTCTTTGCCAAGTAGGAGCCTCCCACCTAAATTAGACTAGGACTAGATTTTGGGTAAGAGAGTTAATAGGGCAATAATCTTTAAACCTCTTATATGAAGGACAAACTGGATAACTGCATTGGCGTAGGGATAGATAGGGATGAATTTAGAGTTTTCCTGTCATCCCTTCTAAAGTATGGCAGTCACCATACCCTTTCTGCCCTGAGCTGCTTATGTTAGTAATCCAGATTGGCCCAGGAACCAGGACCTGTTCTCAGCCATATAAGTAGTATACTGCCATATTTATTGGCAAGGAGGGAACATCCTGTTGGTATATGTGACAAGTGCTTTAAGCTCCTGCTCTCTTGACTAAAAAATCCTGTGCCCTTTCTTGCTCAGGGCCTCCCACAAAGATTGGATGAGGAAATGGGTTCTCAGCCTTTTGCCATCACTTCATTTCCCAGATTCTTCCCCTTAACTCTTAATCATTTAAACATTTATCAATTTGGCCTAAATCAGATCAACAAGTAGGCTCCTGATCCCATTGCCTTTGAACCTCCTGTGAAATTCCAGTGCTTTGCTGGGGCCAGGCTTATCCAGCAGCAGCAGCAGCATGTGTCCTGCCTTGAGCCTGACTGTAGACAGGAATGGTGATGATGGAAGGGAGAGGACCTGTCTCTCAGATATCTTAGAATTTTTGCTTGGCCTTTTTAGCCTAAATACCATCTCAAGTCAACATATCTTACTGAGAATTCCTAGTCTTTCTCCTTGTGTGGGATAGAGAAATAAGGTGAAGAACTTACAGGAATGTGTGAATTCTTTTTCTGTATTTTATTTCCATTATTTCTGTGTTTCCCCTATGACCTGTATAACATGTGCAGGCCCATATGTATTTGAGCCTTGGCCATCAATTTCTGAATACTGAAGGCCTGATTTTCTGTTTCCTAGAAATTAGGTGATTCCGGGGAAACAGAAACCTTCCATTCCAATCTTTCCCGATAGCAACAACCAATTAGATGCCTCCCCCTCCTCTTCTCAATGCTCCCTTACTTGTGATTCAATTTCTTGTATAAAAGCTACTTCTTTAGCCCTTCTACTACGAGCTCTCTCTTTCTTTTCTCATGATGGGACGGCTCATCCTCCTGAGGTTTTAATAAACAACCTTTCTGCTTTCTACTGAGTGATCTCTGAGTAGTCATTTTGGGTAAAGGTCTTCTACATCCCTCACATCCTAAACCCACCTGTCCTACAAACTTTCCTGTCTCTATTGAGGAAACTGCCATCCTTTCAATCATCTAGTTCATCATTTCAGTCATCTGACTTTTCACTTCCACTCAAACCCTACATCCAATTGGCCGTTAAGCTTTATTATTTTTCTTCCTCAACATCTCCTGAATTGATTCCCTTATTTTCATTCTAATAACCACCACTCAACTTAGTTCCTATCACCTCATTCTTTTTTTCTTTTTAAATAGTATTTTTTCCCAAGTACATGAAAAGATAGTTTTCAACATTTACCTCTGCAAAACCTTGTGTTCTAAATTCCCCCTAGATGAACAATATTTAAACAGATGTGCTTCTGTCCTGGTAGTCCCTCTTTCTGAGGAGAGCACATTGGCCTATAACCTTAATCTCCTGCTTCCCCTCTTGGCAGGAGTAAATGCCTTCCTTGGAAAAGGGTGAGAAGAGAAGAGGCTGGAGATGTCTCTTCTACCCCACTCTTGAGTCACACAAGGAAAAGCCCTTGTCACTGGAGGGCGTGTCTCTACATTTAAGGGTCTTCCCTAACCTATCTTCTTTCTTCTTTCAGTGGCTCCCCTCGGAGATTATCACCCTGTAGTCCTGGATATATTTTGGTTTGCACAGAATTGTCTGCCTGTGGGTTAGACTGAGCTCCTTTAGGGCAGGGATGCTTTTTGTCTTTCTTTGTATCTCTGATGGCACATAGTAGGCATTTAGTAAATATTAATAACATATATAATACAGTGTTTAGCTATTACTTTGCACATAGTAAGGATACTTTTTGAGTTTAATGTTCACACTGAGAACTGGACTCATACAGGTACAATTCAGACACTTGTCTCCTGATTCTGCCATTAACTTGCATTAATTTGCATCACCTCTGGTCACACCAGCACAGGACATGCCAGTGGTCCTCAGACTTTTTAACTAGGGGGCCAGTTCACTGCCCCTCAGACTGTGGGAGGGCCGACTACAGTAAAAACAAAAGCTCACACTCTGTGTCCGCCCCTCAGCCATAACCGGGGCTCATAACCGTCCTCAGCAGCCTGGGCTGTAGTTTGAGAACCCCTGTTTTAGGCTGTTTAGAGCCTTTATCCAAGTCTCTTGATTTTGACTCCGGCAAGACTGGGAGAGGCGATAGTGAGCGGCCTCAATCCCCCCATTTGTTACATTGTGACTTTGGGGACCACTTCACCCCTTTGGGACTTGGCTTCCTCATCTGTTAAGTGATTAGATGGGCATCTAAGGCCCCTTTCAGCTCTAAATCTGTGATGAAGAATGAACACAAGGGAAACCTCAGCTTTTTGCTCCACCCCCATTTGTGCTACAGCCTCTTCACCCCATCCTTTACCTTTCCACAGTTACCAGAATCATCCCCCAGAAGCGTGTCTGGCCCTGACCTTCCCCTACCCAAGAATGTGCAGTGGTTTCGTTCTCCAGGAGTGCCGCAAAACTCCCTTTTACTTTCTTTGGAACAGTGTCCCCCCAAATACACGTAAAGACAGTTTTTAATGTTCATTAAAAAAGTGTGAGTTCCACATTTTCTCCCGCGTTCTCCTCCCCTCTCCTGAGCGCCAGCAGTTGATAGGGTTGCACTATGCAGGTTCGGGTCTGCACCGCGGAGAAGGGCGTACAGGTTCTGCCCGGTTCACCCGTTTGGTTTCTAAAGCTATTCCCCCCGCCCCTCACGCAGGCTCGCTCCGCGTTATGCCCTTCGTCACATTTCCAGTCCGGTACCGCACCTCCCGAGCTCTCGCACGGCCCCGCCTTTCGGACAGCCCCCCACCTCCTTCACGGCCCGCACCTTTCCTGCCCCTCCCCCCCTTTCCCGGCCGTATCCCCTTTGGCGGCAGGACTGGTTTTAGTTTTCCTTTCCAGCCCCGGCTGTGAGGACGTGCTCTTTCACCAAGCAGGTGCTGGATAAATGCCTAGACACTACCACATCGTTCGTCCTCTAAGTCTCTCTTCTCCCCCACCTTCCTCCCTCCTCCTCCGGATGCTCAACTCCCCGGAAGGGCCCTGGGGCGGGGGTGGGGACGGAACTCTGGAAGAATCCGGGAATCCAGAGCCTCTCCCACTCCTGACGCCGCGTGGGGCCGTTACGCCCCTGGCGCAGTTAGAACCTTCCCGCGGCCCTTAGCTTCGGGCCCGTCTCCTTGGAAACGCCAGCCATTGTAGGCGACGTTCGGCGCCATGCAGACTCCAGAAAAGTGAGCAAATTGGCGTTCTGTTCTCCTCCGCTTTTTTACCTCCCGAGCTGCTGCAGCCGGAAGTACCGAGGGCTACACGCCGCCCTCGGACACGAGACCGCCTCCCGCCTCCCGCCTCCCTCCTCCCTCCCAGACTCCTGTTTCACTTTGGCCCAGGGAGAGGGTGGGGCGCTCGCGGGCGAGGGCGCGTGCGCGGACCCCGCGAGTCTCCCACTTTCGCCCCCCAGGTCCCAGTACCCCCAGGAGCACCTCGGCAGGCCGGGCTCCTCCCAGGGGCAGAGCGCATGCTCTGGGCTGAGCCTCTTCTCCAGCCCCAATCCCCATACGCGAACAAAGCCCAGTGAGTTCCGAAAGGAATGGGGAGGAGAAAAAGCACGGTCTTGCTTCATTCCTACACCCCCCCCCCCAGCCCTTTCTCTCTCTCCCGCCACACGGGGGCGCGCGATCTCGTCAGTCTCCCCGGCCCGACGGTTCGAATCCCGGGCCCGCGCCGTAAGCTGAAAACGCCAGGCATTGCCTGGAAGAAACAGTCATTTTTTGAGACTTGTCTGCTGCAGACGGCAGCCGGTTGACTCATACGGGCTCCCTTGCTCTTTTCAGGAAGGAAGCTCATATCATTTCTGAAATCCCTGGAATCAAGCCCCTGGTAAGTGGGGGCCTTGCTGCGCGGATTGTCGGCGGTACCGTCCGGGGCGTCTGCGTGTCCCAAACTGTGACACTGGGCGCCCCCTCTGGCGCCCCCGCTCGCTCCCTCCTCCCCCCGCCGCTCATCTCCACGTCCTCCTCCCTGCCCCGCCCCCATCTGCCCTTCCCGAGCTGCCTCAGACCCCGACGTCTGTCCATGAAGTCCGCACCGGGCCCACCCTTGGTTACCCTGGGCGTGAGGGGGACTGGTGGAACGCTGGGAGAACGCTGCCTCTGTGGCCGGAGGCTAGGGTGCAAGTCCTGCCTCCGTTATCCCAGCAGTGGACGTAGAACAGGTCTCAGCCTCAGGCCGACGTCATCCTTGTGAGAAGAGGGAGAGCCACTGTTTCCTCCCCCCCCCCCCCCCCCCCCCCCCCCCCGGCCTCCCTGTGCCGGGCCGGAGTCCCATTGGACCAGTTCTCTGCCCTCGCCCTTCAGCACTATAGTAGCTCCCAGCTGGGCAGGAGCGTGCTGTTTGATGGCATGCGTGAGCCTGTTTGAAACTTTTAAGTATTTTTTTTACAAGACAATTTCAACAATTATTTTTTAGAAAAGATTTTGAATCCCAAGTTTTTCTCCCTCCCTCCGTCCAGTCAGATGTGGGTTATACATGTGCAGTATGTCCGTTTCCACGTTGGCTTGACACCTTTTTTGATTGCTTTCTTTTCTACCCGGAAATTAGGATTTTTGCCGATGGCATTTCAGGAAGAAACACATGCTGGCTCTATCTCATATCAAAAACAAGAGGACCGGAGACAGAGCAGGTGGGCAGAGGTACAGGGCACGGGGGAGTGACCCTACAGTGAACGAGCCAGGCCCCGTCCTTAGAGTGGCTCCTAAAGCCACAGAGACCAGTGTACATCAGAAAAAGTGACATGGGGGGAGGAGGCTGGAGGAGGAGGCGGGCCGACGCCCAGACCGTCAGGGCAGCACTCTGGGGCCCGCTTCGTTCGCTGCCTCTGCACGCGCTCTCCCAGGTTCCTCACGCTGCCCGCAATGGCGCAGATACTTTGTACCCGCCGGGCCGGTCAGAAAGGCCGGTCCGTGCCAGCTCAGCTCTCGCTTCACTCATTTGCTTCTGCTTCCTTACCTGTAAAGTGAGCGGGAGAGGCAAATAGCAGACCTTTCTGGTAAACCCCAATGGGGTCACCAAGAGTTGCACAGGACTAAACAATGACAGCATGAGAGTGTGAGGATCAAATGAGAGAACACAACAAGGCATTTGGCAAGCCTTTAACCCTGCCTAAACGTCGGCTGCTGTGATGTATTCTCTGTTTTTATCCTATAGAATGTTCTGCAGGTAATTTAGGAAGGGAACTATCTCCTGCCTACCATGACACAAAAGGAAGGATGTGGGTGGCCAGCTTCAACCAAGTAGTGAATTTTTTTTTTGCGTTAAGTTACCAAAGTGTGGGGATTTAACTATTTTTGGTTAATCCTTTTCTCTCAGTTTTTGCCAAGGGAAAATCCACAAAAGGTTCGGCCTCTGCTTCCTTCATGGCGAGGAGCCAGTCGCAAAAGTTAATAGGGAATGAGAAAGAACCGGAGATGATCCAAACCAACACCCAGATACTCAGAGTAAGTGGGCCTGTGGATGGCAGAGGGCACAGTCAGATGTACAGTTGGTCACCGGACAAGAAGGAATGATACTGCAGGTCTGGGAATGAGGGAAGCGGCACTCCGGAAGGCGTTGGAGAGGAGCTCTGCACTGCGGGGTCTTCTTCGGGGTGGGGGAGACTCAGAAAAGCAGCGGAGGCCCGAGTTTCTAGCTTCAGCCTTGGAAACACATTAGGGAGAATAAATCAGGGAAACTGTAGGCAAAGGAAGGGAAGCTATGAATGTATCTGAGAGCCAGGCAGGAGTGAGGAGTCAAGAGAAGATGAGAAGTGAAGTTTCAGGCTAGCCCAGTGACCTTTGGTCCAATGGGACTTTGCAGACCCCGGAGTCTTGTTTTCTTGTACAGCAAGGAGAGTTTTCTCTATCACTATATAATTTCAGTCAAGGCCACTGGGGGGCAGGATAAGCACCAGATAATAATCACTCCCTGGCATCCTCTGGACCCTTCCCCTCAAACAACAACAAAAACAACACCAAGGGATGAATTTTAGTAGACATTCTTAACCTTTTTTTGTATCAGTCTCCTGACCCCTCATCAGAATAATATTTTAAGTGCATAAACTAAAATATATAGGTTGACAAAGGAAACAAGTCCTGTGAAAATATTTTAAAAAAGAAAAATAATTCATGGATTGCAGCTTAAGAACCATTTATCTAGGAGTCAGTAAACCTAGCAACTTCAAGGATACTGTCTAGGGTTCAGATCACTCTGTTTTCTCTCCTTTCTGACTTTGGCAGGAAATTCTTAAGTTCAGGAAGGACTCACTAGACGAACTTAAACAGAATGTTGACTCCCTCACTGTCAGCAACCAGGAGCTGGCAAAAAAGATCCAGGACATAGAAGCCCTCACTGCAGAAAAAGTGCGGAAGCTTCTTCGGCAGCAAGATGTGTTTGGGGTGAGGATAAGTAACACTAAGCAACTTCTCGCCCCTTGGAACTACTTTCCAAGGTGTCTACCCTCTTCTCCCATCTACAGTTTGCTGTGTGACCTGTCATATTTTTGCACCTTTTCCCTTCTGCAAAGTAGTGCTGCTTCTTCCTACTTTAGAATTATTCTGGGGCAAAATAACAATCATCACGATCTCACTTGAAAGATTTCTGCTGTATTGCTTCTTACAGATGAAGCAATGGGTTAGCTATACTAGGGTCAGGAGAAGTCTGGGTTTGAGTCCTGTCTCTGATCCTCACTATCCTTGTGAGCCCAGGCAAGTCACAGTCTTCATGAGCCTTAAGTTTCTTCATGAATAAAATGGAGATAATACTTGTGTCTTAATTTGCCTCCTCATCAGGCAATTGAGTGATTGTTAAGTAGCCTTACTCCTCAATCTCAGGAGTTCACATCCTAATGGGATAGACACCATATATACAAATGGTTGATTGATTCAAGATATATACAGAGGAGATGGGAGGCAGCTGAAGAGAGGAAGCCATTAAGGGCTAGGAAGAATGGGAATGGCCTGGAATGGGAGAAATTTGCACCAAGTCTAAAAGAAGTTAGGGAAAGTAAGTGATGATGATGGTAAAAGGCTCAGAGCATTCCAGGCAGAGGAACTCAGCCAATGAAAGTCTGGATGCAGGAATGGAAGATGAAGTGTTGTGTTCAAAGAATTGCAAGTTGACTATAGTTGCTGAATAATAGAAGAAAATAAGATATTGTAAGAAGACTGGAGAGGTAGGAAGGGGACAAGTTAGGGAGAACTTCAAATGCCAGTTAGAGGAGGTGAAATTTCATTTTGCAGGTAATAGCCATTGAAGCTCGTGAAAAGGGGGAAGGGTAGGTTGACAAATCTACACTTTAGGAAAAATCCCCTTAGCAGCTGACTGGGGATGGAGTAGAGTGGAGAGAGATTTGAGGCTGGGGATCTAGTTAGAAGGCTATTCAGGTGAGAGGCAGTAAGGTCCCAAACTAGGATTGTGGTTATGAGGAGAAACAAGAGAATTTACATGAGAGACATTGTGAAGACTGAAACTGCAAAAACATTTTTTTTAGTAAAGCTTTTTATTTACAGAGCATATACATGGGTAATTTTTCCAACATTGACTCTTGCATAACCTTTTGTTGCAAATTTTCCCCTCTTTCCCCTTCCTCCTTTCTGGCAGGTAGTCCAATACATATTAAATATGTTGAAATTCATGTTAGATCTAATATATGTATACACATCTATAGCGTTATCTGGTTGCACAAGAAAAGTCAGATCAAGAAGAAAAAGAAAAAACTGAGAAAACAAAAACAAAAAACAAAATGCAAGCAAACAACAAGAGAGAGAGTAAGAATGCTATGTTGTGTTCCACACTCTGTTTCCATGGTTCTCTCTCTGGCTATAGAGGCTCTCTTCATCACTAAACAAGTGGAACTGGTTTGAATCATCTCAATGTTGAAGAGAGCCACGTCCATCAGAACTGATGCTAAGTGAAATGAGTATCAGTTCATGTAAGTCTCTCCAGACCTTTCTGAAATCATCCTGTTGATCTTTTCTTACAGAACAATAATATTCCATAGCATTCATATACCATAATTTATTCAGCCATTCTCCAATTGATGGACATTTGATGGTTTACCAAAAAGGTCAAGTCAGGAAATAGAGGAAAGTATAGCCAATGCAAAGCCTAGGAAAGAACTGGGGGCAGAGAAAATGGACATCAAGTTGAAGTTGAAGAATGGAATTAAGGATTGTAAGACAGTGAAAAATGGAATGGTTAGATGAAGGAAGGTTGGAGCTGTGGACCAGGACGTAAAACACTGGAGGCTGATGATGGATCAAGAATATGAGCATCTCTGGGTGGAGCTGTGGTAGGGTAGAGGAATGGGTTATGGAAGTGGAGGAGACTGAGGACCTGAAAGTTAGTGTGTGTGAGGAGGCATCAATATATAAATAGCTTTTTAGGAGAATAGGAGAGACCAGGCACTGAACCCATTGAGGAAGGGAAGAGAATATCTTGGAAGTTAGTGAATAGATAGCAGTCACCAGGATATGTATTGGATGATAAATTTGTATAGCACAAACCTCAGAGGAGAATAGGGTGTTTAATGAAGGTGATAGAGGCAGAATCTGGAGGTGGCAATGGGAACAGCATCATATTCCATCTCTCCACTACAACCTGTATGTTGGGAAAGAATAGTCAGTGCTTGAAGGAATGGCTGGAAAAGCAGTATCATCATGAAGTAGTCAGGGATAGAAGATGGAATGATAAGAAAGGAAGAGATTTAAGATGAAAGAATATTTGATTAACATGGTTCAGAAATTCCAAATGGTGCTGTGGAAGAAGGGGGTAGATTTAGAGAGCAGGACCTTGGAGGGGGTCAGGGTGACCAGGGGTGAAAGAGCAGCATGGTTTTGAGGATATGGAATTCAGAATCCCTGGAATAGGGGATGGCCTATGCTGGCAATTGAGGAGTGAATACAGGCAGGGTGTAGGTGATTGGAGAAAAGTTCTGTTAGGGAGTCATGAAATTAACCCAGGTCTTCTGACTCCCAAGTTCGGACCTTTCCCCTCAACTCTTCAGAACTGGGGAGCATTTCTCCTAACAGTATTTATTATCCTTGTTTCTCTGAGGCAGTTGGGGTTAAGTGACTTGCCCAGGGTCACATAGTTAGGAAGTATTAAGTGTCTGAGGTCAGATTTGAACTCAGGTCCTCCTGACTTCAGGACTGGTGCTCTATCTACTGTACCACCTAGCTGCCCCAACAGCAGGTTTTTGTGGAACCAGTGAGTGAGTGAGTGAGTGATGTGAAGTAAGGGTGCACCGATTTCCATACCTAGATTGAGCCAGGTCCTGAGGCATTCATAAAATCGTTGTAGCTTCTCAGGTGGGCATCCCAGACACTTGCCAGGTAACCATGTAGCCTCTTCTGAGACCTGTCCAGTGATCATCTTACCTGTGAATTATCTGTGCCCCTGGTATTATTACTGTCTATAGAAAATTGACTAATTTTTTGCTGCATTCAGGAGTGCTGACCTAAGAGTGTAGGGATGACTCTTGGTGAGTAGGGGAGGGGCAGGGTATCATCAGGGCTATGGGATAACTGTGGCTGGGGACCCAAGCAGCCTGCTTTGCTATCTGTGCACCCAGACTCTCATCGGCACTCTGGAGTATGCAAACCACAGACAAATGCAAGACATGAAGAGCAAGCTGAAGAAGTGGGAAGCAGAGACAAAGGTCAGAGTGAATGGTGAGTGCCCCCAGTCCAGGGGGAGACTCCTGGCCTTCCCATCTGGATGGTCTCCTGTGGTCATGGACTCATGTGCTTTTAGGCGAGAAGGGGCATTTAAATCTAAACTGTCAGAACCAGAAGCATCTTAAAGCATAGTATTTAACTAGGTAACAGTGCTCTGTGCAAAGCGGTATGCTAATGCCTACACGATAGATAATAGAACATAGGATTTTAGAACCAGAAAGAACCTTAGAACTTAGAACACAGTGTTAGCTGGAAGGGACATTGGTCGTGACATGAGGAAACTCTAATGAGGAAAATGACTTGTCTGATTTTGTTTATGCTGCCTCAGATCATATTACATGTCTCAACCTCTGCAGTTAAACAGTTCTTGAGAGCAGTTTGAAATTTCCACTTTTCTGATGTTTCAAGGACAAACCCCTTTCTTCCTTTCACCAGCATGTCTCAAGACTTAACTTGTTAATGTCACTTTCTTCTGGTTCCTTGCTTCCCTATAAGTCCATCAGCTTAGCCTGTGGAATTTTCTTTTTTCCATGGAAGCTGCATGCTCTCTGAGACCATTAGTCTTGTTCATCTTCCCTGAACAAGGGATTGGGGGATTGGGTTCTCCAAACCCCCATGCTGCCTCTGTTTTCTAGACTGATATTATTCTTACTTCTACCCGGTGGTTCCTTGGGACTCTCACCATAGTTCAGAGAGCAGGCTTTCGGCTCATCAATGGGATGTATTAACCAGCAGACACTGGAGCCATTATCTACTGGGTTCCTTTTTCTTGGCCTTTGTGCTTCATCTACTTGTTTCCCTGTGTTCAAGTTGACCTGTCATCCGTTGCTTAAGTTGTTGCATGTCTTCCTTCCCAAGAGAGTTGCTTAGTATAACTAATAAGCCAAACATGCTTGTGTCAGATGGCAAATAAAATGGATACCTCTTAAGAGTACAGTAACATGGTATCATGTGGGGGGACTCTGTGTGCAGTAGGTGCTTGATAGATTTATGATAACTAAATGCAACATTGCCTATTCCTCCCTAGGAAGAGAGCAGTAGCATAGACAAATTGATTTGGATCTTCTTAGGACTAGAAGTTCAGAAGGATGCTCTCAACAGAGTGGGTTAATTCAGACCTGATTATGGTAGGGCAGAGGGGAGGGAGAAAGGGAAGATCATCTATATTGAAGGTCCTCTCTTTGCCATAATCCAGCTTCCCACTGCAGGAGGACCAAGGAAATAAAAATTAAATTCTATTAGAATGTAAGTTAACTTGAGGACAAGGGCTACTTCACTTTTGGTATGTTCCTAGTATCTAGCATAATGCTTGCTACACAGAAAGAGATTCATAAATGTCTCCTGAGATAAGCAATAGGCCTGTTTTGGAGCAGAAGAGTGGAGTTGGTCCATAAAGTTAGGTCAAAACTCCTGCAAACTACCCTTCCTTGGGAAAGTGTTGGGACCCTGGATATCTTAGAATCAGCCAGAGTCAGGATAATTAAAAGTCTTTATTCTTGGTCTTTTGCGGTCATGGTCAGGAGATTAGATCTAGCAATTTCCACACCTCCTTCCTCTCTCTCCACTGCCAGGAGAATCAATCAATCTCCTCCTCCTACTCCACCCACTGATTTCACTTCCCCTTCTTTGTCAATATCCACTGATCCAGCCAGCACAGAATAGTTGGGGAGGGTCATCCTTCAAACATGTGGCAATAGAGAATTGTCCAATTGGTGATTAGCCTCACGTGCTAGGTTACCTTGTACTTGCTCAATTCTAATCCTCTACAGGAAAGAGGGCTGGTGAGGATCATAGAGTCTATGTGTCATTGCAACAGAGTCAACATTCTAGTTCAGTCTGCCACCCCTGAGCTGTGAGATTGTGCACAAGTGCTCATAATGAGCTTTGGTGATGGGAGCTTCACTTTTTCCTCTCTCTTTCCTTCCCCCAACTTCACTAGAACTGGAGCAGCAGTTGACAAAGTTGAAAACGAAGATTAATAATGCCCAAGAGGAGCTGAATTTCCTGAGTAGCTACATGGACCATGAATACCCGATTAAGACTTTGGAGATTGCTGACCTCATGCGCCAGGTCCAGGCTGTGAAAGATAGCAGTCAGGTAAGGGCTATCCTGCCTCTGTTCTAGGTGCCTCCCCAAAGGAGGACCCAGGGTCAGGATGTGACTCCTTGTCTTGGCCACCAGAATGAACTGGACGAGTTGGAGGAAATACGCAAGAATGTGCTTCAAACATTGTCAAAAAAGCTGATGGTGAAGTCAGAGAAGGTCTTAAATGTCATGGCCAAGGTGAGCAGCAGGGACACGGCCAAGGTGAACAGGAGGGTCATGGCCATGGTGAACAGGAGGGTCATGAATGGTAGGCCCATGACCAGGGTGAACAGTAAAAAATTCCTATTGGTGGGAATGTGACTGAGGCACAAAGTGCTCTTTTTCCTTCCCCACCTTCTTGCATCAGACATGTGCCTGCTGCTTGTAGAAGGGGCATTTAGTTGCCACCTACCTTTGCTGATGTCTTCTACCTCCACAGAGAACCATACTTCCCTATCAAACTGCTCTTATGAAGAGGACCCTAAGCAACCAACTACTATTGAAGCAGATGGTTCAGTTCAGAGTGGTGAGTGAGACCCCAGAGAATCAGGGATGAGCAAGGGAAGGGGCCAGATACAAAATCACTGAAGCACTGATTTATCCAAGGCTGAGAGCTACAGGAGAACAAATGAACATAGAAGGTCTACTGGAAAAATTGTAGAAATGGAAAGATTCTGTTGACTAGGAGTCCTCTTTTCATTAAGAGGTTTGAAAAATCTGAGACAATACTTAAGACTTCAGGAAACAATCCTGCCCTGGGTTTCTGATGATGTAGATTGACTAGCTGGGGCATTTCTCATTGCCACTGAATTATTAGCAGCACTCCCTTCTCCGGTCACCTGTCATGTTTGTCGCTATCCATGACTACCTGGAAATTCTTCTGCCTTCCTGTCCTAAGGTTTCTGACTGTCAGGAATATAGACTAATAATGACAGACATTTTTTTAGAATTTCTTTGTTTCTAATTTTTTTAACTTCCTTTTTTCTGGGGCACCTGAATATCTCTTCTAGAAAGGAGACAATCAATTTTCTATTACTTTTCTGCCATCTCTTTCCTCCCACTTCTTTGCCCCTTCAGCATATTGACCGTATAAAGAAGGAACTTCCCAAGCTGAGGGCTCAGGTAAAGGATCTCCAGATGAAGAGAAAGGACCCACGGGAAGTGATCTTTGCCAATGTCCTGCTTCGGAAACCCAAGTATGTGATCTATAATGGGTGGCCTGGGGAATACTTGCCCAGTTGTGAAGATTCTTTCACTATCCTGAGGGATGTAGTGAAGAATAGGAGAAAGATCAGTAGAAAGGGAATTAAAATTATTATGAACTCCTTCACTAATTGGTTAGATGATCTTGAGGTAGAAGAAAGTGAGAAGCGGCAGGAGGAGAATGAGTAGATTGATTGTTCTTAGAAGAAGAGGAACCTCATCTGGGACTTGGAAGATGGAAAAGATTTTAGCACATGGAATTGGAGAGAGAAGTTTATGCTAAGTATAGGAGAAGCATAGTAAAGATCTAAGGACAAGAAAGGGGTAGGCTTAGATTGAAGGAAGTCCAGAGGCCCTTTCATGGGGACTCAGGAATTTGATAATGTTCTAGTTATCCCACTGACAACACCATGCTCCTCATAGCTTCATGGGTATCATACCTAAATATTGTCCCTGTCCTGGGAAAACTTTGAAACCTAGCAAACCACTTTTCCCAAGATTTTAGATTTAGATTTTTTTTTAAGCCATTGATGCATTTGTGAAATAATTTGGCATGTTTTTGTTTTTTTTTTTTGATAACTCTTGGAGTGGATGGAACCTTTGAAGGCAGGGCTTCCTGAGACTTCTGTCTGTGGGGGCTTTGTTCTAGAATAACCCCTGAACTTGCAAGCTCCCCTCCCTGTCGGTAATGTGCTCAGTCTCTCATTCCTTCCTCCCTTGGCCTTCTACCAGGTGTACTCCAGACATGGATGTCATCCTCAACATCCCCCCGGAAGAAATTCTTCCCTTTTAGCTCTGCACAGGATAGGACTGTAGCTGGGCTGGCCGTGTCCAAGATCTTGTCTTTCTTCCAGTCATCTTTGTAGCACATTTTAATACATCTGGGGAGTTTTCAGCAACTTCTTCATCTTGTGATTTTCATTTTTCACTGGATGCCACATTCTCATTTTAACTAATAAAATTAAATTTTCATTTGGTCAGCATGTGATTTACAACTGTTGGGGGTGGGGTGTTCTGAAGTGGCTAATAACCATATATCTCCAGGAGTTGTTCTGACTCTTCTTTTCTGTTGGTGATTATGGGCTCTGCCACTCCAAAATCATTTTCTGGTCTTTGTGGTGAGGGATTAGTGTCTAGGAATGGCCACAAAATGGCTAAAGGTTATACAGTCCCCTCCCTATATGTCAGAGAATTTAGTAACTTTTTGATGGGGGGTACATTGCTTCATTTCTATTTGGACAACTTGGTGTAACAGAAAGTAGATTTGAAGTTAACAAATAGGGGTTTAACACACTTTAACAACTATGTGACTTTGGCCAAATAAACCCATTTTAGGTTCTTCCTCATTTGTGTATCTTCTCCAGCACTGGATCTTCAGCCTCCTCCATGGCATAATCATGCACAAAACCAGTTCCTGTGTTGCCTATTGTCAGACCGCCAAAGGAGAAGCTTAAAGAGACTGATTTTAGTGATCAGTTTGAGATGGTTATCTAAAGCTTGTGTTTCCCAACTCTTTTCAACCTGTAACCCATATGGGGTCATTCTGTGACATCTAAGGTCCTGACAGACATCTGTCTGCCCACAGCCCTTGTCTCAATTCTATTCTAAATGGCCATCTACATATAGCTGTATACGCAAATACAATACCAGAGAACTTCTAGAAGACATTCAAGTGTTAGAATCTTTACAGGGATGTGTTTCAGAAACATAATTCTTTGTTAGAAACTTCATTACCAGTGGTAGATATAACTTAATTTGGAACCTTCCTAGATGCAGATTTTTTCTGTATACTCTTCAATTAAGATGATAACTTTAAAAATAATGCAGAAACCTGAGATTGGTTCAGTTATTCCCTCAATACTTTAGGAAATAGTCTTGATGAGTTAGTGTGGCCACAAAAAAGTTCATCCCTTTATGGACAAATTTTTGATGATGAGCTTCAGACACACCTTTTTGGAACTTATGTTCTAATTCCCACCTGCCCGACTGAAATCCTCTGATCCTTCATCAGGGTAGAGCACAGGATCTGCAATGTCCTCCTGGGATAGTAAAGGACATTTATTCTCACATTATTGTTAACTTCTAAAGGGCACTTTAAAGTTCAGGAAATGCTTTCCTGAGCCTCCTTAGCCTGCAGGAAGCAGGCTATTTCTGTGCCCTATGAGGCTAAGCATAGCACCAGCCTTGGCTATGGCACTTGTGCATACCTTGCTGATTCGTTTTTTTTGAGTCATGAGATTCATTCTCCTCAACTTTAGGATGCAGTTTCTACTACCATTGACCCAGTGTTGACCTTGGAACTTTATTTTATTCCCTTTATCCCCTGACTAACTTGTTTTCCTTTGGGATTTATTAACCAAGATAGAATGATACTTATACACAAAAATACTTATGTACTCAGAAACTCATACCCTTGAACTGTCTAGCCTCTTTGGCAAAAAGAGGATGGATATCTCTCATTATCTCTTCATTCTCCTAGTTCCAGATTGAGAAAATCTAGCTGACATGACTGCCTTTCTTCCACCTTACCTCTTACATCTTGCCAGTGCTTCAAACGTGCTTTTGAGTAAAGTTACTAGTACAGTGATTATATTATTTTTGGTATAAATATGCAGGTGAGGAATAGGTAGTGTATCACCAAGACCAATAATTTCTTGGTTTTCAGTCTGCTTGGTTCTTGAGGCACTCAACTTCAAATCATCTGAGTCCCAAGGTCAGTAACCTCTGGTCAAATGACTTTAATTGACTACTACGGAGATGAGTTGTTACAGTCCTTCTGGGGTCAGCATCTATTTGGTCTTTTCAAATATTGTACTTTATCCATTCCATTTATTAACTGGTCATATCATGTCTTTAGAATATTCTTATTAAATAGCATTTAGTAGGTCACTTGAATCAACTTCTAGTGATAGGTTATAGTAGCTAGTTAGGGTGGGGATTTTGGGGCAATTCCTCTGATTTAAGGATTACAAGTATTATAAAATAGTTCACTTTATTTATTAAGGGATTTTAGGTAATAAATGGAAAATGCTCCTGTAGTATCATTTCCTGCATTTACTCCAGGGATGAAGAATGAAAAAGAAACACAATCCAATCCAACAAGGATTTGTTAAGTGTGTACTATGTGCTAGATATTGTGTTAGGGACTTTGGGATACAAAGACAAAATTAAAAATAGTCCCTGTCCTTACTTTCAAGATGCAGCATGTAATCAGATAACAAAACATGATAATAATATAATGTGGAGAGTGCTGATGAGAGATCATGAAAAGTTTCCTATAAGAGGTGGCTTGTAAATGGAAACTTAAAAGGAAGTAAAGGATTCCAAGAAATGATGGAGATGAAGGAGAGCGTTCTGGGCATGGGGGACAGCATAAAAGGCATTGGTGATAGGAGATTTGAGGGAATAGTAAGTAGTGCAATTTAGCAGAAATTTAGAGTCCCTGAACACGATTATGATGGAAGAAAGTTGTCAAGGTAGACTGGAATTAAGATTGTGAAGAACATTAAATACAAAATAGGAGTGCGTATTTTATCCTAGAGGTAAAAGGGATCCCCTAAAGATACTTGAGCATAGAAATAATACACTTAGATTGTTTTAAGATAATTTGGCAGGGGAGGGATGGATGGATGGATGGATGGATGGATGTGGAAGATGGATTGAAGAGGGGAGATACTAAAATTCTGCAGTATTATTAGAAATTGATATCAGAAGTCTAGGAGAAAAGTGAAAAGAATTGAACTAGATTACTGGTTGTGTGAGAAGAGATTAGGAGATGGATATGGACAAGACTTGGTACCTCATTAGATTGAAGGGAGATAGAAAAGTCAAGAATGACTCAAAGGCTGCAAATGTGGGTGACTGGAAAGACGGTTGTGCCCCCAACAGAAATAAAGTTTGGAAGAAGGGAGGATTTAGTCTAAAAAGAATGAGTTCTGCATTCTGGAACATGCAGGAGATTTGGTGATTCACTTGCAATTGATGATATAGTACTGGAGTTCAGGAAAGAGATTAGGACTTGATAAAACATTGTCAAGAGAAAATAATTGAACCTGGGAGAGCTGTTGCTATCACTGGGCTTACAGAGAGAAGAAGGTCTCTATTAGTGTCTCATATAACATTCATAGTTAATAGGACATGTCTCTGGGAAAAAAGTTGAGAAGAAGCAGTCATACTGATACAGAGAAGAACCAGCAGAAAAGAGTGTCACGAAAAACAGGGAAAGTGAGATTACCTATCACTTGAAAGTAATCTGTAAAGTCAGATTTTGCAGACAGGTCAAGATGGATAATGACTGAGGAAAAACCATTGGATTTAGTCATTAAGATTAGTACCCTTGGAGGATTTAAGTTGATGAATGAGTTTAGAAACCAGATTATAAATCATTGAAAAAGGGGGTGAGACAAAAGGAATGTAGTGAGCATAAATTCTTTTTCTTACAATTTGATGTCATAAAGAAAATAGGCTATATATAGAACAATATTTTGAGAGAATGACAGACTAGGAGGAAGAGACATGAGCTGTTTTAGGCATCTGGAAAGGAACCAGTAGATAGGAAGAGTTTAAAGATGAGAGATGATGATAGAAGGGGCAAACTTTGGATGGGATCAAGGGCGTAAAAAATAATTTGGGTTGGCAATGAGAACATAATCTTTTCATCAAATTCTGGAGCAAAGTAGGAAAGAATTTAGGACAATTTCTAAGGGCTTCCTCTTTGTAAAATAGGGGAAAAGAATAAGCTCACACATGATATTCTATGTTTTCTAAGGAGAGCAGGTAGGTGTCACACAAGGGAGAATTCCAGATCTAGAGAACCATGTTTTGAGTTCAAATCAGGCCTCAGACACAATCTGTGTAACCATGTTTACCTCAGTTTCCTCATCTGTAAAATAAGTTGGAAAAGGAAATGCCATCCATACCAATATCTGTGCTAAGAAAATCCTAATAGGGTCACAAAGTGTTGGATGTGACTGAAAACTGAATTGACTTTTTTTTTTTTCAGAAAATTATTTAGAGAAATGAGAGGATAGTGTAGGAAGCTTGAGAGGACATTCAATTTGCAATAGTTCCAGTGGCAAAGCATCAATTAGGGAATATTAAAACAACTATTGTATAGTAGTTAAAAGAGTGTCCATTTCAGATTAGAAAACAAATTTGTATTGGACCAAGTGCCAAGATAATATACAATGAAGAAACAGTAGAGATACTCCCCTTAAGAAGAGGTACGAAACAAAGACACCTACCTTTATCACTTTTATTTGGTACACTATTAGAAATTCCATCAATTGCAATAAAGAAAAAAGGATCAGCTTCAAAAATAGAGAAGTCAAATGATCACTATCTGCAAATAATGTGATATTGAATCTAGAAAATTTAACTACTTCAGCCAAAAATTGATGAAGGCAATAAATATGAGTGCAGCACAAGAAAATTGGATTTACACACATATATTGTATATAGGTTATACTGTAACACATGTAAAATATATGGGATTGCCTGTCATCTAGGGGAGGGAGTAGAGGGAGGGAGGGGATAATTTGGAAAAATGATTACAAGGGATAATGCTATAAAAAAATTACTCATGCATATATACTGTCAAAAAATTTTATAATAAAGTGACCTTGTTTTCAAAACAAAACAAAACAAAAAAAAATAAATATGAGTGCAGCAAAGTTATAGGATCAAAAATTATTTTTTGATTATTCACAAAAATAATTTATTTACTTATGATGATCAAGAAAACCTAATAAAACCTCTTTGACAATGACAAAACTATCAAGTATCTGGATTTTAACATATCTAAAATACAGGACTGCATAAGAATAATTATAAAACTATAATGAAGAAAAATAAAGGTGGACCTAAACAATTGTTGATATAACAATTTGTGAACAAGCTTCATGATGGTTCATTGAGCATTCTTAGGTGCTTACAGTAAAAATGACAGTGCTTCCCAAAATTAATTTGTACACTAAATGCAATATTAATTTCTAGGGGCATCTTTGATAGAATTGAATAAAATCATAATGAAATTAATAGAAAAATAAGAAGACAGGAATGTTGAAAATGAATGTTGGTAAAGATGGCCATGTATTCTCAAGCTTCAAAACATAAAGTGCTTAACATAAAAGTTGGATAGTACGAAAAAACCACCAGAAACAAAATAGAAAGATCAATGCAATAAAATCAACTGTATATGCTCAAGATTAATGTTTGTTAAACCTATAGAAAATAAAAGTAGAGAAAAGATTTCTTATTTAAAAGTGTAGATAGGGAACATTGGTTGATAGTTTGGTGGGAAGAGGATTTGAAACCTATACTTTATGCTATATCCTCTAGTGCATTCTTCCTAGATAAGACACTTAAACAGAAAGGAGCAAATTATAAAAATTGTGAAGAGGAGATGAATTCTTTCTTCAACTAATATAAATAATTAGGAATTATATAGGTACTTTATATGAAAAAATTAACTCTACAACAAAAGAATTATAGTTTGGGAAAACAATGACAAAAATGACATAAAAACATAAAAATTTTTATTAAGGTAAGAACTGGGCCTGTGATTCCATTGGTATACAGAACTTGGCTGAAGGAATTTCCTTTGCTAAGAAAGCCAACACTTTCTAGAAATGCAACATAGAATTGAGTAAAATCATCATGAAATTAATATGGAAAAATAAGGCAAAAATTTCAAGGCTCATGAAGAATGACTAATACTGAGAGGAGGTTAGTTGTGACTTCTAGTGGTTAGAGACTTATATATCTAGTATGTGTTGGACGTGGGCGTTGAGCTCTGGTCTTCCTGGCCTTTGAGGCTAGCTCTCTATTCATTATGCCATAATGCTACACAAAAATATATTTGGACCTGTTAAAAAAATCCCCGTGGGGAAACTAGATGGAACACTAGCCATGAGACCCTAGACAAGCCAACCACTTAATCCTAACTGCCTAGCTAAAATTTTTTTTTGTAAATCACAGTGGTAGAGGATATAAAAGTAGTTGTCAAGAGGAAATAGAAATTAATAATGACTTTTTGAAAATTCAACCTCAATCACAACAATTGAAGTAAAAAAAAAAACATTGAAATGTGAATAATTAATCTTGATATCAAAAAACAACAACAACAAAAAACTAGGCAAGATTATGCAGAACAAGTACAATTATATTTTGCTAGTAGATTTTCAAAGTTAAGGAATCTTTTTGAAGACCAAATATTCCTACAGTTTGGCATAATTTGATTGTTGAGAATATACCATGAAAATTTTTAGCAGAAACAAAAATGGATCTTATCTGTACAATTATTTTCATAGTAACACAATCACAAGATAGGAACAATTAAATTGTGGTACACTAATGTAATGGAATAGCGTTATTCAATCAAGGCAATCACATAAAGCTATCTGGAAAGATCTGAAAAAATTCTGCAGATTTTAGAATATTGTGAGCTTGCAACAGAATAGCTAAAAATACTAATGGGATACAAAAATGCATCAAAAGAGGCAATTCTTCCTCTTTTTCTTCAATTTTTTTCTAAAATGAATACATTTAAATACATGAATATGTAAATAAAAATACACACATGTAAAAATTGTTAATGTATTTGAAAAAAATTTTAATTTACTTTCCCTAATTCTTATTTTCTCAGAGTGCCACTTTAAGAAACTGCTAAGTAATCTGCAAACTCAGTGACAGATATTAATGGGAGCTAATGGGTTAATCTTTCTGGAGGATATGGAAAGTGATATCTTTTCACATGATCCTAGATGCTCTTTTGGTCCTGCTTTAATTAAGCAGGAGAGAGTCCTGTATTCTACTGTAATCAGATCACATCTGGAGTATTGTGTTCAATATTAGATACAACAGTTTAAGAATATTGAGAAGCTGGAGAGCACCCAGGACTAGTGAGAAATACAGCTTGTATTATCAAAGGAATGATTGAAGGAATTGAGGGTGTTTCACCAGAAAAGATTCCAGAGGAACATGTATTAGGAAGATGGATTAGACAACTTCTCTTTGGTCCCAAAGGACACAACGAGAAAGAGTGAGTGGCAGTTGCAAAGAAGCAACTTTAGGCTTGACATCAGGAAAATTCTCTAACAATTAAGACCTATATTTAAGTGGGCTGAGTTAGCTGAAGGAGAGGTGATTAATCCTTCCAGGTGTGAGTTATAAATGTCTCCTGAGGTCCCTTTCAACTGAAAAAATGATTTATATGAAATAAGTTATAAAAGCAAGTCCAGGAGAATGTAGGACACACTAACGACCACTATAGATGAGGAAAAAGTGAAGGAGAATGAGCAGAAAAACTTGACTAATGACTGAAAAACTCATCTTTGTATTGAAATTAAATGTAAAAAGAAAGCAATTTAATTGGTTGCATTATTGATGTTAATCTAACATTTTTAGAAATTGTAGTGAACTAGTCAGCTCTGTTGTATGACATTTAATGACTTGTGAGTAGGAGGAATGGTGAAGACAAATTAGTCCTGCTAAACCAGGTCTGGGGTTGATAAGGCAGGAATAGCAATAGAACAAAAAAATGAGAGTGGAAGACCAAATGGTTGAGTAAGTCAATTATCAAACAAGCATTGATTAAGCATTGACTATGCCTTGGGGTATAAATGCAGATGCTAGAGGTATAAATATAAAAAAGAGCCCCTGAGCTTGAAGAGTTATATTCTATTAGAAAAACGTTCTACAAGGGCATGTGTGTTACATATGGGGTATATTGTCATGCTCTTTCTAGTAGTAAGGATAACATTGATTTGGTTATTGTTGCCTGAGCGAGATGTGAAAAATGGAGTTGGGGAGAAGTGAAGAAGTGGCAGAGCTCATGGCAAGAGACCAGGATTAGATAGTGAATAGCTGAATATTAAACACTGATGGGGTTTCCTTCTTTGAAAGATAGAAAATTAAATCAGAGCAGGGCTGATGCTTTGGGAGAGGGTTGTGTTGGGGATGGTGTAGAATGACTAGTGATCAGGGTAACTGGGTTTAGAAGACAGAAGAAAAATGAAAGGACAGGAGGTTGTGATTAGACAATGGAAGATCAATGCCCAGGTTCATGGGGATAATGAAAATGACGGGTGATGGCGAGATTGAGGTTGTATGGTGCTCATCCCCATGAAGAGAGTGAGAAGGGATTTGAGATTGATGAATTGGGAGGCCAGGTTTGAAGGACTTAATTGGTATATGTGAAGTCCCCACATAAAAGAGCAAGAAACTAGCAGGTCAGGGAGCATGAGGAATAGAAGGTGGCTAGGGATTTAGTGCTTTTAGGGCAGAGCCAGCCAAATTTCTGTGAATGTAGTAAAACAAAGAATGGGAAAGGAAGAAGTCTAAGATGAAAACAGAAAGGGATGGGAACGAGGGAGTTCTCGAAGGCATAATGGAAGGAGAGGACAGATCAAAAAAGGGACTTGGAAAGAAAAGGGCTAAAGAAGCAGGGAGTGGTAACAGCTAAGGGGAATTTTCATATAGCAAGTAGAATTAGGGCAACATGTGGTAATGTCTCTGAGTTAGTTTCATTATCTGTAAAATAAGAGACTCGGACTAGATAATTTCCAAGATTCCTGCCAGACCTAAATTCTATAATCCCATGATCGGAAGGATTCATCCCTAATTGAAAATATCTCTTTTGGTTGCTTGAATGCAGATTTAGGGTCACTCCTTTGTGTTAAAGCAAGACCAAAAGAGCATCTAGGACCATGTGAAAAGGTATCACTTTCCATATCCTCCAGAGAGTTTATTTAACCCATTAGCTCCCATTAATATCTGTCACTGGGTTTGCAGATTACTTACCAGTTTCTTAAAGTGGCACTCTGAGAAAACAAGAATTAGAGAAAGTAAATTAAAATTTTTTTCAAATACATTAACAATTTTTACATGTATGCTTTTTATTTACATATTCATGTATTTAAATGTATTCATTTTAGAAAAAAAATGAGTTCCAATTCTCTCAACCCTCCCTCTCCCCACTCCTCTTTGAGAAAGCAAGCAATTTGATATAGTTCATAGTGTGGAGTGATGCAAAATATATTTCTATATTAGTCATGTTGCAAAAAATAAAACTTCTTCTCCTCCTCCTCCTCCTTCTCACTCTCCTCCTTTTCCTCCTCCTCCTCTTCCCCTTCTTTTTCTCTTCTTCCTCCTCCTCCCTCTTCTCCCTCTCCTCCTTCCTCTCCTTCTCCTTCCTCTCCTCCTCCTCCTCCTCTTCTTTTTTCCTCCTCACTTTCCTCTTCCTCCTTTTCTTCCTCCTCTTCTTCTTCCTCCTCTTTTTCCTCTTCCCTCTCTTCCTCCTCTTCCTTTTCTTCTTCCTCCTCCTCCTCTTCCTCTTCCTCTCCTTCTCCTCCTTCTCCTTCTCTCTCTCTCTCTCTCTCTCTCTCTCTCTCTCTCTCTCTCTCTCTCTCTCTCTCTCTCTCTCTCTCTCTCTCTCTCTCCTGTGTCCCTTCTGAAAAGTGTTTTGTCAAAATTTGAACCCTACATAGTTCAGTAGATAAAGTACAATAACTAGTAGTAGTATAGAGGAAGACTTGAGTTCAAATCTGGACTCAAGACACTTACTAGTTGTGTAACCTTGAGCAAGTTACTTAACTCCTATTTGCTCCTATTTGCTCAGCTGTAAAATGAGGATAATTATTGCACTTACTTCCTAGGGTTGTTATAAGTATTAAATGAGATAATTTTGTAAGACATTTAATATAGTATCTGGCACACTGTAGGGGTTTAATAAATGCTTGTTTCTTTCCTTCCTGATGAATTCCTAGAGTAAGCCTTTAACTTTTTCCATTCATGATTCCTTTTAGCTTGAGAAATTTTTATGTGACTCGAGGTATATAGATATATAAAATTGGTATACAAATCAAGCATTTACTGATAAATTATAATTCCATGACAGCCACATTCATGGGCCCATATGGGGACAAAAATTATAGTTTAAGAAGCTGGGCTCTAGATGCTGTGTCCCTCACCAATCTTCCCCCCAAATTTCAGTTCAAAGTATATTTTTTGACCCTTTCAGAGCTGTTTTCACAGGGACTTGGTTAATATCCTTTCTCATATTCCCTAGATAGCACTTCAAAAAGAGAAACATAGAAGTAATGTGCTGGAGTAAAGAGAACCCCGGGTGAAGAATCAGACCTAGTATCATGTTTGATACTAGTGCTAGTGATATAGGGCAAATTAGTTCTCTTTTCTGGGCCCAACTTCCCTGTCTGTACCGTAACCCAAGGCCCAAATTCCATTTTTGCTGGCCAAACATCAAGTCTCATGCAAATGGGCTTTGTGTTTTGGTTTAACAATAAAATGTTTACAATAAAAAAGAGAGATGCTCTCTCTCAGGTACCTTCTAAGTGCACACTAAAGTTGCCAGCCAAGATCCCCGATCCCTTCTCTGCCACATTCCTAGACTCCCTCCATCCTGCCAGGGACAGGTAGTTTGTCTTCCTAATTCATGTGCCTTTGAAAAGAAGGACCTTCCTCAGCATCAGGGTCTGTACCTGACTTTCAATTTGACTTATTGGGTATTTGCTCCACTTGCTCAGTGGTGAATGTCCCATCCTGGCTTTGGCCACTAGATGGCCACAAACACCAGATCCTATAAGGAAGAATCTGCAGAAATAGAATAAGAAGAGGAATAGCTTTTGGAGCAACATCAGAATGCAGAATTGAAGCCTTGAAATCACATTTGACAAGGGGGCATCCTGCCTTGATGCTTGAAGATCACTGGTGAAGGGAATCCACTGCATCCCTAGGCAGTCTGTTCCAATTCTGAATAGATCTGTTAGAAAGTTGTTTTTGTTTATTTTTCCTGTCAACAAGCTGAAATTCTCTTTGTAGCCTCGAACATTGTATGTAATTCTACTGTCTGCAAGACAGTGGTCTCAGGACCACCTTTCAAATATTTGAAGACTGTTATTCTTCCTACCCTTCTCCTCCCCCTCCCCTTCTCTTCTCTAAGTGAAATTTCTGTTATCAAAGAAATTTGGTATAGAACTAGGATTAGTGGAGATGAATGACCTGTTCTGTGTAAGGGGTGGAACAGAGTTGGCCAAGAGTCAAGAGAGCTTCAGTTTTCCACTAGTTCCCTTTGGGACTCTTTAAGCTTCGAATCTTCAAAGGGATTATTTAAGTCATTTTGGGCATTTCTAGTTTGCAGCTTCGAGAGAAAAGATGGAATAAGTTAATCTGAAATTGTTGAAGGAAAAGACTTCTGGGACATGAGAGGAGCCAACAATTCTCCCTCATGTCCCTATCTCCAGCTTTCTGGTGAATCACTCTTTCAAATGACAACCCTTAAAATTTTGAAGATAGCTAGTATATTTCCTTCCAGGTTCAGTTCCTTCAACCAATCTTTGAGTGCCACATTTCCCATTCTCTTCCAATCTTGCCTCCTTTGAATATATTCCACCTTGTCTGTGTTTTGTTTTGCTTTTTAAAAATATGATGCACACAAAATTCCAGATATGTTCTGATCAACAGTCTCTTTCCCCTCCCTCCAGTTTGTACAGTATCTCTCTTTATACCAAGAGATCATTTTAGCTTTCTTTGAAGGTTGAGATTGAGAATTTTATTTACTTCATTTGGCCCCAGGGGGTAAAGTCAGGGTCAGAGACTGAACGTTGCAAAGAGGGAATTTTAGGCTTGTTATTAGGAAAATCTTCCTAACAATTAGTATCAGGAGAAAGTAGAAGTATTTGCCTGACAATATGGTGGTTTCCTGTTCGTTGGAAGTCCTCAGACAGTGCACCCACTGATGACTATTTGGCAGATATGCTACAGGGAAAATTCCTTTCTACTATAGATTGGATTATTAAGCTATTGAGGGCCCTTCCAATTCTCAGATTCTCTGATTCTAAAAACTTGAAATCTGTTAAAAAAATCTTTTCTCCTTCACAATGATTGCTTTCTAACTATACATCTTGTATTGTTGAAACTGATTTTTAGTACTCAGGTGTAGCCTTCTACATTTATCCTTTATTAAATTTTGTCTTCTCCAATTCATGTATCAAAATGACTTCTCTGCCATCCTTCTCCCCATCTTTCACTCATCTCTTCACCAACTAAGGTGAAGGGTTCACACAGTCAAGATTTCATACTAGTACCTGTCCCCAAGAAATACATTTCTCTCTGGTTCTTACCCCTGCTCTAAATTCTAGGATGATTTACTGAACAAAGCTCAAATATGGTTTGTTTTGAGGTTTCTCTAAAAATAAGTAACAGGGCCCCCACCTCCAACATGGCAATTCAGTTGTTTATCAGATTTGGTATCAAACATGCCTCTTGTTCACCATCATAGGAAATGCCTACGATGCAAAGGACTCTTAGGAAATCATCTTCAACAGCCCTCCCAAAATATAGAAAACTCAATCCATTAGATTCACTACATTTCACCTGGAATGCAGACACTTAGGGGACACTATTGAATAAATATTTTCCATTTACTTTGGAACTGGCTTGTCTGAGTTTTGTCTTGTGACAAAAACAAACTTGTCCAGATCTAGATCTCTTGTTCCTCTGTAGCATAACTGTGATCTCTTAGTTTCGTGGTAGTCCTTTGCTGAAGACCCTTTTTCCCCTTAGAAAGCCAGTGCTGGAACATCAACTCAGGAACTTTCAATCTTTTGAGACATCTCAAACCTGTATGGAAAGAACATTCCCAGGAAAAAAGGAAACATAAAGGCAGAAGGCAGCCAGGAACTGAAAATCCATGAACTGCCCTTTCAGGTCATTTGGGCAATAATGTGCTTTGTCAATTAATGCTCCTGTCAATCACCATCTTCCGCATCTAGGGGAAGAAGAAGAAATCCTATCTCCCTCAAATCCTTCCTACCCATCTGCACTTGCTGCACTTCCATCTGGAAATTCAAGGGAACAGGATATCAAAAGACCAAGCCAATCACTCAGTTTACCTTTTTAAACCATAGATAAAAGGTCTCAGGAGCATACTGGCTCTCAAGAATCAATCATCTAAGGATGCTCAGTCAGTAATAAACAATCACTAAGACATGTCTGATCAACTCCTGTTACATGTATTTGACCCAACACATCTTTCTAACTCATTGAGACTTAACTGCATTCAAACTCTGTCATCCTATGTGATGGCTTTCTCTTTTAAGCTTTGTTTCACTTACAAATAGACCAGCCATCTATGCCTTAACACGAGTCATTGATAAAAAGGTTGAACAACATAAAAGATCTGGGAGTGAGCACTGGACGTGATGCAGAACAAATGCAGAGAAGTAGAAATATTAACACACCTTTTCCAGACCATAATGCAAAAAAAATTACATTTAAATTGTATTGGGCATAGATAAAAAATTAATTGAAAACTAAATAATTTAATCTTTAAAAATTAGTGAGTTAAAGTACAAAGCATAGGAAGAATAAGTAATTCCATTAAAGATAATGTCAAGATTAAGACAACATATTAAAATTTGGGAGATACAGCCAAAGAAATACTTAACAGAAAATTTCTCTAAATTCTTATATCACTTAAAACCAAGAATAGTAGAATAACTCTTGTTGCATGCAACTAAAAAAACCTCAAAAATATTTAATTAAAATGCTGAATTAAACATCAAAATTGAAATCTTAAAAAAAATCAAAGGAGTGATTAATAAAATAGAAAAAATCTATTGAACTAAAATAAAAATAAAAGCTTGTTTTGTGGAAAAAATCCAACAAAATATGGAAACCATTGGTTAGTTTGAGTAAAATAAAGAAGAAAATAAAATTTTCAGCATCAAAAATGAAATTTAAAAATGTGCCACTAATGAAGATGAAATTATAGTAATTCTTAGTAATTATTTTGCTCAATTATGTGCCAATAAAACTGACAATCTAAATGAAATGGACAAATATTTACAAAAATATAAATTGTCCAGATTAACAGAAGAAATAGAATACTTAAATAATTCCATCTTAGGAAAAGAAACTGAACAAAGATATAAATTAGCTTCCTAATGGAAATACAAGTGAATTTTATCAAACCTTTAAAGAATAACTATTGAAAAACAAAAGGTAAAAAAGGAATCATACCAAATTCTTCTATGATACAAATATGGTTTTGATACATAAACCAGGGAGAGCAAAAATAGGGAAAAACTGTAAAGATAATTTGCTATAACCAGGTGGGATTTATACCAGAAATGCAGGACTAGCTCAATATTGGGAAAATTTAACTATAATTGATCTTATTAACAGCAAAAGCAACACAAATCTTATACCAATAGATACTGAAGATGCTTTTGACAAAATGACACTCATTCCTAATTTAATCACTAGAAATTATAAGAATAGTATTTGACTAAAACCAAGGACAAGTATTATTTGTAACAGGGATAAAATAGAAGTCTTCCTAAAAATATCAAAGTGAAGCATTAAATGTCCATCTTCATTATTACATTAAATATTGAATGAGAAATGCCATCTATAGCAATTACATGAGAAAAAGGTTGAAGGAATAAGAATAGGCAAAAAGAAAACAAAACAGTCATTCTTTGTAAATGACATGATGGTATACTTAAAAAATCCTAGCAGATCAGCTAAAACCAGTTAGAATAACGAACATCTTAGCAGATTTGCAGGATAGAAAATAAACTAGTTCAAATCATCATTTGTGTACTACCAATAAAATTCAGAAGGAAGAGGAATTCCATTTAAAATAACCAAAAATAGTAAAAACAATTTAAGAACCTACCTGCCAAAACACATGTAGACCTTATTTGAATACAATCACAAAACACTTTTTATATAAAGAGATCTAAACAAATGGAAAAACCAAGCCAATATAATGATAATTTTACTTAATTTAATATAGTTATTCAGTATCATTCCAATTAAGCTACCAAATAATTATTTTATGGAGCTAAAAATAATAGCATTCATCTTAGTGAAACAGAAAATGAAGAATATCAAGAGAATCAATGAAAAAAGGTAAAGACAATTTAGTAGTACTAGATTTCAACTATATTGCAAAGTGGTAATCATTTAACATTAAAAATCAGAGTGGTTCATTAGTGTAATGGATAGATTGAATACAAAATATATTCTAGGCAAAAATGGCTATAGTAATCTGATATCTCATAAATCCAAAGATTCAAGATTTTGGCACAAGAACTCACTATTCAATTAAAAACTGCTGGGAAAATTGAAAAGCAATCTGGAAGAAATTAGGCTTAAACCAGCATCTCATACTGAATAACAAGCTCAAAATGGGTACATGAATTAGAAATAAAGAATAATATTATAAATTAGGTAGTATATATATATATGTATATTTATATATATTATTCATTTTATCCCCTCTGAACCTTTCTAGAAATAAAGAGTAATATTATAAATTACGGTAATATATATCTATATCTATCTATCTATCTATCTATCTATCTATCTATCTATCTATCTATCTATATTATTCATTTTATCCTCTCTGATCCTTTCTATCTTTTGCTTGGTGACCAAGTAATGCAATATATGTTAAACATGCACAATTCTTCTATACATATTTCCACAAATATCATGCTGCACAAGAAAAATCAGATCAAAAAGGGAAAAATGAAAAAAACAAAAAACAAAATACAAGCAAACAATAACAAAAAGAGTGAAAATGCTATGTTGTGATCCACACTCAGTTCCCACAGTTTTCTCTCTTGGTACAGATGGCTCTCTTCATCACAAGATCATTGGAACTAGCCTAAATCACCGCTCATTATTGAAGAGAGCCATATTCATCTGAATTGATCACTATATAATCTTGCTGTTGCCATGTACAATGATCTCTTGGTTCTTCTTATTTCCTTTAACATCAGTTCATGTAAATCTCTCCAGGCTTCTCTGAAATCCTGATCATTTCTTATAGAACAATAATATTCCATTACAGTCATATACGATAACTTATTTAGCCATTCTCCAACTAATGGGCATCCACTCAGTTTCCAGTTTCTTGCCACTACAAAAAGGGCTACTACAAACATTTTTGCATATGTGGGTCCTTTTCCCTTCTTTATGATCTGTTTGGGATGCAGACCCAGTAGAGACATTGCTGGATCAAAGTGTATACACAGTTTTATATCCCTTTGGAAATAATTCCAAAATTGCTCTCCAGAATGGCTAGATGTATTCACAATTCCACCAACAATGTATCAGTGTCCCAGTTTTCCCGTATCCCCTCTAGTATTCATCATTATCTTTTCCTATCATCTTAGCCAATCTGAGAGGTGTGTAGTGGTACCTCAGAGTTGTCTTAATTTGCATTTCTCTGATCAATGATTTAGAGCATCTTTTCATATGACTAGAAATGATTTTAATTTCTTCATCTAAAAATTGTAAAAACTTCATTTTTGACAAAGGTAGGGAACTGAGCCAAATTTGTAAAAATTAGAACCATTCTCCAATTGATAAATGGCTTAAGTATATGAATAAGCAGTTCTTAGAAGAAGAAATTAAAGTTATCAATAGTCTGAAAAAAATGCTTAAAACTATTGGAGAAATACAAATTAAATCTTACATGACTGACTAACACAATAGAAAAAAGTGACAAATGCTATAAGGAATGTGGAAAAACACATACACTAATGTACTAAAGGAGTTATGAACTAGTCCAACCATTCTAGAGAGTAATTTAGAACTATTCCCAAAGAGCTATAAAATCCTTATACACAGCAATATCATGTCTAAATCTGTAATCCAAAGAAATCAAAGAAAAGGAAAAAAGATACATGTATAAAACTGTATGTGAGAGTTTCTTTTGTGGCAGCAAAGAACTGGAAATTGAGGGAATGTACATCAATTGAGAAATGACTGGACAAGTTATAGTATGTGGTTGTGATGGAATATTATTGAGGTTTAGAAATGAGGACAAAGATGGTTTCAGAAAAACCCAGGAAGACTTTGAATGCAAAGAGAAGTGAGCAGAACCAGGAGAACATTGTACACAGTAATAACAATACTGTAATGATCATCAATTGTGAAAGACTTAGCTACTCTGGTCACTATAATGATTCACAACAATTCTGATGAAAAATAGTAGCGATTTCCAGATAGAGAATTGATGAATTCTGAGTGCAAATTGAAGCATATTTTAGTTTATTTTTCTTTCCTTTTTTATGCAGCATAGCTAATACAGAAATGTTTTGCATGATTTCACATATATGAATGGCTTCTTAATGGGCAAGAGCAGACAGAAGAGAGGGAGAGAATTTGAAATTCAAAATAAAAATGAATATTAAAATATGTTTTATTGATCACTTCATTGATCAATGTCTTGAAATCTTTAAATGTCATTTTCCCTTTACTATTAGTGTTATAATATATCCTTGGAGATTTCTAGATTATCTGGGGGAAATGATATCCAGAAAGACTAAAGCAAATCTGGCTGCCTTTTGTACTATGCCATTAGTAGCTCTGATGTAGGTCCCTAAGTGAAGGTCACTCTGGGAGATGTTCTGGGGCAGAGATCAAAGCTCTTTGGCATAGGGGAGACACTATAATGAGTTCCATGGGATCTTTGCTGCCTTCTTGTGATCAGAGGAGAGAGGGGAGTGATACATAATACATTGTGCCTTTCTTCCCTTTTCTCTAAACCCTCAAAACAACTTTCCCATGGGTTCTATCCAGATTAGCCTTGACTACTCATGACTTGCACATCAGACCAGAACTTTCTTCTCCACTTGATTTATTTCAGGGTTATTATATCTCTCTGTAGAGTCTATTGAAAGGGTCTTTTCAGTGACTACTCCCTAAGCCCCCTTTCCTTGTTAATTTAAGTCTCTTACAGTGATTGGGCCAATGACCTGCTGTCGGTCAGATGTGAATTTTGGTCTGCATTCTATTATTTGAGATAACTCCCCCAGAACTTTCCTAACTCCCTGATTCTACTCATTTTAACTCTAATGTGTAGATGAGATATATACTGGAGAGTTATGAAATTGAGCATTGATCCTGTTTCCAGGTCAGGGCCTGGATTTTGTGTAGATAGTATCTTCCTTGATACAACTTCACAAAATCATAGCCACCTGAGGATTAACACCACTAGGGAATGACTCATGATGATTCTGGGGCAGTGATCAAAGGCAGACTTCAGGAGGGCATAGATTAGAAAGTACACTGCATGCTACTATATCTTTTTTAACTCCCTATGATCACAGAAGATATAGAATACTTGGGGCCCCTCCATGCTCAGTTTATTCAGCAAAGCCTGTATTCACCTTGTTGTTGTCCACTCTCCAGGGTCTTGCCTTTGATTTTATTAGAAGGCTACATCATTGAATTCCCTTCCTATCCCTTTACCTTTAACTAAAGTGTGGATGATCCATAGGTCAGTCAGCCTTTTGCTTTGTTTTGTGTTTTCCAGTTAGTTGGTTGCTGTGGAGTCACCTTTACTTCCTGATCTTGTTCACTTGGTCTCTAGTATTGGGTGGATTGTATAGTGGAGGATATAAAATAATGGATAACAAATGCAGAGTACTGCCATTTTAGGCAAGAGTTGTATTCTGGGGGATGGATTGGCAGAGTGGATAATCTCTTCTATGCCTCTATTGAGGGCATGGGGAAAACCTGCTCCTCCTTTTCTCTGTTCTCCAGTAAAATCTCTTCCCTTCTTACTCAATGAGGTCTAAAATTCCTCTAGTAGGAGAAGTTGAGGAGGATAGTTTCAGTAGGAGAGGGAGCAAGGTACTTATATCTGCACTGATTCAGGGTGGGGCCTGATGTGAAATTTTCCTCTGATTATAGAAGACTTGGAGACTAGGAAAGGACAGGAATGCAAAGTATACTTAAAATGGGGGAGATGATTGTTCATCATCAATGGGAAACTTTGATAAGGTCCGATCATGATACTGGAATAAAGTCTATCTTCTTAGTGGAGCCAAGTTAACGGAATAGAGAGATCATTCCAGCCAAACTTTCCCAAAATTCCCCTCCTAAGAACTTTAAAATAAAACCTCAAATTAAATTCTGGAATAGCATAGCCAAAAAAAGGTTTTTCTAGCTCAAGACAATTTAGGAAGTTGGAAAGAACACTAGGGTGGAGGATAACTAGAGCACAGCATGGAGGGGGGAAATGAGGGGGCAGAAGAGTAGCCACAATAGTTCCAGGAGCTCTCACTGCCTGGAGCCAGTAAGAGATTAGACAATTAGTTGGAAACAGATTCGAGAGGACCTCTGTGAGAACACTGAATGCAGGACCAGGTACTACTTTGCAACCCCCATTGCCCATTATCCAATTCTGAATTGCATTTCCAGGATGGAAAGGAGTGCTTGTGGTCATGAAAAGCAGGGGCCCAGTTCCAGAGAAAAGAGAAAGTAAGGGGCTTAATTCCTGGGAACAGTGTCAGAGAGGAGAAAGAGCATTAACTCTTATGTTTGGGAGTGGGGGGGAGTAAAGGGGCCCTTCTAAGGATCAGAATGCAGACCAAGAGAGCAGTGAATACATCTGTTCCTACTGTCTTGGAAGCATCAAAAACTTAAGTTTTTGGGAAGTAATTGTAAAAACAATAGAACAAGCCTGAAACTTGAGACAGTGACACTCATCCATCCCTACCCCAGAAATGAACACAGCTGAAGTAAACATAAAGTTCAAAATCAAGAAATAGGCTAGAAAAATGAACAAATTTTAAAAAAATCTGAATATAAAATGATACTATGGAGACAGTGAAGCTCAAGACAAACTCAGAAGAAGTGAAATATATGAAAATAATTACAAGCAAAGTTTCAAAGAAAAATTCAGATTGGACATAAGTCTAGTAAGACTTTATAGAAGAACAAAAGAAAAAGATAAAAACAGCAAAAATGATTTTTCAAAATCAAAGAGTAGTAGAGGAAAAATTGGGAAAATAAATGAGAGTAATATAAGAAAATCATGGTGGGGAACTGGGGAAGAATTAACAAGTTGGTAAGCAAGGCACAAAAATACTATTGATAATAACTCCTTAAGAAAAAGAATTAGCCAAATGGACAAAAAAGTACAACACCTTAATGAAGAAAATAATTTCTTAAAAATTAGAATTGGTCAGGTGGAAGCTAATGATGTCATGAGACACTAAGAAACAATAAAACAAAGTCAGGAGAATTTTAAAAATAGAAAAAAATGTGAAATATGTCATCAAAAAACAATTGGCCTGAAAAGCAGATCAAGGAGAGATAATTTAAAATTTTAAGAAATATCTTAAAATCATGATCAAAAAAGGAGCTTAGAGCTTATTTCAGGAAATTTATAAAGGAAATCTGTTTAGATATTTTAGAACCAGAGGGCAAAAGTAAAAGAAAAAAATCTATTAATCATCTTCTGAAAGACATCCCAAAATGAAAACTCCCAGAAATATTATAGTCAAATTCCAGAGCTTCCAAGTCAAGAAGATAATATTGTAAGTAACTAGAAATATTGCAATTCAAATATGTTGGAGCCATAGTCAGGATAACACGATATTTTGTAGTTACCTTGATAAAGGACTGGAAGACTTGGAATATATTAATTTGGAAGGCAAAGGAGCCAAGATTACAAACAAGAATTACCTATTAAGCAAAGCTGAGTAAAATCCTTCAGAGGAAAAAAGGATATTTAACAAAATAGAGAACTTTCACCCATTTCTAATGAAAAGACCAGAGTGCAATAAAAAATTGACAGTCAAATACAAGATTCAAGAGAAGCATAAAAAGGTAAACAGGAAAGAGTAATCATAAGACATTTAGAAAGTTAAACTATTTAAATTCTTATATAGAAAGATGATACATGTAACTCCTAAGAACTTTATCATTATTAAGGCAAATAGAAGGAATCCTCATACACAGAGGGCATGAGTGTGAGTTGTTCAAGTTGGTATAATTTCCTTCCTCCTAAAAAAAATGAAGGGATGAAAAAGATGGATACCTTGGGAAAAGGAAGAAAGCCAAAGAGAGAGGTAGAATAGGGAAAGTTTTCTCTTATAAAAGAGTTATGAAAGAAAAATCTTTTTGATGGATAGGGAAAATGGGTAGAGAATTGCAGGAATTGCTTGAACTTCACTCTCATCAGAATTGGTTCAAAAAGAGAAAATATGCATATATGAGTATATATAAAATATGTGTGTATGTGTGTATAAATATTGAATGTGTATCACATACACATTCAATTGAGTAAAGAAATTTCTCAATAAAAAAAAGGGAAAGGGAATAAAGGATAGGGGAGTGATTAAAGATAGGACAGATTAAGGAAAGCAGTGAACAAAACAAATTTTTGAGAAGGTATGGGATAAAAAGAGAAAGAAGCATAAGCAGAAAATAGAATAACAGTAATCATAAGTATGAATGTGAATAGGATGGCTCACCCATAAAACAGAAGTTAACAACAAAATGGATTAGAAACCAGAAAACAATAATATGTTTTTTTTTTTTCACAATAGAAAATAGATCCTCACAGAATTCAAATAAAAGGGCTAAAGCTATTGTGCTTCCACTGAAATGAAAAAAGAAAAAGGTAGGGGTAGTAATCATGATCTTAGACAAAGTAAAAACAAAATTAGACCTAGTTGAAAGAATCAAGAAAACTACATTTTGCTAAATGGTACCATAAACAGTAAATAATATTTAAAATGTTTGCAGCAAGTTTCTCTGATAAAAACCTAATTTCTCAAATAAATAGAGAACTGAGTCAAATTTATAAAACTAGGAGCCATTCCCCAATTGAGAAATATTCAAAGGATATGAATAAGTAGTTTTTGGAAGAAGTCAAAGCTATGTATCATCATATAAAAAAAACATTGATTATAGAAATGCACATTTTAAAAAATATGAAATATCACATCACATTATCAGAAATGACACATGCTGGAAAGGATGAGGAAAAAAGGATAACTAATAAACAACTGGTGGAGTTGTGAATTAGTCTAAACCCTCTCTAGAGAACAATTTGGAACTATTTCTAAAGGACTATAATATGGTGCATACCCTCTGACTCAGCAATACCATAATAAGAGATCAAATTAAAAGGAAAGGATCTGTACATACAAAAATATAGCAATTATTTTTCTGATAACAAAGAATTGAATATTGAAAGTATGCTCATCAATTAGATATTGGTTGAACAAGTTTTGGTATTTGATAGTGATGGACTACTATTATTTTGTAATAAATGATAAGGATGGTTTTAAAAAAAAACATGTCAAGACTCATATGAACTGATGCAATGTAAAGTGAGAAGAACCAGGACATCCTTGTATACAATAGTAACATTATGCATTGTAAAAGTTATGTTGGGGCAGCTAGGTGATTTGATGGAGAGCACTGGGCTAGGAATCAGAAAGACTCATTCTCATGAATCCAAATCTGGCCTCAGAGATTTCTTAGCTATGTAACCTTCAGCAAGTCACTTGATCCTGTTTGCCTCAGTTACTCCTTTGTAAAATGAGCTGGAGAAGGAAATGGCAAATCACTTCATTATCTTTGCCAAGAAAACCTCAAATGGGGTCATGATTTCATGATTTTCACATGCATAACTAATTTACATATATACTTTTGTTTGTTTTCTCAGTGGGTGAGGTAGGGGTTGGAGGCAGGGAGAGAATTTGCAACTCAAAATTTAAAAAAGAAAAGAATGTTAAAATAAATAGCTAAAAAGTAATTACTTTTTGGGCTACTTGAAAATCAAGATAAAAAAAAACCCTCACACATTATATTTCAAGAACTTATAAAAGAAAACTGCCCAGATATTTTAGAATCAATGGATAAAATGGAAGTTGAAAGAATCTATTGATCACCTCCTAAAAGAAATCCCAAAATGAAAACTCCCAAGAATATTACAGACAGAGCTCCTATGTCAAAGAGAAAATGTTGAAAGCAAATAGAAAGAAACTATCTAAATACCATAGAGCCTTAGTCATAATGACACAAAATTTAGCAGATACCACAATAAATGAGTGGAGGGCTTAGAATGTGATATTCCAGAAGCTAAAGGACCTAATATTTAAGCCAATAAAATTCTACCCAGAAAAACCCTTTCTTATATAATTGATAAAAAGTGATATCATAGGTCAAGTAGAGGAATATGGAAAACATTATCTGCTAGGTCTATGTTTAAGAGAAGACTTTATGATGAAACAGGAGATAGAGAGGATAATAGAAATGGATTCTTTTAATTACTTGAAATTAATTTTTTTTAACATAAAATCAGTGCAGTCCAAATGAGAAAAAAAGCAGAAAACCTTAAACCTACAGATTGGTTAATGTAGATGTAGAAAATTAAGATACACTAATATATTACTTATGGAGTTATAAACTGGTTCAGCCTTCTGAACAATTTGGCCCTATACCCAAAAGGTCATAAAACCGCACATACTCTTTAACCCAGAAATATCATTATTAAGTATGTGTCCAAAAGAGAACAAAGAGAAAAGGTGAAGGACCTATATGTAGATTTTTAAATAGTATCTCTTTTTATAGTGGCAAAGAATTAGACATTGAAAAGATGCCTATTAATTGGGGAATAACTAGACAAGTTGTAATGTATGTTGTGATAGAATACTATTGTGGTATAAGAAATGATGATGGGATGGTTTCAGAAAAACCCAGAAAGACTTAGGAAGTGAGCAGAACCAGAACATTGTACACAGTAATAGCATTTTGGTGATGATGATCAACTATGTAGACTTAGCTACTCTGATCTCTACGATGATCCATGACAATTCTGAAGAACTCATGATGAAAAATGGTATCCACTTTCATAAAGAGAACTGGTGAACTATTAGAACAGATTGAAATGTGTGTGTGTGTGTGTGTGTGTGTGTGTGTGTGTGTACATTCATATACACTTTATTTTTTCCTGCCTTTTAAGCAACATGGCTAATATGGAAATATATTTTACGTGGCTTCTCATGTTATAATGGGTTTCAAATTGCTTGGTTTATTAATGGGGAGGGATGGGAAGGAAGCACTTCTTTGCATTGTCCACACATAGGTAAATACATTTCTTTGGTTCCTTTTGTACATGTCCCTTTACTCATACTCTCATTGGAGTTGGGTATATTACAGGGTTAGACATGTTGTTGTTGGTGTTCTTAATATGTCATTTAAGTATATATCTTTACTTTGAATTAATGTGTCCACTGATTGACTGTTCAAAGGCAAACACAGTGATGTGGGCTCATGAACTATAGTTTTGTAAAAACAGATCCAAGGCAGTATCTTAAACCAAAGATATTTGATCTACCAGTATGAACTGAGAAGATGAGGTAGCCTAGAGAGGCACTGCATTGTGGGGGAGGATTTACTTCCCATTGAAGTTTGCATTGATATAGGAACCCAAGAAAACTGGAACTCAAGAGGTAGTTGCCAAGGGTAAAAACAAATTGTCCCTCAAGATGATGGTTTGTTAACTGCGGATCTGTAATAAAAGAAAGTCATAAAAAGACACCCAGGGACTCATGTTCACTTTGGTAAGCACATGTTGAACTTCATAATGATATACTTGAACTATAGGCTACCATTGCCTCTGGGTGAAGTGGGGAAGGGTAAAGTAGGAAGCTGATCCTTATCTCCCTTTACTGGAAGTCCAAGGGAAAGTTGGCCCTAGATGTGTCCCTGAGAGGAAAAAGGGAGCCAAAACTCCTCAATTTTTCTTCTTCCTCTCCTCTTCATTGTACTGAAATGGGATGGGGGAAGGTTTCTTCATCAGAGAATACCCCCCATAACTCTCAGCGACTAATTCTCTTAGATATAACCTAGACATGGACATCACCAAAGAATTAGGGCATCATCTCAGCCAAGCACAGAGCATGACCTTTAGCATAAGGCCAAAATATCAATCCAATTCCAAATATCATCCCTGTTACATAATTATAATCATTAATATTTACATAGTGCTTTAAGATTTGCAAAGCATTTTATATGCATTATCTCATTTGAGCCTCAAAACAACTCTGTGAGAGAGGTGCTCTTTTTTTATAGATAAGAATATTGAGACTGAGAAAGGTTGACTAATTTGCTTAGGATCACATAACTAGTGAGCTTCTGAGGCCAAATTCAAATTTGTGTCTTCTCTCTTTTCCAGCATTCTGCCTACTCTACCACCCTATATATAAGAAACTCAAGGTTCAGTGTGAGGATAGTATATGTAATAAGGATTCTATAAAGGACTCTGAATAAAAAAGTAAAAATAAACCATTCTCTGTGTTATTCCTTTGAAAGACTTTTGATTTTCCAAAGTCTCTTTAAAAAAATCAAACCATAATTATTCCTGGTGGGAGTTATCTCTTCAAAGAATCAGATCCAAGATTTAGTCTTGGAAGAGACTTTAGGTGGCATCTAGTCCAGCCCTTTCAAGGATGCATCAGAATTTGAAGCCAGGTCCCAGATTTGGGGCTTCCAGGGTCAAGATCCTTTCTACTATGCCACATTCTTTAAGCATCTGAACTCATCTTAGGTTCTCAACCAAATTTTAATTCAGAGTCATTGTGTGATAGGGAACTGAAATAAAAACTCAGGCTCAGTAAGGGTCTCTCACACCACTTGCCTCTTTTGTATTTTTGTATATGGGTAGCAGTGACTTTTCATAAAAGTAAACTTGACCTTGTGGAAAGTTTCCTGGGATAGCTATCAATGGGGCCTCTTTAGAGGATCACTAAGCAGAAAGCACAGTAAGTTCCATTATAGTCCCACATGGAGAATAAACTGCTCAAGTGACAGCAAGTTCTTCACATGTGAAGAATAGCTATAAATGCTCTACCCTGGAGACATGATTTATGGGCCGCAGTTTTTTCCTCTTTCAGGAGTTTGTAAACATGAAATAAAAGTTAGTTCTAGAGGAAACCCCATAGAAAAGGGTTGGAAGTAAATAAGACCCACAGTGCCAGAGAGGTAGGGGTTTCATTTCCACCATAGGGAGAAGTGCATATTTACAGGACATTTCAACTGGAATGAGCCCAAGAACTTCATCCTTCACTTTATAGAAGAGAAAATGGAGATCCAGAGTCAAAATGGAGAAGACAATGGATTTAGAATGACATTTAATGGGAAACTGGTCATTGAAGGGCAAGTCCTGGGAACATGAACTGGAATGGAGGAGATTAGACCTTTTCTTCAGAGCATTCACAGATATTTGGTGACTGTTTGCTGTCTACTTATATATTGTGAAGAAAATGCTTTTTGGTTGGCTTCTGACATAATACAGAGATTACCTACAAAAAATCGAGATACTCTTTTCTGTTGGTCATGAGATGCAAAGACAAGTCTCTAGCCTCTGGATGACTGATGTGGTGATGCCTTTCCCCTCACTGGGACAGTCTGTGAGTGTAAGGACTCTTAGATAAGGTTGTGTCTGGGATGGAGCCCCTTGTGACTTCTTTCTTTTGAAACAGGGATTCATGAGATTTAAAAATCCAATGACCAATATGATTTCCAAAATTTGCTAGAAGCTGAACCCCACATATCAGAGTAGCCCAAAGAAGTGATGTGCTTGACTTATGCCAGCAATAGCTCAACCCTATAACCAGGACATTATGACTTTTAGCAAGACAATGACTCATCCAGTGATTATATTGCATACAGAAATGAATTTGGGGGCAAGAGCTTTAGGTTTGATCCCACTCTCCCCAGTCAGTGACTGATAGGCTATAGAAGACAACTGTTCCATTTGGAAGGATATTGTAGTACTTCTGTTCTTGCCATTTCTTTGCAATAAAAATATTCCTTTGTAAAAGTTATTTGGCATTAACTGATTAGGTTATATTGAAAAAATAATTATTTGCAACTGATATTAGGAAAAATAAACATCAGAATGGGGGTTCAGGCAGATAAAAGAACATCAACCCATAGAGATACCTCTAGAACCTTGAGTGGGAAATAGATCTGCTTTTTGAGGTCTTCACTTGCCAGGATGAGAGATAAGATAAAGACTTTTGCTATGCATTGAATTTGAATCTCAGTTCTGCTGCACATTGGTAGGTGTGAAAGTAGTGAATAGAGCACTGGATATGTGTCCAGGGAAAGCTGAACTTAAATCCCTTTTTCCATTTTTACAAGGTTTGTTATAATGTACAGCTCACTTCTACTCTCTGAGATTGTTTCTTCACCTGAAATTGGGAATAATAGTAGCACCTTCCTCATAAGGTTATTGTTATAAAGAGCAAATGAGACTACATTTATAAAGAACTTTGCAAACTATACTGTGCCCATATAAATTTAAGCTGTTATTATTATGCAGGATCTTAGGAGAGTCTTCTGAATTCTATGGGCCTTTGTTTCTTTATGAGTTAAATAAAAGAATCAAACTAGAATATTTCTAAGATCCCTCCTAATTCTATAATCCAAGATTGGGCAAGATGACTTGCCTGAAGTACAAGTCTCAGGACTCCTAATCTGCTTTTCTTTCCTTTTGGAGAAGTGGCAAAACACAGGGGCTGAGGCACTGGACTTAAAGTGAGGAAGACCAAAGTGAACTCCTTCCTCAGATACTTCCCACCTATGTAACCCAAGGCAACTCAATCTTTCAGTGCCTCTGTTTCCATATATATAATGTTAATGAATGGTTTTCTAAGTCAGTATTCTGTCTAATAAGGTGTTCTCTATTTGGAGTGCTCTGGATTGAGGCTTCCCCAGGCAGAGCTGCTCTAGGGAACTCTGTATCATGCTTTCTGATAGCAACTGAGAGAAATAGGATATAAACTACTCCTGTATCCATATTCCTTCATTTCATCCCAAAGATATGGCCCAGTTTGGAGATTCCCAGGTTTTTGGAGTTATCTATCCTGAAAATACCTGCCTTGTTAACTCTATTGTTTCTCAAGAAGTTGTCCTGTTATTAAATTGTGAGCTCCCTGAGGGCAGGAGTCACATACTGCATGCCTTTCTTAGAGCCATGAACACAATGTTTTTAGCATGTTAGTGGGCCTATGAGTTCATTGGTCAAGTTGCCAACAAGAAGTTATTAAGTACTTATGATGTGCCAGAGCAGCTATGTAGCCCAGTGGTTAGAACCCTGGGCTTGGAATCAGGAACACTCATTTTGATGAGTTTAAATCCAACCTCATACACTTACTAACTGTGTGACCCTGGGCAAGTCACTTAACCCTGTTTGCCTCAGTTTCCTCATCTGTAAAATGAGCTGGAAAAGAAAATGGTAAACCACTCCAGTATCTTTGCCAAGGAAACCCCAAATGGAGTCATGGAGAGTCAGATACAACTAAAATGAATGAACAACAACAATACAATGTGTCAGGCATTGTGCTAAGTACAGAGCAAAGCAAAAGCCAGTCTCTGCTTGTGAGGAGTTCCTAGTCTAATAGGAACAGACAAATGTAAACAACTGTGTACCAGCAAGATGCTCTTAGAGGAGAGACATTAATGTTAGGGAGAATTAGAAAAGACTTTAGCTGAATATTGAAGGAGACCAGAGAGACCCAAGAAGAGGAGGGGGAGCATTCAAAGCAAAGAGCCACCGTTGAAAATACTTGGAACTGGAAGATGGAATCTCAGGTTTGAAATAGCAAAGGAGGCCAGTATCACTGAATCCCAGAGTTTGTGGAAGAGAGTAAGGTGCTAGAAGGATTAGTCCATGGGGAGGGATTTGAATACCAACAAAAGCATTTTATGTTTAATCATGGAAATAAATAATAGGGAATTCCTGAAGTTTAATATGTAATCCTTCCCATGCAATACATACATGCCTTCTCATCCTTTAGGATGCTTGTCCATTTTCTCCCAGAATGGTTCCATAATAGGCCCACCAAATAGGCTGGGGTGGGCATGGGGAAGGATGACTCTGATTGGGAAAAGGAGCTGGTGGATTCTTTGTCACCTAGGCCTCTTAGAAACAAACATCTAGAGACATAAAAAACGTTAGAGGTCATATAATCAAACTGCATTGTTTTTACAATAGACTAGGAAACAAGCCTTGAGAAGTTAATCAACTTGGAGCAGTTAGGTGGCACAGTGGATACAACCCCAATTCTAAACTTAAGATCAGTACTTTCCAGTCTCCATTATGTTTCCCCAACCTTAATGTGATGTCCCAGCACACAAGGTGTCCATTTGATATCTTCTCCTCTCCATACACACTTAGTTATATTCCTTTTCAAGTCTTGCGTCTCTTTGATATTTTTATGTTTCTTCTTTGTAATTGTATCACTGTCAATGAGAATCTGTGAGCTGCAATTTCCTTATCTAAACATTTGGGGGAGCTTGGGAACAAGTTTAAGCAATGATATTCTTGTTACTGTAGCCAGAAGGATATCTTGTAGTTCTGCTTCCATGTCTTAGCCTCTTACCTCCCTTTTCCCTTCCTTTCTGAAGTTGGGTTTCCTTTACAGTTTTGTATTAAAGAATACCCATGGTTTAGTAAATTAAAAAAAAACAACAACCATAATTCTCAATTACTTTTCAGAATTTTTTTGTCATATGGTTGCTGATAGCTTGGATAACATTCTTTTGAAAAGTACATGTTCATATACTTTGGTCCTCTCTCTGGATATAGCTGGCTCTCTTCATTACTGAATATTTGAATCATTTCATTGTTGAAGAGAGCCACTAGACATGTATTTTTAAAAGTCCCAAAGTGAAAGTCAGGACTTTTTTTTTAATTATAGCTTTTTAGTTACTAGATATATGCATGGGTAATTTTTTCAGCATTGACCCTTGCAAAACCTTCTGTTCTAACTTTTCCCCTTCTTCCCCCCACCCTCTCCCCTAGATGGCAGGTAGACCAATGCATGTTAAATATGTTAAAGTATATGTTAAGTACAATATATGTATACATATCCATACAGTTATTTTGCTACACAAGAAAAATCAGACTTAGAAATAAGGTAAAATTGGGGCAGCTAGGTGGCGCAGTGGATAGAGCACCAGCCTTGAATTCAGGAGGACCTGAGTTCAAATTTGATCTTAGACACTTAACACTTCCTAGCTGTGTGACCCTGGGCAAGTCACTTAATGTCAGCCTCAGGAAAAAAAAAAAAGAAATAAGGTAAAATTAACCTGAGAAGGAAATCAAAAAAGCAAGTGGACAAAAATAGAGGGATTGGGAATTTTATGTAGTAGTTCATACTCATTTGCCAGAGTTCTTTCACTGGGTGTAGCTGGATCTCTTCATTATACTTCAGTATATTCTTCATTATTAAACAAATGGAACTGATTTGGTTCATGTCATTTAAGAGAGTCACGTCCATCAGAATTGATCATCACATAGTATTGTTGTTGAGATATACAATGATCTCCTGGTCCTGCTCATTTCACTCAGCATCAGTTCATGTAAGTTTTTCCAGCCCTTTCTGAAATCATCCTGCTGGCCATTTCTTACAGAACAATAATATTCCATAACATTCATATACCACAACTTATTCAGCCATTCTCCAATTGATGGGCATCCATTCAATTTCTAGTTTCTAGACACTACTAAAAGGGCTGCCACAAACATTTTTTGCACATACAGGTCCCTCTCCCTTCTTTAAGATCTCTTTGGGATATAAGTCCAGTAGTAACACAGATGGATCAAAAGGTATACACAGTTTGATAACTTTTTGAGTCTAGTTCCCCCAGAATGGTTGAATGCAATTGCAATTCCGCCAAAAATGCAACAGTGACCCAGTTTTCCCATATTCCCTCCAACATTCAGCATTATATTTTCCTATCATCCTAGCCAATCTGACAGGTATGTAGTGGTATCTTAGAGTTATCTTAATTTTCATTTCTCTGATTAGCATCTTTTCATATGGCTAGAAATAGTTTCTATTTCTTCATTTGAAAATTGTCTGTTCATATCCTTTGACCATTTATCAATTGGAGAATGGTTTAATTTCTCATAAATTAGAGTCAATGCTCTATATATTTTGGAAATGAGGCCTTTATCAGAACCTTTGACTGTAAAAATGTTTTCCTAGTTTATTGCTTCCCTTCTAATCTTGTCTGCATTAGTTTTGTTTATACAGAAGCTTTTCAATTTAATATAATCAAAATTTTCTATTTTGCGATCAATAATGATCTCTAGTTCTTCTTTGGTCACAAATTTCTTCTTCCTCTGAGTTTCTGCCATACTAATTTCCAATTTTCCCAGCAGTTTTTGTCAAACAGTGAATTTTTATCCCAAAAGCTGGGGGTTTTGGTTTTTCAAACACTAGATTATTAAAGTTATTGATTATTTTGTCCTGTGGACCTAACCTATTCCACTGATCATCTGGTCTATTTCTTAGCCAATACCAAATGGTTTTGGTGACTGCTGCTTTATGATATAGTTTTAGATCTGGTACAGTTAGGCCACCTTCATTTGATTTTTTTTTCCATTAGTTTCCTTGAAAGTCTTGACCTTTTGTTCTTCCAGATGAATTTTGTTGTTATTTTTTCTAGGTCATCAAAATTGTTTTTTTGGAGTCTGACTGGCATAGCACTAAATAAATACATTAGTTTAGGTAGTATTGTCATCTTTATTATATTTGCTCAACCTATCCAAGAGCACTTTTTCCAATTGATTAGATATGACTTTATTTTTGTGAAAATGTTTTGTAGTTTTGCTCATATAGTTCCTGACTTTCCCTTAGCAGATAGATTCCCAAGTATTTTATACTATTGGCAGTTACTTTAAATGGAATTTCTCTTTGTATCTCTAGCTGTTGGATTTTGTTACTGATATATAAGAATGTTGATGATTTATGTGGGTTCATTTTGTATCCTGCAACTTTGATAAAGGTGTGGACTATTTCTAATAGCTTTTTAGTAGAATCTATGGGGTTCTCTAAGTATACCATCATATCATCTGCAAAGAGTGATAATTTGGTTTCCTCATTACCTACTCTAATTCCTTTAATCTCTTTCTCAACTCTTATTGCCAAAGCTAGCATTTCTAATACAATATTGAATAATAATGGTGTTAGTGGGCAAACTTGTTTCACTTCTGATCTCATTGGGAATGGTTCCAGGATAAACTGGAACCCTATTATATATGATGCTTACTGATGATTTTAAATAGATGCTACTCACTATTTTATGGAAAACCCCATTTATTCCTATATTTCAAGTGTTTTTAATAGGAATGGATGTTGGATTTTATCAAATGCTTTTTGTACATCTATTGAGATGATCATATGGTTTTTGTTAATATAGTTTTCCTAATTTTGAACCAGTCCTGTATTCCTGGTATAAATCCTAGTTGGTACTTCCCAAGGATGATTTTCTGTAATCTTTTTGCTAATATTTTATTTAAGATTTTAGCATCAATATTCATTAGGGAGATTGGTCTATAATTTTCTTTCTCTGTTTTCAAACTACCTGGTTTAGGTACCAGTACCATTTCTTTATCATAGAAGGAATTTGGTAGGAGTCCTTCATTCCCTATTTTTTCAAATAGTTTATATAACATTGGAGTTAATTGTTCTTTAAATGTTTGGTAGAATTCAAATGTAAATCCATCTGGTCCTGGGGATTTTTTCTTAGGAAGTTGATTAATAGCTTCTTCTAAAATGGAACTATTTAAGCAATTTACTTCCTCCTCTGTTAATCTGGGCAGCCTATAGTTTTGAAGGTAGCCATCCATTTCACTTAGGTTATCAAATTTATTTGCATAAAGTTGGGCAAAGTAATGCCTAATTATTGCTCTAATTTCTTCTTCATTTGTGGAAAGTTCTGTCTTTTAATTTTTAAGACTTACAATTTGATTTTCCTCTTTCCTTTTTCTAACCAAATTTACCAAAGGTTTTTCTATTTTGTTGTTTTTTCCACAAAACTAACTCTTAGTTTTATTTATTAATTCAATAGTTTTTTTTTACTTTCAATTTTATTAATTTCTCCCGTTAATTTTAGAAATTCAAGTTTAGTATTTGATTGGGGGTTTTAAATTTGGTCTTTTTCTAGCTTTTTAAGTTGCAAGCCCAGTTCATTGATCTTCTCTTTCTCTATTTTATTCAAGTAAGCCTCTAGAGATTTAAAATTTCCCCTTATTACTGTTTTGGCTGCATGCTACAAATTTGGTATGTTGCCTCATTGTTGTTGTTCTCTTGGGTGAAATGATTAATTGTGTCTATGATTTGCTGTTTCACCCATTCATTCTTTAGGATGAGATTATTTAGTTTCCAATTATTTTTTGGTCTATTTATCCCTAGCTTTTTAAAGGTAATTTTTATTGCATTGTGATCTGAAAAGAATGCATTTAGTATTTCTGCCTTTCTGCATTTAATTTTGAAGTCTTTATGTCCTAGTACATAGTCAAATTTTTGTATAGGTTCCATAAACTGCTTGGAAGAAAATATACTCCTTTCTGTCACCATTCAGTTTTCTCCAAAGATCTATCATACCTAATTTTTCTAATAGTCTATTTATCTCTTTACTTCTTTTTTATTTGTTTTGTGGTTTGATTTATCTAATTTTGAGAGTGCAAGGTTGAGATCTCCCACTATTGTAGTTTTGCTGTTTATTTCTTCTTGCAACTCTCTTAACTTCTCCTTTAGGAAGTTAGATGCTATACCACTTGGTGCATATATATTTAGTATTGATGTTGCTTCATTGTCTATGCTACCCTTTAGCAAGATATAGTTTCCTTCCTTATCTCTTTAAAAGAGATCAATTAGATCTGAGATAAGGATGGCTACCCCTGCTTTTTTTTTTTTTACTTCACCTGAAGCATAATAGATTCTGCTTCAGCTTTTTACCTTTACTCTGTATGTATCACCTTGCTTTAAATGTATTTCCTGCAAACAACATATTGTAGGATTCTGGCTTTTGATCCAATCTCCTCTCTGACTCCATTTTATGGGAGAGTTCATCCCATTCACATTTATGGTTAAAATGACTAATTCTGTATTTACTGTCATCTTATTATCCCCAGATTATACTTTTCTTTTCCTTTCCCCCTTTACTCCCCTCCCCAGTATTAAACTTATTGGCACCACTTGCCTCTCACAGCACTCCCTCTTTAGAATCCCTCCTACCCCCTTTGAGTCCCTCCCCCTTTCTTATACCTTTCCCACATTTTTTCTGTATTCCCTTCTATTTAACCTACTCTTTTCCTTTTCCATTTTCTTCTCCCACTTTTTAATGAGGTGAGAGAAGTTTCTCTGTAAAGAAAGTATGTATAATATTTTCACTTTGAGCCAAATCTGATGAGAGTAAGATTCATACAATGTTCCTCTCCTTCCTTTAATTCCCTCAGATATGATAGGTTTCCTTTGCCTCTTTATTAGATGTAATTTCCCTATTTTTATCTCCCCTTTTCCCTTTTTTCTGATATTCCCCTTTCCTTTTTAATATTATAACAGTAAAATCAAATTATATATGTAATCTCGATGTATGCCCATTACAGAAATACAATTCTCAAGAGTTCTTTTTATCTTTTATGCTTCTCTTGAGTCCTATATTTAGGAGTCAAATTTTTTGTTTAGCTCTGTTTTTTTTTTTTTTTTTTTTTTTTTTTTTTTCATTAGAAGTAAATGGAATTTATCTGTTTTATTGAATGTTCACTTCTTCCCTGAAAGAAAGTGCTCAGCTTAGGTGGATAGTTTATTCTTGGCTGCATTCCAAGTTCTTTTGCCTTATAGAATATCATATTCCAAGCCCTTTGATCCTTTAATGTGGAAGCTGCTAAATCCTGAATGATCCTTATTGTGGCTCTTAGGTATTTGAATTGTTTTTTTCTGGCTGCTTGTAATATTTTTTCCTTAGTCTGATAGTTGTGAAATTTAGCCACAATATTCCTTGCAGTTTTTATTTTGGGGTCTCTTTCAGAAGGTATTAGATGAATTCTTTCAATGCCTATTTTGCCTTCTGATTCTATTACATCTGGGCAGTTCTCTTTGATGATTTCCTGTAAAATAGTGTCTAGGTTCTTTTTATCATCATAATTTTCAGGAAGTCCAATAATCCTCAGATTATCTCTCCTAGATCTATGTTCTAGGTCTGTTGTTTTTCCAAGTAGATATTTAACATTTTTCCTATTTTTTTCATTTTTAAAATTTTTGCTTGACTGAGCTATATAAATTCTAGTTAGCTATTATTGAATTTGTTGAGGAAAAATCTGGTAAAATTGGGGAGAAATTGAAGAAAATTTGAAGAACAATCTCTGGGCCCAGATTTGACTTCCAGGTTTTGGAGAGGTATGATTAAAGACTGTTAAGGAGGATATAAATGGATTACAGAGATTTAGATACAAGAGATTTGCTAGTAGAATCTTTTTTTTTTTTTTTTTTTTTTTTTTTTTAATTTTTTATTTTATTTTATAATTATAACATTTTTGACAGTACATATGCATGGGTAATTTTTTACAACATTATCAACTTTTTAGAGAAAAGTTGCTTAAACTGGAAGTGAAAACCCACAAGTAGTTTCAAGAAATAAGACCAAACATCTCAATCATTACAGATAGAAATATTGCAGAGTGATTTACATCAAATGGATGATGTTGTATTTTTGCTAGAGTGAAGTGATTGATATCTGTATTCCAAGGTTAGAGTAATCTCCTTCCTTGAGAGAAGATAAAGGGAGCTTCTCCATACTCTAGGTGTTAAGCAGGATAAAGAACAAGTAAGCTGGACTTGGAGTTATGAAAATCCAAATCCAAATTCAAATCTAGCCTTAAATACCTAAGCTATGTGGCCCTGGGCAAGTCAGTGGCTTCGATCTGTCTCAGTTCCCTCTTTTGTAAAATGTGGATCATAATAGCACCTGCCTCTCAGTACTGTTGTAAGGACCAAATGAGATAATAATTGTAAATCACTTAGTACAGTGCCTGGCACTATATAAACATTAGCTATTATTATTATTGTTATAAAGAAAACAGCAAAAAAACTTCAATGTGTTCAAAGGATACTGAGGTAAAAGAGAGAAAACTTAATCCTTGTTAGGATAATAGACAATGGAAATGTTTTGGAGGAAAAGAAATGTGGCACATGTAAAATAAGAGCTTAGATTTGAAGCTTCTCAAGGAAGAAGAAAAAGTTTATTGCTTCTCCCAAGCTACCAGTCCTCCAAGGATGACAGAGTAGAGTCATAGGCACTATCATGTGAGATATTATCCACTAAAGGCCAGAGGAAGAAGAAAAAAAGCAATAGGAATCATTGATTTTATTGCTTGGGGTTAGACTACTGAGACATTTTATCAACCTGACATCAACAATCAGGAGGTCTATTGTTTTCCAAAAACATGAACACTTTAACAGAGAACCTTCAAAGACATGTCAAACAAACAATTGGTTGCTTCTGGTGATTCACCTGGGAATGACATTTCTGAAAGGAATCTAAAGGTATTGCCAATGAAGTTTTCTTGGGCAAGACACAAGTTGTGTGCTCCTCACATAAAATTCAAAAAGGACTTTAAAAATAAAATGAGATAATTGAGGAAAAACTAAAAAATAAAAAGAGAACAATCCAAGAAAAACAAGAAGAATATGAAACGAGTCAATAGGTGGTATATTTATAGGTATAATTGAGATTTGGTATAATGAAACTCATATCTAGATTATGATGTTATGCCACAGTCTCCTTGAGCTGTTCTACCTCAGTTTTCCTGCACTAGTTTCCCTTATTGTCCTGACTGAGTTTCCCTGAATTGTTCTATCTCAGTTTCCTTAACTGTTCTGCCTCAGTCCCTTAAGTTGTAAAACCCTCCTGGTACATTAAGACTGAGGACCATTTGCTCTAAGGTTATAAAATGTCAATGGGAGATGAGGAGCAGATCAGACTTTCTGGCTCCTAGCTCCTTCTGCCCCCAAGAATTTATGACACTGCCCCTCTAAAATATTCTAAAAGATAAGACTATCTTGGATACTTCACTGACATCTTTACTTCTGTTTATTTGAACTTCCTGACTCTGGCTTTTGGTAAGAATTTACAGCCTCCCCTCCCATCCTGACAGAACCAAGTGGTTCTAACTTTACCCACTCTAACTTTTCCCACTCTTCTTCTTTTCTTTGTCTGAAAAGCTATAAAAGGGCTTATCATTCCCCCATTCATTACTGGATACTTTGAGATGAGAGTCCTATCCAGTCAATTAAACTCTCCAATTAATAAAATATTAAAAACTCTCTAATCTCTATCTTGCTTCACTTTCTCCGGCATTACAATGACTTTGGAGGGGTATACCTTATTCCAAAGAAAGAGAATGGATAAAGTGGGTATCATAGAAGTTACTGAAAGGATCTTCAAGCAATGCCTGAAGAAAATCAATACACATATCAATAATCCTCATAAAGATTTTCTAAATATTCAGTAGGAGCCATGGGTTCTAGCAGTCATTGATAATCTCTGGGTCGTTTCTTTTGGTAATAGTATCTCCTGCAATTTTTTTCTCAATTCTTTTGGCAACATCTTTCTGAGATATATTGTAGAATGATATTTGCCTACAGAATGAATTTCTTCTACGTAAATTTGGTATATTTTAATTGTGATTTCCTGAACATATTTTCTTAAGTGTCATTTCCATTTGCTTGCATAACACTTTGGGCACTGAAATATTAGAACTCTAATGTAATGGTTTTGGTGTTGTAAGTGATAAAATAACTTGTTGCTAAAAATTGACAACTATGTTACATTGTTTTATTTATTGTTCTACTTTCAGTTTCAAGTACCAAAGTTTGAGAAAGTTATCCACCATTGCCCTAAAGGGTAGTCCTTGAAAAAAACAAATAGAAGAGGGATTTATTCTGGAGGAGGATGTTCTCTATATGTGACAGTCAGTGACCTTGTAGAGGTTACATCAATCACCCAAACACTACAGAATTTCCTTGATGAGATCTAGCTAGAAGAGATTGGCCTTATAATCCACACAGGAAAGCCTTTTTACAAATTATTAAACCTTTTTATTTTCAAAATATATGCATAGAAAAATTTTCAACATTCACCTTTGCAAATCCTTGTGTTCCAAAAATTTTCCTCCCTTTTCCCCATCCCCTCCCCTATATGGCAAGCAATCCAATATATATTAAACATATAATTCTTCTATACATATTTCCATAATTATCATGCTGCACAAGAAAAATCAGATCAAAAAGGGAAAAATGAGAAAGAAAACAAAATGCAAGTAAATAGCAACAAAATGAGTGAAAATGCTATGTTGTGATCATCCCCACCCATCCCCACACTCCTCTCATGGATGCAGATGACTCTGTTTATCAGAATATAATGAATTATCTCATTGTTGAAAAAAGCCACATCCATCAGAATTGATCATAGTGTAATATCGTTTTTGCCATATACAGTGATTCCTAGTTCTGCTAACTTCGCTCAGCATCAGTTCATTTAAGTCTCTCCAGGCCTCTCTGAAATCATGCTGATCTTTTCTTATAGAATAATAATGTTCCATAACACTCATATACCATAATTTACTCAGCCATTCTCCAAATGATGAGCATCCATTCAGTTTCCAGTTTCTTGCCACTAGAAAAAGGGTTGCCACAAACATTTTTGCACATATGGGTCCCTTTCCCTCCTTTAAGATCTCTTTAGGATTCAGGTCCAGTAGAGACACTGTTGGACCAAAGGGTATACACAGTTCGATTGCCCTTTGGGCATAGTTCCAAATTGCTCTCCAGAATAGATAATCAGTAAACAACTCTTATCAACAATGTGTTGGTGTCCCAGTTTTCCCACATCCCCTAACAACATTTGTCATTGTCTTTTACAGGAAACCCTTTTGTTCAGCTTATTCTAAGCAATTGGATGTCAGTATCTGGAGTTCACTAAATTAGTCCATTGGTACAAAAATGAGAAACAATAGGGTATGGTGAAATAGAACACTGACTCAGGTAAGAGTATGTGGATTCTAATCCAGTTTCTGCAATTGTTAAAGAGTTACTTTTGCCTTGAAGATGGGGAGGATTTCAAAAATTGTGATAATTTTTATACTGGACAGTGTTTTCTTTGATTTACTCATATCTCCAGATTTGGTTCCTAAATTGAGGCCTTGTGTTAGGGCCAGATTCTGCTCCCTACTCTTCTTTTGGACAGATTAATTGTCTTTCTTCAAATTATCTTGAGTCTCCTAGGTTCCTGGGCTGACTTTTGCCTCCTGGGATTATACTTTCTCTATCTCTGAAGTTCAGAGTGCTTATCTTCAGGGTTTTTTGGGTCTGTAATTATGTCTGTAGAGAAGGAGAAGGAAAAGAAGGGAATAAATATTTATTAAAGACTATGTGCCAGGTACTATATTAAGACCTTTTTTTCCATTTAATTTTAATTTTATTTTTTTCTCAATTACATGCAAATAAAAAAATTTAGTATTACATTTTTTCCAAATTTTCAGTTCCAAATTTTTTTTCTCCCTTCCTCTCACTCTCCCCATTGAAAAGGCAAGCAATTTGATATAGATTAGATGTGTTTGTTCATACAAAAACATTTTCATATTAGTCATATAGTAAAGAAAATACAGGGGCAGCTAGGTAGCACAGTGGATAGAGCACCAGCCCTGAATTCAGGAGAATCTGAGTTCAAATCTGATCTCAGATGCTTAACACTTCCTAGCTGTGTGACCCTGGGCAAGTCACTTCACCCCAGCCTGGGGGGGGGGGGGAGAAAATACAGACAAAAAAACAAAAAAAAATAGAGTAAAAAAAAAATATGCTTTGATATGCATTCAGATTCCATCAATTTTTTCTCTGGAATTGAATGCATTTTTCATCATAACTCCTTCAGAATTGTCTTGGATCATTATGTTGCTGATAATAACTAAGTCATTCATAATTGATCCTTATATAACAGTGCTATTACTGTATACACTGTTCTCTTGTGCTCAATTCACTTTGCATCAGTTCATGTAAATCTTCCCAGGTTTTTCTGAAAGCATCCATTTCTTATGATGGTTAAGTACTTTTTAAAAAAAGAAATATGATCTCATTTTATCTTCATGATAAACCTACAAGGTAGATGATATTATTTATTATTCCCATTTTATAGATGAGGAAACTAAGGCAAACAGAAGTTAAGTGATTTGCCTGGATCACATAGCTAGTAAATGTTTGGGAGAATGAGAGAAGTTTGATTTTTTAAAAAATATATATTTATTTTTATTTATTATGCTTTATAACATTTTATTTATATTATTATATAATTATATATTTGTTAAATATTATACATGCTTATATTATATCCATTTCATATATGTTATATATTATGTAGATAACATACAACATAATATTATATAATTATATTATTATATCTACTTAAAATATATTTATTTCTTAAACAAATTTATTTTCCTCTAATTGCATGAGTTACGGTGTCTATGTCAGTCAAACTAGCTACAATGCCACCTCAGGACAGAATATTAGGCACCTTGGAACCTAGGCTAATTTAGGTTAAGGTGACTATCATGCTCCATGACCTCAGAGTATCTCTGTCACATCAAATCTGAATTTCCAGGAAATCAGTATTAAGCTGCCCCCCAAACCTCCTTATATCTCCCTCTTTTCTTTTAACATATATCTCAAGTACCATCTTCTGCCAGAAACCTTTCTTTGTCTTTCCTCTCCCTATCCCCCACAACACACACACACACACACACACACACACACACACACACACACACACACACACACACTACCAGTGCCCTCCTCCCAAACCACCTTGGATTTAACAACTATAAGCTTCATTTATGCTGAATATGTTTATGTGAACTCAGTACCTTTTCTGTAAGAATATAATTCCTTTGTGGGGCTGTGAATTGAGCTAACCATTCTAGAGAGTAATTTGCAACTATGCCCAAAGGGCTATAAAACTGTGCATGCCCTTTGACCCAGCAATACCACTACTGAAGCTGTATCCTGCCCAAATCATAAAAATCTGTACAAAAATGTTTATAACAGTTCTTTTTGTGGTCCAAAGAATTAAAAATCAAGGGGATGCCCATCAATTGAAGAATGCCTGAATAAGTTGGAGTATATGAATGTAATGGAATGCTATAAGAAATGATGAACAGGGAAATTTCAGTAAGTCTTGGAAAGACCTACATGAACTGACGCTGAAAGAAGTGAGCAGAACAAGGAGAACCTTATACATAGTAACAACATTGTGCTATAATCAACCACATCCAGAGAAAGACTATAGAGTCTCAAGGCAGATGGAAACATGTTATTTTTACTTTTTTTCTCATTGTTTTTCCCTTTTCTTCTGATTTTCCTTTCACAACATAACTAACATGGAAATAAGGGACTTTCAGGATCATCAAATCAAACCTTCTCATTTTACAAACCCACTCATAATGTTTCAGAAGTAGAATTTTAACCCAGGTCTTCTGAACTCTAAGTCCAGCATACTCTCCATTATACCATCTCCCAAGATGTTTATGGGAACCACTAAGGAGTTGCTTCATCACTTCAGCAAAGTACATCACGTGTCACTCAGCAGGAGACCATTATACACGTCCAACTCCGGGGACTGCCTTTGTAACACTGACTCTTTCGGACTCTCTGATCTCTTTAAGATCTGATGACTGGAATTTAAAGGTTAGCCTAGGGAATTCCTTATAGATATGAGCCAGAAAAGGAGAGAGATTAGAGTGATAGCTGAGAAAAGTATGTGCATGAGCCTCCTCAAAGAGGTGAGCTACCATAGGATGGGGCCAGATTCAGATACCAGGTGGAGAAGAGAGGGGAGTAGGAATCTATGCCAGATTCAATGGCCAAATTTTGGTATACCTTAAGATAATATTCCTGTACTAGATTAATTTAACAACTCTATGATCCCTAACAATGTTTGATCTCCATTTATTTTCATTAAAAACAAGAAAAAATCTTTTAAAAAATTCATTGACCATGTCCTGTCAAGAGGTTGGACTGTAGTATGAGTGCCCAAGAAGTAATAACTGGTTGAGACAAGATGAGAAAGAAGCCAGATGTCATATAGCCAAGAGTAAGACAGGATCAGAATGATATCTCAATATTAGAATGAGGGTTTCTTCAAAATTTGCCAGTCTGGCCAAGTTGATTGTGAGACTACCTTTGTAGGACATCATAGAAACAAACTAATGTCCTATAAAGTGTCACAATATCTATTGGTCAGCAAAATTAACTTAATGAGCACAATTTTCCCAAAAAAGGATAACTCTCATCCCCAAGTCTGAAAAGATCTGGCCTGATGTATGCCCCCCAGAAGATAAGGTTTGGTTTTCAGAGTGGGAATACTTATTCTGTGTATATCCTTTTGAGTGATCTAGATTAAGTCTGCCTAAGGCCTGTATGGAGATTCAGATTTCTTAAGCCATATAACATTTAACAAAAGAGGTTTACTTAGCAAAAGCACCAGAAAAGCCATCAACAGAAATATAACTTTGACCCTGCCATTCTTTTTTGTCATAGCAAATGCACCACTAGAAAACTATGCTGACTTATGTAGCAATGGGATCTTCATGTAGTCTGAGAAATCTCAACTATTCCTTCTGGGATTTTGTAGCTTAGGCGAGTGGGAAGCTATGTCAGCAGTTGAAATCTGAGTCCTTCAGACACCTAGGTGGTGCAATAGATAGAGCTCTGGACCTAGAATGAGGAAGATCCAATTTCAAATATGATCTCAGCCACATACTAGCTGTGCAAGTAATTTAAACTTTGTTTGCCTTAATTTCCTCATCTGTAAAATGGGGATAATAATAACACCTACCTCCCAGAGTGGGTGTGAGGATCATATTAGATAACATTTGTAAATATTGCACATAGTAAATGATATGTAAATGCTAGTTGTTATTATTTGTTAGTCTTCTTACCTTTTTAGGGAAAAAAAAAAAACTAATCTACAAAGCAAGGACTTTCCTGTCTTAATGCTGTGGGTTCCAATACAATTCATAGTAGATGCTAGTCTCTGTCACAACAGGCCTAGATAGAAGTGAGATCACATCCTTAACTAATTGAAGTTAGTGGCCTCGGATGAGAGTTGTTTCTTTGGCTAGACTTTTAAAATTTTATTTATTTATTTTTTTATTAATAGTTTTTATTTACCAGATATTTACATGGGTAATTTTACATCATTGACAATTGCCAAACCTTTTGTTCCAATTTTTCCCCTCCTTCCCCGCCCCCCTCCCCAGATGGCAGGTTGACCAATACATGTTAAATATGTTAGAGTATAAATTAAATACAATATATGACCAAACAATTGCTTTTGCTGAACAAAAAGAATCGAACTTTGAAATAGTGTACATTTAGCCTGTGAAGGAAATCCAAAATGCAGGCGGACAAAATTAGAGGGATTGGAAATTCTATGTAGTGGTTCATAGTCATCTCCCAGAGTTCTTTTGCTGGGTGTAGCTGGTTCAGTTCATTACTGCTCTAATGGAACTGATTTGGTTCATGGCATTGTTGGAGAGGGCCTCGTCCATCAGAATTGATCATCATATACTATTGTTGTTGAAGTATACAATGATCTCCTGGTTCTGCTCATTTCACTCAGCATCAGTTCATGTAAGTCTCTCCAGGCCTCTCTGAAATCATCCTGTTGGTCATTTCTTACAGAATAATAATATTCCATAATATTCATATACCACAATTTATTCAGCCATTGGGCTGCCACAAACATTCTTGCATATACAGGTCCCTTTCCTTTCTTTAAGATCTTTTTGGGATACAACCCAGTTGGCTAGACTTTTTTTAAACATTTGCCTGAATTGTCATGGTCAGAGTGCCCATCCTTACTCACTGATAGGGTAAACAGATTAAAGATACTAAATATCATAGCTTCTAGATGCAGATCATTGAACACAGAAAGATCAATTTATCTCATGGTCATAGGATTGAATTCAATAAGACCTAGGTCAATGTGTCTTAGGCCTTTTGAGTCATTTGAAAATGAGCATCCATTTAAATACAGAACAGAAATATTTCTAGTTCCAAGGAGGACAGCTTTTGCATTTAAGGTTCCTAACCAGCAAACTTTCACCCATGCTAAAATAGTATGGTACTCCCAATATCAAAGGAGTACTTGCAATTTGGAGAATATTCTGACCTGGTAGGTTTAGAATACAGTAGAATGCCACAAGTAGAATTATGCCTAGACAGTATATAATACAACCCTTGGAAGTTGTTTGGTCATTTTCAATAAGGTTTGCTTCTCTTTGATCTCATTTTGGGATTTTCTTGGCAAAGATATTGGAGTGTTTTACCATTTTCCTTCTTCAGTTCATTTTACAGATAAAAAAACTGGGGCAAATAGGGTTAAGTGATTTTCTCAGGGTTATAGAACTATGAAGTATCTGAGTATGCATTTGAATTCGGGAAGACTTATCTTCCTGATTCTAAACTCAATGTTTCATCCACTGTGCCATCTAACTGCCTACTTCTTGGAAGACTTGCATTTAAAACTTCATTTTGTCACTTAAAAGCTTAGGCAAACCATTCAATTTTTTAGAGGCTCATTACAATGAAATGATTGGATTACATAATCCGTAAGATCCTTTGCAACTCTAACATCTAGTAGAGCCATAAATAGAACTCATCTCCTGGTCTCCTGACATCCGGTTCCTACCCCACTGGAGAGGGTCCATTATTCCATACTATCTCTTTTGAAGACTGAGTGCTTGGATTTAAGATTAGATGACCTCTTTAGGGAAAGCCAGGTTCATCTCTCATACTATCAGATACTCAGCCAAGGGACAGGGATAAGGAAGTAGAAGAGTACCAAAGATAAACTCCACTTTTTCTGGGATGCCTGACAGTGTACATAACTCCAGGTAAAGCTGGGTAATGATCAAAGGTCAGTCTTAAGTAGGACAGAGTGGAAAGTACGATGGATTCTTTGTGATGCTCTATAACTCCCTGTGACCAGTGGCCAGAGACACAGAATATGTGGTGTTTATGTATTTCTCCTCCACATTCCACCTGTGGAATGACCTTCATAATTACAGTCAGACCTGGCCTAGCTTGCATTCATCCTACTATGGATATACATTGCTCTTAAGTGACTGAATGACCATCTGAGCCCTCCTGAGAGAGGAGGCCAAAAATGCAAATTCTCCCAGGAGAGAGATCCCAGGAAGTCACAGCCTACTTATGGGCTAATGCCTGCTGTCAGATCTCTTCCTGATATCAGGAAAGGCTTGGGAAGGAGACAAAGAAAGTAAAATGACACTGGGAACTTTTAGGGGGAGAGTGGGTACTGCAGCCAAAAGGTAAAACTTCATGAGCGTGTGTCCTGATTTTGAATTGTCTACCTAGAAGATGTGGAGTTTGAGACTGAATTCAAAATGAGAACCCAGAGATTGACCATTACCTGATAGGAAACCAAAAAGAAAAGGTCAGAAGTGAAATGGGAAGGAGTGCAGTGCCCCAGAAAATAATGTTCCTGATGGGACTACTGAATAAACCTGCAGGGGCATTTCTGATCATCCAGCAGAGACCTTTTCCAGCTCTAAATCTAACATTCTATGACCTCTCATAACCCAGATTCACTCCTTCTGAGAATGTTTGTAAGACTTTTGGTGTTAGTGCACTCACTAACTTGCAAGTGGCCTAAAATATATAATAAATGCAAGAAATAGGAGATAAGTTCAATGCTTTCTTTAATTGATTCAGAACATAAGGAGTAAGTCACTGTTTAAAAGTGGAAAACCTTCAAAGTTCTATTTCTCATTCAATCCAGTAAGGACAAATGGCAGAGGTTAAGTGATTGAAATGGGCTCAGGCTGTTTACATTATCAAGATTCGTGTAAACTGAGGCAGTGTTCTTCTTGTTGTAGTGGTAGTTGTTCGAAATATTGGATAAGTTGGCAAAGTATTAAAACTCGTGGGTTTCCTAGTATCATAGGCTTCATCATTTATATCATAAATTGGATGGACACAGCATCGTTTAAAATCTGAACACAGCATTTTCATCTCTTCTTTACTCTTGCATCTGATTCTGCAGTGACCTTTAGAATCCCAGCATCTTCTGGGGAAAAAGTTACCTGCAGAGAAGAAAGAATAATCATGTGATTAAGGTTTTCTCTGGAAATGAATAATGTTCCTTGTTGTGGGGAAGAGGAGAGGAAAAGAGGCTTAATTTTGCTTTGTGAACTCTGAAGTCCCAGATACAGAGCTGTCAGAACTAGAATAGTCCAGGGTACCTGTTAAGTAGGCAAGGTGTGGGAACTGAAGAGAGGATAAGACAGAAAAGAAGATAGACTTGCCCTAAGCTTTGACCCCTCTTCAAAGTCATGGAGACATCCCTTTAGAGATCTGCTCCAAGTCTAGGTAGGTCTTTAAGAAAGCATATTTATTAATAGCAATGCTGTCCTTTGACTTCTGTATTAAAACATGCTGGTTCACTTCCCATTTTTCTGACCACACCCTCTGTCTTTTAAAAATTGTTTCTCTTCTTCTTGCCTTCCAAATGTGAACATTTTAGTTCTCTTCTTTAGAAATCTGCTATCCCCTCTCCACCTCTCACCTTTATGGGGATGAATCCCAAATCTCCATTTCCAGGTCAAGCCTCATACCTCCAACAATTATTCATAGTACATTTCAATTGGCATACTTCACTGGCTCCTCAGACTCAACTTATTTAAAACAATTCTTCATCTTCTCTAAAAACCATTTGTCCCTCTACTCCACTCTCTGTTCATGGTGCCATCATTTACTTGGTCACTCATGTTTAAAACCTCTGAATCCTTGTTATCTTTTGCTTTCCTCCACTCCATCAGTCACAATAGTCCTGATATTTCTTTCATAGTAAGAATTTTGTTCCATCATTTCCAATCCTGCTATCCCTATCCTAGGTTTCTGTGATTGATAGAGATTTGTTTATGTTGGCTAGGCCTTCAGTTTGACACTCCGACTTCCTCCGAATATCTATCAAGATCCTAGGGACCAAATATACTGTAGACCTAGGGTAGCTGCATTTATTATATTCTGGGCCTGTCTCTTCTCATAGAGATAGTCAAAATGTATTATTTTTCTATTCTCTCAGGTTTGGAGGAATTCCTCATCCCCTCTCCCATAATGAGTTTGGGATTACCTGGGTTCCTCTGGATTAGAAATGCAAGTATGATGAAGAGATGGAGAATGAGCTTCATGCTGGGGATGTGAGGATGATGCCAGGGGAATGAGACAGCAGGGCTACTGTGGAATAGAGCCCCCTGGGCACAGGCCCAGAGCACTGGCCCTTGTTGTAGGCAGGGCTAGATGCTTGGCCAGTTGGAACATTTTTTGGTCTGAAGCATTGACTAGGTTCCCCTTGATTGAATTCCTTTAGATGCTGTGCTAGTTACTATGGCAAGAAGAGAAATATCTTTTAAAATATATATTCATCTCAATATGTTTTATGTTAATTAGTACCTCACAAAATAATCTAGTATAGTAGATAGAGTGATGGAGTTGAAATCAAGAAGCATGGGTTAAAATCCTGATATTAATTAATTGTGTCACCATGAAAAAAATCAAAGTTCAATGTGTATTGCAGTTCATATTGATGGATAAAGTTCCAACATGGATGAAAGAGTTTTTTTTTTAACATTCACATGTTTATGAATCTTTTTTCTTTTTGGCTTTTCTACTTGTCTATTTCATATATTATTTGAGTTTACATACCAGTACACTCTTTTTTCAGTTTGTTTTTTTCTGTCTTTTGAAAACCCAATTTTCCTTTAAGGTTCAGCTTGGGTGCCACTTTCTATAGAACTCTTTTCTGATCCCCTCACAGTTATTAGTCTCACCAACAATTTTTATTTATATACTTATCTGTTTGTATGTTGTATATAAGACAGGCAGCATGTCATTTAAATAGACAAGCCAGGAAGAACTGGGTTCAAATCTCATCTCTGACACATCCTGACTGTATCAATCTCTTAGTGGTCCAGGTAACTTTCTAAGAGAACGTCCTGACCTGCATCAGTAAGGGATTTTCCTTTCTTGGTATTTCCTCATACCAATGCAGGTCCAGTCTTTATCCCCATGCAAGTAAGATTTAAACTCCTTAATAGTAGGAACTGTTTTTCATTTTTGTGTTGAATCCTCAGTGTCCAAGTATTGCTATGCACAAAGTAAGTGCCTAATACACAGTTGTTGAATTGAACTAAATTAAATATTTTTCATGTCTTTCTTTAGATTGTGAGCTACTAGAAGGTAGAGACCAATCTTTATACTTCTCCTCAGCACAACTCTGCACAAGGCTAACTGGACATAACTAGAAAAAATGGGTCAAGAAATGGATATCAAGGAAAAAAATTGTAGACACCAAGTCAGTCTATTCAAGATCATTTAATATGTTAATTTAATATATGGGCCAATTTTATATGTGGACAGAGTAGGAACCACATGACAATCCCTCTTCAGAAATATCAATTCTTGTAAGGGGTTAAGAAGAGAGTAAGATGAAAAAAAGTGGAGGCACCTCCATTAATTAAATTATCTTTTCAAGGAGTTTTGCTACAAAAGGTAAAAGAAATGTAGGAGTAATTAAGTGAGTTTCTTTTTTTTTTTTGGAGGGAGGGTGTTTGTTTGTGGATTTTGGTTTTTTCCCTCAGAAGAGTTAGCACCTGGAATGAAATTACCTTGGCCCTGGAAGATAATAGGGATAAAATTCATGGATACTTTGATACCAATCTGCAAAAAGTTGTCACAGCAGAAGGTTTTAGGATTAAGATGATTAATCATTAAGTTGGATATTTAAAATGAGCTATAGAGCATTTTTGATCCTTTTTTCATTCACTTGAGTTAATAGAATATATTTGATATGGGGGAGAAAATTCGTGATTTCACTAGTATAGGAAATCAATCATAAAGAAATAGCCTCTGTCAATGCTGATCATTAGTGTCTCTTTGTTTGAAGGTCTAATGAATTGTTTAGAGGCACTGAGAGGTTTTATTTTGAACTCTAAATTTTGCATTTATATAAAATACAGAACTACATGT